>NC_135967.1:41147265-41451431 GCF_053455715.1 Rhinoraja longicauda | reverse complement strand
GAGAGAGCTGGATAGAGCTCTTAAGGATAGTGGCGTCAGGGGGTATGGGGAGAAGGCAGGAACGGGGTACTGATTGAGAATGATCAGCCATGATCACATTGAATGGCGGTGCTGGCTCGAAGGGCCAAATGGCCTCCTCCTGCACCTATTGTCTATTGTGTATTGACCCGAAACGTCACCCATTCCTTCTATCCAGAGATGCTGCCTGACCTACTGAGTTACTCCAGCATTTTGTGTCTATCTTCTCTATCATCATATAATGAATGCATGTTTGGTCAATTGCTCAGCAAATCACTTTATAGAAATTACAGTTTGAATATTTTCTCCTTGTCGTAAGGGACGACTAGAAATCTGCCACGTTCCACATTTTGGAATGGCAACTATTTCAAATAATGTACATCGGTTCTTCCTCCTGCTTTGCTAAGAACGATTGTGTTTCATCAGCTGTGAAGGTCACAATTACATTTGATTTGAAAGAGAATTGCTGGAAATAATAAATTAGCGCTTGTGATCCCAGGAATGGACATGCAGGGAATAATCATTAAAAATACTGAACTCAGCAATCCCATGTGATTTGTTGTCAATTAACTTTGATGGTTGTAAACTAGTGATCGGTTGAGAATGTTTAAATGGCATTTAGCTCCAAGGTTTGTTGGGCATCCCAATGCACAAGGCCTTTGGTGAAACTTAATCCAGTAAATAGTCAGTCTACCTGCCTTCAAAATAACGGCAAAACCTCTTCAAGATGAAGAGGGAAAGATTTTGTAGGAATCTGAGGGGTAACTTTTTTAAAAAAATGGTGGCGGATATATGGAGCGAGCTGCTGGAGGAGATAGTTGAGGCAGGTACTATCGCAATGTTTAAGAAGCAGTTGGACAGGCACATGGGGAGGACAGGTTTCGAGGGATGTGGGCCAAATGCAGGCAAGTGGGACTAGTGTAGATGGGTCATGTTGGTCAGTGTGGGGCAAGTTGGGCAGAAGGGCCTGTTACCATGCTGTATCAATCTATGACTCTAAATTGGAGAAACAAGGAACTGCAGATGCTGGTTTACAAAAAAAACACAAAAGTGCTGGAGTGGCTTAATCTGGCAGCATCTCTGGAGAATCTCGAGTCATGTTTCGGGTTGGCACACTCTTTAGTTTAGTTTTAGTTTAGTTTAGAGATACAGCGTGGAAACAGGCCCTTCGGCCCACCGTGGCCGCGCCAACCAATAATTGCCCTTACACTTGTTCTATTCTATACATTCGGTCCAATTTACAGAGGGGCAGTTAAAGAACAAACCTGCACGTCCTTAAAATGTGGGAGGAAACCGGAGCACCCAGAGAAAACCCACGCAGTCACAATAAGAATGTACAAACTCTGTACAGATAACACCTGTAGTCAGGATTGAACCCGGTTTCTGGCGCTGTAAGGCAGCAACTCTACTGCTGCGCCACCGTCCTGACCTGAAATGGTACCTATCCATGTTCTCCTGAGATGCTACCTGACCTGCTGAGTTACTCCAGCACTTTGTGCCTTTCTAAAAATAGAAATAATGGCAAGTTTGCTGCTCTGTCTACAGTAATGGCCATATTGGGGAGTCAGGCTGCAGGATTATACACCATTAAGCTGGATGGCTTCCTTTCCCCAGTAACGCAGACACAAAAATGCTAGAGTAACTCAGCAGGACAGGCAGCATCTCTGGAGAGAAGGAATGGGTGACATTTCGAGACGAGACCAGACTGAAGGTTTGCGACCCGAAACGTCGCCCATTCCTTCTCCCCAGAGATGCTGCCTGTCCCGCTGAGTTTCTCCAACATTTTGTGTCTATCTTTGGTGAAAACCAGCATCTGCAGGTCCTTCCTGTCCATCCCCCAGTGACAGGTATAAACCTATGAATAAGCCAGGCCAGGAAGTAGCACTGGTGATTCACCAGTGAAATGGAAACTCCCCTAAATTAATAGTTCCTCCTTCAAAAGATGACATTTAATGACCGTGTAATTGTGTTTTGTGACAACAAAGAGATGATTGTTATTTGTGTCAGCACTGAAAATGATCACACATCGTCTTTATTGCAAGTCGCCAAAAGAGGCAGCTCTCAGAGTGTCCTATCCCTGGATCAATAATACTGTTTGTTGTTTTATTATCTCTTATTAAATATTTTTCCTTTAGAGTGGATTTTCCTACAGCTCTCAAGGCAAACGTCATAATTTATGCCTTATAAAATGCATTGTAAATTAGAAACTTGAAACTGCCGATGCTGGTTAATACGCAAAAGGTCACAAAATGCTGGAGTAACTCAGCCGGTCAGGCAGCATCTCTGGAGAACATGTGAAGGTGACGTTTCAGGCCGAGACCCTTCCCCAGACTCAATTAGATCTCAATTATAGATTAGGTCCTCTAGCCATTTCTGAATGAAGAGCTATCAAAGTTGTAATGACCACTGAAATCATTATTCACAAAATGCTGGAGTAACTCAGCAGGTCAGACTTGACCTGCTGAGTTACTCCAGCATTTTGTGAATAAATACCTTCGATTTGTACGAGCATCTGCAGTTATTTTCTTATACTTCTTCAGACTGATGTCAGGGGGGCGGGACAAAGGAAGGATATAAGTGGAGACAGGAAGATAGAGGGAGTGGAGACAGGAAACATGTTCCCAATGTTGGGGGAGTCCAGAACAAGGGGCCACAGTTTAAGAATAAGGGGTAGGCCATTTAGAACGGAGATGAGGAAGAACTTTTTCAGTCAGAGAGTGGTGACGGTGTGGAATTCTCTGCCTCAGAAGGCAGTGGAGGCCAGTTCGTTGGATGCTTTCAAGAGAGAGCTGGATAGAGCTCTTAAGGATAGCGGAGTGAAGGGGTATGGGGAGAAGGCAGGAACGGGGTACTGATTGAGAGTGATCAGCCATGATCGCATTGAATATGATATGATATGAATGGCGGTGCTGGCTCGAAGGGCTAAATGGCCTACTCCTGCACCTATTGTCTATTGTCTATTGACAGGAAGATAGAGGGAGATCTGGGAAGGAGGAGGGGAAGAGAGGGACAGAGGAACTATTGTTTTATGACCAAGAAGATTAAATTCATTTTGAGGAAGATAAATGACAATACATAAGCATCACCAAAATATAAAGTAATAAAATAATTTGACTTAAGTTTCCAAACTACCAAAGTAAATTTAATTTTATAAATTTTGGTTTTTTAGTTTAGTTTAGTTTAGAGATACAGCAGGGTAAACAGGCCCTTTGGTCCACCAAGACCACGGCAACCAGCGATCCCTGTACACTAGCAAGAAGTGTCTCGACCAGAAACGTCACCCATTCCTTCTCTCCCGAGATGCTGCCTGACCTGCTGAGTTACTCCAGCATTTTGTGAATAAATACCTTCGATTTGTACCAGCATCTGCAGTTATCTTCTTATACTACATGGTTGATCTATCTTTCCCTCTTAACCCCATTCTCCTGCCTTCCCCCATTAACCCGTGACACCCGTACTAATCAAGAATTTATCTATTTCTCTCTTTGCCTTAAAAATATCCATTGACTTGGCCTCCACAGCCTTTTGTGGCAATGGATTGCACAGATTCACCACCCTCTGACTAAAGAAATTCCTCCTCATCTCCTCCCTAAAAGAACGTCCTTTAATTCTGAGGCTGTGCTCTCTGGTCCTAGACTCTCCCACTAGCGGAAACATCAGATGCATACACCTGCAATACATGCACCGAAACATGGAGAAGCAATGATTCCTACTTGTATTTCTGGGATGGCAGGTCCTCTCTGCGGACAAGACCCTGTAAACGTGGTCAGCGGTGATGGAAGAACAATTGGATTCAGAGTCGAGAAGCTACTGAGGTCGCAGTAAGGAGGATTAGACTCCGCTCTCCTCATGATGACTTTATCCACGACGACAAACTTGTTCCATGGCAACCAGAGGGTGCGGTTTTCCATGATGAAGGGGCCGCGCTCAAAGACTAGCGTGATGGAGATCCCTCCGATGGCCACAAGATCAAAACTGGTATTTAAAGAGAGAGAGAAAGAGTCACAAGTAAGTAAACGTTGAAAAGTCAAATTTGGATCAGACTTTGATCTGAACATCATCTGTGCATAACAGTTGTCATAGAAACAAAGAAAAATAGGTGCATTCGGTCCTTCGAGCCAGCACCGCCATTCAATATGATCATGGCTGATCATCTAAAATAAGTACTCCGTTCCTGATTTTTCCCCACGTCCCTTGAATCCCATTGCCCTAAGAGCTATATCTAACTCTCTCTTGAAAACATCCAGTGAATTGGCCTCCACTGCCTTCTGTGGCAGAGAATTCCACAGATTCACAACTCTCTGGGTGATTTTTTTTCCCCTCATCTCAGTTGTATAGGGCCCTGGTAAGACCACATCTGGAGTATTGTGTACAGTTTTGGTCTCCTAATTTGAGGAAGGACATCCTTGTAATTGAGGCAGTGCAGCGTAGGTTCACGATTGATGCCTGGGATGGCGGGACTGTCATATGAGGAAAGATGGAAAAGACTAGGCTTGTATTCACCGGAGTTTAGAAGGATGAGAGGGTATCTTATAGAAACATATAAAATTATAAAAGGAATGGACAAGCTAGATGCAGGAAAAATGTTCCCAATGTTGGGCGAGTCCAGAACCAGGGGCCACAGTCTTAGAATAAAGGGGAGGCCATTTAAACCTGAGGGGAGAAGGAACTTTTTCACCCAGAGAGCTGTAAATTTGTGGAATACTCTGCCACAGAGGGCAGTGGAGGCCAAATCACTGGATGGATTTAAGAGAGTTAGATAGAGCTCTAGGGGCTAGTGGAATCAAGGGATATAGGGAGAAGGCAGGCACGGGTTATTGATTGTGGACGATCAGCCATGATCACAATGAATGGCGGTGCTGGCTCGAAGGGCCGAATGGCCTCCTCCTGCACCTATTTTCTATGTTTTTAGTCCTAAATGGCCTACCCTTTATTCTTTGGAAAATAACTGCAGATGCTGGTTCAAATTGACGGTAGACACAAAATGCTGGAGTAACTCAGCAGGTCAGGCAGCATCTCAGGAGAGAAGAAATGGATGGCGATCAGTCTGAAGAAAGGTCTCGACCTGAAACGTCACCCATTCCTTCTCTCCTGAGATGCTGCCTAACCTGCTGAGTTACTCCAGCATTTTGTGTCCACCTACCCTTTATTCTTAATATTCTTAATATTCATAACTCTCACTGCGATTGAGTGTAACGACCTAAACCAGCTTTGAACACATCGAAAGTTTGCCTTTGACTTAACGTGTGCTCATTGTAGATTAATATCCTATGTCAAAAGTTTTAGATTCCTTTTGTATTTAGTTTATATAACTAATTTACAAATATCCAAAAGATCTGGTCTTGTGGATTGCATGCAAAAAAAAAAAGAGAAAAAATGCTTGCTAATCTTGAGTTATTTGTTGCTTCATGGCAGAGTTTGGATATTTTAATGAAAATATAAGCTTGGTAATAATGGGGAAACACATTTACAGTTTATCCTGACACCTTGCCTAAAAGGCATCAAAACCGCTTGACCAATTCAATTAAGTTGATAATAAAATGTATGGTATTCCAGATTCAACAAGCCCTTTAAGGTAGTTTCTCTTTCAGAAAAATCTCGTTAGCTATTATAATTGAATCAGCTTAGTTTAAGTTTAAAGATACAGCGTGGAAACAGGCCCTTCGGCCTACTAATTGTATGCTGACCATCGATCACCCGAACACACTAGTTTTATATTATCCCATTTTCTCATCCACTCCCAATGCATTAGGGGCAATTTACAGAAGCCAATTAACCTACAAACCCGCACGTCTTTGGGAGGAGAAAACCCACACGGTCACAGTGAAAATGTACAAACCAATGGTATGGATCGGGCCTGGGTCTCTGGCACGGTAAGGCAACAACTCTCCTGTTGTGCCACAGTGCCACCAGCAAATCTCAGCTAATCTGAGTTCCCAGCCAGATATGTATGTAAAGAGAGAGAGAAAGGGTGGCACGTTGGCGCAGCAGTAGAGTTGCTGCCTTACAGCGAATGCAGCGCCGGACACCTGGGTTCGATCCCGACTATGGGTGCTGTCTGTACGGAGTTTGTACGTTCTCCCCATGACCTGCGTGGGTTTACTCCGAGATCTACAGTTTCCTCCCACACTCCAAAGAGGTACAGATATGTAGGTTAATTGGCTTGGTAAATGTAAAAATTGTCCCTAGTGTGTGTAGGATAGTGTTAATATGCAGGGATCGCTGGTCGGCGCGGACCCGGTGGGCCGAAGGGCCTGTTTCCGCACTGTATTTTTTGTATTGAAATATTTTCTTTCTCAAAACAAAAATGGTGAAGCAACTTTAGATGTTAACCCATTACTAAATGTCGTCGTCTGTGAGTGTAGACAAAAGATATCCACAGTTTGTTCTTGATCATCTTTTTGCATCGTTATAGGATATCGGTTTAAGGCCATTTCCTTTCTACCCATGAATCTAATTTGCTGCAGATTAATTCTATTAACCAAATTAAGTGAGCTGAGATAACAAAGATATAATTTTTATACATTTGACATTTTTTTAACAAGAAAACACTATATGGAAATGATACAATTAGCTTATATTTGATTAAATAATTATACCTCTGTAAATTTTCTTTTCTTAGCATCATGTTACAATGTGTTAAGGCCAATAGGAATCAATATTTTTGTTTGCCTAGAGACTTCTAATTTCACTATGTTTTATTTTGTTTTATTTCAGAGATACACCATGCAAAAAGGCCCATCGGCCTACTGAGTCTCCGTCGACCATGGATCACCTGTTTACACTAGTTCTGTGTTATCCCACTTTCTCGTCCTCTCCCTATCTATTAGAGGCATTTTTTTAATAGAGAACCCACACGTCTTTGGAATGTGGGATGAAACCGGGGCACCCGGGGGAAACCCACGTGGTCACGGGGAGAAAGTGCAAACTTCACACAGATAGAACCCAAGGTCAGGATTGAACCCGGGTCTCTGGCACTATGAGGCAGCAACTCTACCCACAGCGGCATAGTTCCGCCTTCTTAACATCGTATTACAACGTGTGAAGGCCAGTTGGAATCAATATTTGTGTTTGCCAAGAGACCTCTAATTGCACTTTAGAGCAGTTTTCCTGATGTTATTCAATCGTTTCCTCTTTACTGCATACGTCTCCTGTCTCAGTCTTGGTGTAGTTTAGTTTAGAGATTCAGCACGGAAACAGGCACTTCAGTCCACCGAGTCCATGCCAACCATGCTAACACTATCCTACACACACGAGGGGCAATTTACAATTATCCCAAGCCAATTAACCTCTAAACCTGTTCGGCTTTGGAGTGTGGGAAGAGACCAAAGCACCCGGATAAAACCCACGCGGTCAGGGCGAGAACGTACAAACTCCGTACAGAGTGCACCCTTAGTCAGGATCGAACCTGGGTAAGGCAACAACTCTACCGCTGCGCCACCGTGCCGCCAGGTACTATGGCTCCTTTCTTCAGTCTAAGTTCAGTTTAGTTTACTGTCACGTGTACCGAGGTACAGTGAAAAGCTTTTGTTGCGTGCTATCTACTCGTCGGAAAGGCAATACATGATTACAATTGGTGGGCATCCTACTGTGCTATATACACATGTACATTTGATTCAGAATGCATCGTTTGGTAAGTGAGATGGGAGGAGTAAGGAGAATCATTCTGCTGCACCTGCCATCCTGTCGGCTGATGGTGTACCCATAATCCTCATGGTTCAGGAAGCTGATGTTCACACCGACCAGTGGGGTTTCATCCACTGCGACCACCTGCCCTCGAACCACACAGACGCTGCTGAAAGGAGAAAGCATGCAGATAAACACCATGCAAATAAGGTTCAACTATTCCATTTACTTAGTTTAGTTTAGTTTAGAGATACAGCGCAGAAACAGGTCCTTCGGCCCACCGAGTTCGCGCCGAACGGAACTGCAGAACTTCAGTCTGAAGAAGGGTCTCGAGCCGAAACGTCACCCATTCCTTCTGTCCAGAGATGCTGCCTGTCCCGCTGAGTTACTTCAGCATTTTGTGTCTATCTTCAGTTTAAACCAGCATCTGCAGTTCCTTCCTACACAAATGGTTTTGGGTGATTGTCCTTGCCATCTGCTCGGTTAAAAATAACAAATGAGAAATGGGTGCCTGCCAATTTCCATATCTACCACGACATCCATCGTATGAAGTTTATAGTTTGTTGTCAAGCTGTATCTTTCAAGACTGTGAATGGTGTTGTGAACAATATTATATTTTGTTGAGCGCATGGTGCAGTTTTGGCGGGCTGATGGATGACAGTACAAAATGCCACAAATTACCAATTTCCATCTCCCCACGTTTTAGTTTTTTGTTTAGATTAGATTAGAGATATAGCACAGAGACAGGCCCTTCGGCCCACCATGTCCGCACTGACCAGCTTTCCCCGCACTCTAACACTATCCCACACACACTAGGGACAATTTACATTCTACCAAAGCCAATCGACCTACAAACCTGTACGTGTTTGGAGTGTGGGACGAAACCGAAGATCGTCAATGACATTTGCACAATGTCTTAATAGTAACCACCATGCTTATGGCACTGGATGCAAGCTTGCTCCAGATAATTTAACTAGAAACTGGAAATAGATATTTCAATTGAGCGTGCAGGCACGATGGAGCAGTAGTGGAGTTGCTGCCTTACAGCGCCAGAGACCCGGTTTCGATCCCGACTATGGGCGATGTCTGTACAGAGTTTGTACGTTCTCCCCGTGACCACGTGGGTTTTCTCTGAGATCTTCAGTTTCCTCCCACACGCCAAAGCCATACAGGTTTGTAGGTTAATTGGCTTGATATAAATGTAAAAAAATTGTCCTGAGTGTAAGATAGTGTTAATATATGGGGATTGCTGAGTAGGTGGGGACTCGGTGGCCGAAGGGCCCCGTTTCCGCACGGTATCTCTAAACTAAATAAAAACAAGGCACCCTCCTACACCACCATCCAGTGCATTTGATTCCCATTCAATTTTGCTTGATGACCACTGACCTTCAATATATGGAGAGGAGATTTGTGTGATCAATTGAGAAGCAAATTCAGATTACAGCGGGTTAAACATCATATCTACCGTTTGAAGTAACAAATGTATTGCTGAAGTCAATTCTGCCAAATGACTTTGCAAATGATGAAACAGTAAAATGCCTTTTGATTAAAAAGCCCATAAACATGACTAATATTAGTTTCTGTAATATCCATCTTATTTGTCTGAACATAATAGGGAGGTAATGGAAGATTTTGAAATTAGTCACTCTGCAATCATTACAGACTATATATTTTAACAGCCGCGGGGAAATCCAGGATTTTGAGTGAAGTTTTAGCTTACAGGTTTTCAGACTAATTGCATGAAGGTGATAGATATTATTGAGCTTGTTTCTATGATCACGCTGAGCTAAGTTTGTTTTCTATACAGCGTTCCCAGCTGAGAATAACAGTAAAGACTGCCCTCTGAAATGGAATTTTGTTTTTTTCTGGAAGAATTAGATCTCCTGAATAATCCTACCACAACCAGAGAGCAGTGCTGAACTACTATCCACCTCTTTGGTGACACTTGGACTATCCTTGATCGGACCTTGCTGGCTTTACCTTGCACTAAACGTTATTCCATCATCATGTATGCAGTATAATGTGGATAAATGTGAGGTTATCCACTTTGGTGGCAAGAACAGGAAAGCAGACTATTACCTGAATGGTGGCCGATTAGGAGAAGGTGAGATGCAACGAGACCTGGGTGTCGTGGTACACCAGTCATTGAAAGTAGGCATGCAGGTGCAGCAGGCAGTGAAGAAAGCGAATGGTATGTTGGCATTCATAGCGAGGGGATTTGAGTATAGGAGCAGGGAGGTTCTGCTGCAGTTGTACAGGGCATTGGTGAGACCACACCTGGAGTATTGTGTACAGTTTTGGTCTCCTAATCTGAGGAAAGACATTCTTGCCATAGAGGGAGTACAGAGAAGGTTCACCAGATTGATTCCTGGGATGGCAGGACTTTCATATGAAGAAAGACTGGATAGACTCGGCTTGTACTCGCTGGAATTTAGAAGATTGAGGGGGGATCTTATAGAAACTTACAAAATTCTTAAGGGGTTGGACAGGCTAGATGCAGGAAGATTGTTTCCGATGTTGGGGAAGTCCAGAACAAGGGGTCACAGTTTAAGGATACGGGGGAAGTCTTTTAGGACCGAGATGAGAACGTTTTTTTTCACACAGAAAGTGGTGAATCTGTGGAATTCTCTGCCACAGAAGGTTGTTGAGGCCAGTTCATTGGCTATATTTAAGAGGGAGTTAAATGTGGCCCTTGTGGCTAAAGGGATCAGGGGGTATGGAGAGAAGGCAGGTACGGGATACTGGGTTGGATGATCAGCCATGATCATATTGAATGGCGGTGCAGGCTCGAACGGCCGAATGGCCTATTCCTGCATCTATTTTCTATGTTTCTATGTTTCTATGTATCCACACACTGTAAATGGCTCGATTATTGTCTTTCTGCTGACTGGATAGCACGCTACAAAGGCTTTTCACTGTACCTCGGTACACGTGACCATAAACTGAACTGAAACTGAACTGAACTGAACTCCTGACACAAAGAAACGAAAATGAAGCAACATCTTATCACCTTTGTTTTTTCCCCCCACATCTTCAAGACTTCCATCAACATTTGGAAGCACAGTAACTTCAATTTAGTGGGACATTTGTTTAGCCTTAACCCCTTAACACTAAGAACCTGAAAATAAATATTAGTTTGGGATGTATGACAAAAAATTATGCAAATGCTTCTTTAAGATAAAGGTTTTAATAGACTAACCGGGGGGGGGGGGGGGGTGTAAAATAGAGGGGATAGAGAAGTGTAATGGAAAGGCTATGTAGGATTGACACAAATATACAGGTCACTCATTGTCAATAGGTATTGGCTATGTCCAGAGTTTTTTAAATCCCACAAAAATCCTGAAAATATGTCTGAAAGCAAAAGGTTTTAATAGTTTAGTTTAGTTTATTGTCACGTGTACTGAGGTAGAGTGAAAAAGGTTTTGTTGCATACTAACCAGTCAGTGGAAAGACAATGCAATGATTACAATCAAGCCATTTACAGTATATATATATATATAAATGACAAGGGAATAACGTTTAGCCTAACAAGGGGATTATAGACAATAGACAATAGATGCAGGAGTAGGCCATTCGGCCCTTCGAGCCAGCACCGCCATTCACTGTGATCATGGCTGATAAACCATGTAAACCGGAGAGAGATATAATGGAAAGGCAATGTGGGAATGATCTGAATGAAAACAAGATGGATTCTTCATAGGTTCTAGGAGGAGAATTAGGCCATTCGGCCCATCAAGTCTACTCCACTATTCAATCATGACTGACCTATCTTTTCTTCACAACTCCATTCTCCTGACATCGCCCCCTTACTAATCAATAGTGTTACACACTCTTTGTGTGTTACCGGACCTTGTTAGTTATCAAAGCCGAACGATCCTCGTAATTTGTATTCAACATTTATAATCTTGCAATTTATGCATGTTACTTTGACTCAGAAATGTTGATACTGTAGAGAATTAAAGAGTTGCAATTACTTGCTGTCAAACAGACCGTCACTGGGGAGCACATGGGTGTTCTCTTTGCCAACCAGGAACTTGATTCTATCATAGAAGAGTCTTGGGGGTTGGAAGGGAAAGGGCAATTGGCTTTGCTGAATCAGGTCAAGTGGGTCAGGTGACCCCTGGCAGAGCTGTCCAGTGTAACAAATGGTTTGTCTGCAGCAGTCCGGGTCCATGCAGTCTGTTAAACCATCTGGAAGAAAACAGAAGTGAAATATTGAACATTAGTATTATGGCACCATAATTCATAATATTTTGCTGTACATCAAAAGGACTGTCAAACAATTTTTTTAAATCATTTTCATGGCTGGCACGGTGGAGCAGTGGTAGAGTTGTTGCCTTACAGCGCCGGAGACCCGGGTTCGATCCTGACAATGGGTGCTGTCTGTACGGAGTTTGCACGTTCTCCCCGTGACCACGTGGGTTTTCTCCGTGTGCTCCGGTTTCCTCCCACATTCCAAAGACCTACAGGTCTGTCCGTTAATTGTTAGTTGGTGATAGGATGATTCAGTAGCCTGATAACAGCTGGGAAGAAACTGTCCCTGAATCTGTAGGTATGCATTTTCACAGTTCTGCACCTCTTGCCCAATGGGAGAGGGGAGAAGAGGGAGTGACAGGGGTGAGACTGGTCCTTGATAATGCCGCTGGCCTTGCCGAGGCAGCGTGAAGGTAGATGGAGTCAATGGAAGGGAGGTTGGTTTGTGTGATGGTCTCGGCTGCATCCTCAATTCTCTGCAATTCTCTGATTGTCGACTTGCTTTTGATTCAACAAAGTACCTTTCCTGCTATCAATTGACTATCAGTCATGTTTTGAATGTCGAATCTTACAAGGACTATTAAACAGAATTTTTGTAAATTACCCATTGATGGAACTAGCACCTAAGAACAGGAAGCAAAGGGAATTAAAATGACAACAGCCAGGCACAATCTGTTCACCTCCAATACCTACAACTTGCCCCATCCCTTGGGGAATTATTAAATATCAACCAAAAATTAAAGTCATTTTATTCTACTGAGTCTGAGCTATAGGGAGAGGTTGAGCAGGCTAGGGCTCAATTCCTTGGAGCACAGGAGGATGTGGGATGATCTTATAGAGGCGTATAAAATCATGAGAGGAATAGATCGGGTAGATGCACGGAGTCTCTTGCCCAGAGTAGGGGAACCAAGGACCAGAGGACATAGGTTTAAGGTGAAGGGGAAAAGATTTAATAGGAATCTGAGGGGTAGCTTTTTCACACAAAGGGTGGTGGGTGGATGGATCGAGCTGCCAGAGGAGGGAGTTGAGGCAGGGACTATCCCAACATTTAAGAATCAGTTAGACAGGTACATGGATAGGACAGGTTTGGAGGGATAATGGCCAAATGAAGGCAGGTGGGTCGAGTACAGCTGGGATATTATGTTGGCCAGGTGTGGGCAATTTCAGCCTGTTTCCACGCTGTATGAATCCATGACTCTGCTTAGGGAAGAGCAATTTGTGATGTCCCATTTGCCACCCTAGTTTTAACAAACTGCATGGATTGCAACTCAAAGTGCTCCTGGTATATTGGACTCAATGGCTACATCTTCCGAGCCAAGGAAAACATATTTTGCTACGTCTTTAAGTCTGACTTAAGTCGGTAAGACATCCCCGCTCTCCTCCAGCTAAGTAGATACATTAGGATTATTATCAGGTTTTAACTCCTGAACATTTTTTCTAATTTCACAGCAAATCACAAGGTATTTCAGTTTGCACTGACAGGATTAGTTGTTAGAAACCTGCAACCGTCTATTTTACGCCTGGACTGATAATAGGTTCCATTTTAAAATTCCAGCGATCATAAGTGAATAGCTTCCAGTTATTTTGGTGCGTTTTACGTTGCTTTGAAAGGGTTGGTCAGCTAACGGGTGAACAGGTTGGAACAGGTTATTCTCCCTCATCAGTGTCATTATTAAGTGTGACAGTTCATGCAGAATCACAGGTACTGACAGTATCGCTCGCCCAGGATTGCAGCCCGGAAACACGACATTTCCACCGCTATTATAATGGTATCCGCAGTTCTGACACTGTCATCGAATGAACTTTAACTGCATATCCCAGATATGTTTTTCTATTGAATACCCATCAGATGACAGGGCTAAAAATAAACTCCCAGGCTGTCATTTTGTTTCCTCGACAGTTGCTAAAACTATTTAGGTGGAGCAGCGGTAGAGTTGCTGCCTTACAGCGCTTTTAGCGCCAGAGACCCGAGTTCGATCCCGACTACAGGTGC
This sequence comes from Rhinoraja longicauda, assembly GCF_053455715.1. NCBI lineage: Eukaryota > Metazoa > Chordata > Chondrichthyes > Rajiformes > Arhynchobatidae > Rhinoraja > Rhinoraja longicauda. The sequence continues at coordinate 41,437,540 of NC_135967.1, read as the reverse complement.
TGTCCGTACGGAGTTTGTACGTTCTCCCCGTGACCTGCGTGGGTTTTCTCCAAGACCTTTGGTTTCCTCCCACACTCCAAAGATGTACAGGTTTGTAGGTTAATTGGCTTGGTAGAATTGTAAATTGTCCCTGGTGTGTGTAGGATAGTGTTAACATGCGGGGATCGCTGATCGGCGCAGACTCGGTGGGTCGAAGGGCCTGTTTCCCCGCTGTATCTCTAAACTAAACTAAACTATTGTTAATCTTCCATACAACATTACCCTAATTCTGCACGTTTAATTGGTGTCTTCCAGCATTCTGGGGATCGTCATGCTGATCTGAATAGAAGCTCAAATGTCTACTCTGATTCTTTTCATTTACTATTTGACCTCTGTATAGTTGTCTGATGGAATATTTCCAGTGCAATGCCTTGGCTATATTTTATGTTCTTTTTCCACCTGTACTTTATCTACAATAGGAACCAGAGGAACAACTTTCTCACACAAAGAGCGGAGGGTGTATGGAACGAGCTGCCGGAGAAGGTAGTTGTGGCAGGTACTGTCACGACATTTAGAAACTTAGAAAATAGGTGCAGGAGTAGGCCTTTCGGCCTTTCCAGCCAGCACCGCCATTCAATATGATCATAGCTGATCATCCAGAATCAATACCCTGTTCCTGCTTTCTCCCCATATCCCTTGATACCACTAGCCCAAAGAGCTATAAAGATCTAATATTAGATATTAGTCTAATATAAGATATAATATAAAGAGTTTGAAAGACATTTGGACAGGTACATAGATAGGAAAGGTTGTGAATGATATGGAACAAATGCAGGCAGCTGGAACTCGTGTAGATGAGGCATCTTGGTTGGCATGGGCAAGTTGGGCAGAAAGGCCTGTAGTGAGACTATATCTCACTTTTTAACAAGCAAAACTGTGGGAAACCTATTAGGGTATGTGCATTATGCTTCCATCATTTTACCATTTTGTTATGATATTTAATAAACGTGTATTATGTTTATAATATTTAATTTATTCGACCCATCCTTTCTCCCATCCTTTCTCTTCAGAGATGCTGCCTGACCCGCTGAGTTACTCCAGCATTTTGTGATGCCTTTATTCACAATCAGATGTAAACACAAATCTAATTTTAACATTAATTCAACCCCAAGAAATGCATCACAATAGTGGCTCAAAACACTGAGTGGCTGCTCGCTGAAGCTTTTTATAGCTCTTCCATTCAATTAACCTTGCATGCACCTCAGATGTGGCATGAGTAATTCAACAATAATTTGGACGTCTTTTACAAAGTAATTACTTTATAACTCATAGAATACAGTGTAGATTAACTCCCTTGTTACATTAAAAAAAAATCCCTGCAACCTTCTATTAGTCGTGATGTGGGTAGAGCATTTTTTTTCCAATTTGCATCTGGCAACAGCTTTATAAGCAAGGCAAATCAGGCACAGTGTAGGACCAGCAACAAAGGCACGTACTGCATGTAACAATCTTCCACTTAATGAACTCCACAAGCACTGAACGGTGTGCTGTACGAAATCAGAACTTCTGTCCACCATGTCTAACTTCCAGTCTCCTGGAAGCACATCGAAGGTTACGAGGAGGAGGCAGGAGAATGGGATCGAAAGTGAAAGATAGATCAGCCGAGATGATTGAATGGCGGAGTTAATTCAAGAGTCAAGTGTCATATGTTCCAAACGGAACAATGAAATTCTTACTTGCAGCAGCACAACAGAATATGTAAACATAGTATTGAGTGAACAATATAACAAAGAAAAAAACATTACACACACACACACACATATATATATATATATATATATATATATATATACACATAAACATAGCACAAAAAGTAAGGAAATTTGTGTTTGGTAGATTATTTCTTTGTTGTAACAATGCTTCTTGGCAATAAATCTTATACCGTTGGAAAGCCTGTTTATTTCCATTTTAAATGGTGCCACATTTGTAAGGAACATGCATTTGTGGGATGAGCAGCAGAGCTGAGTACATGGGTTGCGCCCATGAAAAATTTGCCAAATCTTCTCTGTCAATGCCAAACAGCTTATTCTGCTGTTGCTATTGACTCTTGTTTTGAGCTTCTGGTACCCCCAGGTGCTGACAAGAATGGGATGCCATCCCACAACAGTGTGTGACCAGGCTGGTGACCAGCATGAGGAGGAGGTGCCAGGTTGTTGTGGCTGTGTATGGTTCTTCCACACGCTACTGAGGCTCCTGTTTATTAAATGAATAAATTGTTAAATTGCCAATATGTCTTGTTTCTTCAGACTTCAATCATCCAATCCACCAAACAACACCGAACAAGAGTCAATGGCAGAATAAGCTGTTTGGCATTGGCAGAGAAGATTTGGCAGATTTTTCATGGGCGCAACCCACATACTCAGCTCTGCTGCTCATCCCACAAATGCATGTTCCTTACAAATGTGGCACCATTTAAAAGGGAAATAAACAGGCTTTCCAACGGTATAAGATTTATTGCCAAGAAGCATTGTTACAACAAAGAAATAATCTACCAAACACAAATTTCCTTACTTTTTGTGCTATGTTTATATACATATACATACACACACATAAAACAAACACACATAAGACAAAATCAATGCAACCATATGCAACAGTTCATGCCTATATGGGCCGAATGGCCTAATTCTGCTCCTATGTCTTATGGTCTTTTGATCTCCTTGACTGAGGGACACAAACTCGCCAGGGAGCAATGGGCAAGTGTCCGTCATTGTCCATCCGCATTGGTGTCCCATAAATGCATTTTTCACTGAGTGAGAATACGTCGGCAAAATAATACTCAGGAGTCTCACACGCTTCTATGGAAGAAGAGCCGGCAGTTTAAATGGACAGACGTTAATACAAAATAACTATTAGGATAACGGAACATCCACTGATGGAACACACAGTGTGGTATCAGCTTGCACAGTATTGAAGAAAGCATATATTTGTATTACTCACTCCTTGTTGAAGCAGTGTTATTGATCGGCTTCCAAAGTGAAACACAGTGGTCTGGATGTTATGGAACAATTAAGAGGGGCTGTCAGCAGGGTGACAACTAGACCCGTCTCGAATGGGCATACGGAATGGAATGGAATACTTGATACTCTATTGTCACATGTGACAAGGCACAGTGAAATTCTTTGCTTGCATGCCCAAGATGCAGTGGGAGTGGAACAATGTTTCAGATGAATATATTCCAGCTTGATCACAGCCAAGATTTGAACATTAATTGAAGTTAGGGATTTGGGCACTGGGATAGGAAAGTGGACTGTATTCTTGATTAGTGCGGGTGTCAGAGGTTATGGGGAGAAGGCAGGAGAATGGAGTTAGGAGGGAGAGATAGATCAGCCATGATTGGCCTAATTTGAGTGGTCTAAGATAGATGGTCTAATTCTACTCCTATCACTTATGGCCTTATGGACAAGGCAGCACTCCTTCTCCTTCTCAACAATCCACCTTTTATTGATTGAAAGATATATGCCTGCAAGATGGTGCCCAACCCAGGTAACTATTTGCATGCTAGCCACAGAGGCAGATCTGCAATCACATATTGCAATCGCTGCACACTCTTAAATCTCTACTCCTACAGACACCACGAATGGCTCGATTGTAATCATGTATTGTCTTTCCGCTGGCTGGTCAGCACGGAACAAAAGCTTTTTACTGTACCTCGGTACACGTGACAATAAACTAAACTGCACTGAACTGCATGGAAGCAGGCCCTTCGGCCCACCGAGTCCACGCCGACCATTGATCTTGATTTATGGTGGTATTTATTTCACAAAATGCTGGAGTAACTCAGCAGGTCGGGCAGCATCTCAGGAGAGAAGGAATGGGTGACGTTTCGGGTCGAGACCCTTCTTCAGATTGATGTCAGGTGGGCGGGACAAAGGAAGGATATAGGTGGAGACAGGAAGATAGAGGGAGAACTGGGAAGGGGGAGGGGAAGAGAGGGACAGAGGAACTATCTAAAGTTGGAGAAGTCAATGTTCATACCGCTTGGCTGCAAGCTGCCCAAGCAAAATTTATGGTGGAATTAGCTACAAGGACCAGATGGCCTACACCAATCGTAATTCTCATGTTCAGATGTTTATATTCTTCATTATGACTGGTTAATGAGACACAACCTTTCACACAGATGCCAAAATCATTGCAGAAGGTTGCTCTGAATTTCTAATCTGTTCCATGGTAGATGCCCACAGAAGGTTTTGTGAACATGTGTAGAAGGATTAACCATTCAGTTACGGTGCATCTCAAAATCTGGACAGGTAGGAGTTAAAGAAATAGCTGTTTACGCTGTGTGTTGAAAGTCCTACGATTGATCCAAGGTTTTCTATTAATACGATAAATTACAGTGGTTCTTGATTATTGCGGGTTTCAGGGGTTATGGGGAGAAGGCAGAGGAATGGGGTTGAGAGGGAAAGACAGACCAGTCATGATGGAATGGCAGAGGAGACTTGATGGACTGAGTGGCCTAATTCTGCTCCTATCACTTATGAAATAATGAGTGACAGAACAGATTTGAGGGGGTATCTCGCCTATTCCTGCTCCAATTTCTTATTAACTTCCATTTTGTACTGCAATGACTTGATGGGCCGAATGGCCTAATTCTGCTCCTATCACTTATGTAATAATGAGTGACAGAACAGATTTGAGGGGGTATCTAGCCTATTCCTGCTCCAATTTCTTATTTACTTCCATTTTGTACTGCAATGACTTGATGGGCCGAATGGCCTAATTCTGCTATAACTTATGAACTTATGAATTGTTGAAAGCTTTTCAAATAGGACAAATGGCCAAAACAAAAGAAAAAAAGAAAAAATTAGGTAAGTGACATAGTTTATAGACATATTTAGAAGCGAACCTTGAATTTAATCTCATGAATTCTAATCATAGCCTTCCATGGGATAACTGTAATATCATGAGATAAAATTCAAACACATGTTTGGAACAATTCACTATTTTTTTCTACAGATGGATTATCCGTAACTAGTCTGAAGAAGGGTCTCGACCCGAAATGTGACCCATTCCTCCCCTCCAGAGATGCTGCCTGTCCTGCTGAGTTACTCCAGCTTTTTTGTGTCTATCTTCGGATATGTTAGTTGGAGGTAGACTTTGTGCTGTGCGCCATAATTTGGAAATCACAATTCTTACAGTTTAGTTTATTGTCACGTAGACCGAGGTACAGTGAAAAGCTTTTGTGCCTGCTATCTAGTCAGCGGAGAGATTACATGATTACAATCGAGCCATTCACAGTGTTCAGATACATGATAAGGGAATAATGTTTAGTGCAAGGTAAAGGTATTATTATATAATAATAATAATAATAATACTAATACATATTATTTGTCATATGTAGGTTGGCACAGGGTCAACGGTACAATGAAATGTATTTGACAAGACAACGGGTCACCTCAGCAGTAATATTCCAAGGATAAATAAGATTTTTAAAATGACATTAGTAAGGTAAAAAGACAATATTAAAAATAGGTTAAAAGACAATATTAAAAATAATCAACATATATGATGTGAAATGTGTTCATGAGTTCAGAAGCCTGATGGCCTGATGGTGGAAACTGTTCTTAAGTCTGGTGGTACGCGCAGCCATACTCCTGTATCGCCTGCCTGACGGTAACAAGGAGAACAGCCTGTGTGCTGGGTGGCTGTGGTCCTTGATGATGCTGCGTGCCTTCCGCAGGCACCGCCGGTAGAAAATGTCCTGAATGGCCGGGAGACAGTTGCCAGTGATGTGCTGTGCCGTCTTCACCACTCTCTGTAGTGATTTGTGGCTGTGGGCAGAACAGTTCCAGTACCAGACTGTAATGCAGCCCGTCAGCAGGCTCTCGATGGTGCATCTGTAGAAGTTTGTGAGGATGCTGGCGTTCATGCCAAACTTCCTCAGTCTTCTCAGGAAAAAGAGCCGCTGGTGGGCCTTCTTTGTTATTGTGTCCGTGTGCAGTGTCCAGGAAAGGTCCTCAGTGATGTGCGCACCGAGGAACTTAAAGCTGCTGACCCTTTCAACCTCAGCATCACCGATGTGGATGGGGAGGTGTCCACTCCCCCGCTGTCTCCTGTAGTCCACCATCATCTCTTTAGTTTTGCTGACATTGAGAGAGAGGTTATTTTCCTGGCACCAGCTGTTTAGTGCCTTTACCTCCTCTCTGTAGGCCGTCTCATTGTTGTCTGTGATGAAGCCCAAGATGGTCGTGTCGTCAGAAAACTTTAGGATGCTGTTTGAGCTGTGCTTAGCCGTACAGTCGTGCGTGAACAGGGAGTACAAGAGAGGAGTCCGAGGGTCACCAATAAGGTAGATAGTAGTTCAGCACTGCTCTCTGGTTGTGGTAGGATGGTTCAGTTGCCTGACAACAGCTGGGAAGAAACTGCCCCTAAATCTGGAGGTGTGCGTTTTCACACTTCTAGACTTTTTGCCTGATTGGAGAGGGGAGTAGCCAGGGTGCGACTCGTCCTTGATTATGCTGCTGGCCCGGCCGAGGCAGCGTGAGGTATAAATGGATTAGTGAATATCAACAGTGGTGTGTGTAGTTTACAACTTGTGATGTTTACCACATACAAAATATTCCAATTAACAGCTAGTACTTTGAGGAAACAGAGATGGAGGGAGTATCGGTGGAGATGATTAGCTCGATAGAACAAAAGCAAGGTGGAGACGCAATCAAATCTGCTCCCACTCACCATCTCGACTCACTCTTGAATATTAACTACAATGGCATTTTGCTTAAGAGATTGTGGGGGCAGTATGGACTTTTATTACTGGGAGAAGTCAACGTTTGAGAAAATTGGACAAGGTCTATCACACATGGTGATTAGGATGGCCCTTCTCAAGATCAATTGGATGCAATTTCATAATGGACTGCAATTACAGTAAGTCTGTAAATGTTATTGATTTCACAGCAGAGGTACATGGGCAGTAGAAAGGATGAAACAATTTGTCACAATTTCTTCTTCACTGTTACAAGAGTTATGGGGACCACATTTTACGTGTAAGAGGGGAGGGGGGTGGACACAGGGTGGTTTTGATTCACAGATCGGTAGACAGAGGGGAGAGGTGTTTTGATTAATCTTTGTCCGCCCTTCTGCAAATCAAAGCCTCTGTATCCACCTATCACTCGCCAGGCTTTGTCCCACCCCCAACCCTTCTGGAGATTTTTTTCCCTTCGTACAATCAGTTTGAAGAATGGTCCTGACCGGAAACATTGCCTATCCAGGTTCTCTTCACTCATTTGTATCCACCTATCACTTGCCAGCCTTTGTCTCCCCCCAACTCCTCCTTAGATTTTTTTCCCCAGCACAATCAGTTTAAGGAACTGTATGTCCTGACCTGAAATGTCATCTATCCATGTCCTCCAGAGATGCTGTCTGACCCATTGAGTAACTCCAGCACTTTGTATTCTAACAGCATATGACAATGCTTTCGAAAAGGTTTGAAGGCGATGAAAATATTAGGAACATATTTCTCCATATCTTCCATATAGGAGGATTAACCAACTCATCAGGAAAACTGGCTCCGTCCTGGGGGCAGAGTTGGATTCATGGGAGGTGGTCTTGGAGGGGAGGATGTTCCTCACAAACTGCGCAGCATCCTGGACAATACAGCACACCCCCTCCATGACACACTGGTCAACCTGAGGAGCACCTTCAGCAACAGACTGGTTCCACCAAGATGCAGCACAGAACGCCACAGGAGATCCTTCTTCCCTGTGGCTATCAAACTGTACAACTCCTCCCCCTTCTGTCGTGGGGTAGACTGACTCCCCTCCCCACGCGCCCCCCCCCCCCTCCAATCTTTGCACATCCCCGATCCCTCTATCGCTAGATAGAGCTCTGAAGGATAGCGGAGTCAGGGGGTATGGGGAGAAGGCAGGAACGGGGTACTGATTGAGAATGATCAGCCATGATCACATTGAATGGTGGCGCTGGCTCGAAGGGCCGAATGGCCTACTCCTGCACCTATTGTCTGTTGATCCTTTCCACTCGTCATTTTAATTTCATGTTTCATGTATTTTGTGTTTTATGACTGTTGGCAGATCAATTTCCCTCCTGGGATAAGTAAAGTCGTATCGTATCGTATCGTGTTGTATCGTAACATTCAGTTTGTGAATTACTGTACCTCCATCATTGTCTCGGTTGTCATCACACGCCATCTCCATGATGACGTTGCATCCTGCTCCACTCCAGCCGGCTTGGCAGACACAATGCCATCCATTCTGGTCCAGCGTACATCTTCCATTTCCATTGCACAACCCAGGGCATCCCTCTGTCCGAAACATCGACAAAACGTCGACAAAACCATTAATGTTGTGCAAATAATAACGTATCCTTAATATGTGCATTTATGAACATAAGAGTATCGGGAAGGAAAAGGAGAACTCCTTTGTTTTAACGGTGACACACTTAGGATTGACACATAAGCTTAAAAAAACAAAATCTTTGCTTGAATAAAAATTAGCGCATGGATCTAACAAAAGATGCAAGCTGACTTTGACAGTTAAAATAAAATGCTGGGGATATGCAACATGTTATTCAGGGTTTGATGAGAGATAAGCTGGTTCACAAGTTCAGAGTTCATATGTCATAGGATTTAAGCCATTCGGCCCATCAAGTTTACTCTGCCATTCAATCATGGCTAATTTATATCTTTCCCTCTCAATCTCATTCTCCTGCCTTCTCCACATTACCCCTGACACCCAGACTAATCATATTAGTACGACCTGGTCATGACGACACATAGCACTGCAGATGCTGGTTTATGAAAAAAGACACAAAGTGCTGGAGTAACTCAGCGGCACTGGCAGAATCTCTGAAGAACATGGATAGGTGACGTTTCAGGTCTTCAGTTAGAAGGTGAGTCCCGACCCAAAACGTCACATAACCACGTTCTCCAGAGGTGCCGCCTGACCTGCCAGGTTACTCCCGCATGGCGTGTCTTTTAATAGTTATGACCCTTCTTTGAAATTCAATGGAAGGACAAAGGCGGGGAGGTTACAGTGGGAGTAGAACAATGTCCTTGAAAAGGCAACCAACTCTGTGCATTTGTGAAAGGTTTGGCAATTGGCTCACCTATACATCGAGTAAGAACTCTGCAGAGAATACCACACACTGTTTATGAGACTAAGTTGGAGGAAATATGTGCATGTTGCCACCTTATTTACATGGTTGGAAAAATGATTTGGAAGGAAAGGAATTGTGATGCGTATGATACATTAGGTCTGTTCATATGGGCTATGGGGAGAAGACAGGAGAATGGGGTTAGGAGGGAGAGATAGATCAGCCATGATTGAATGGAGGAGTAGATTTGATGGGCCGAATGGTCCAATTCTGTTGCTATCACTTCTGACCTTATGACCTTATCAACTGAAACCAACTGGCAATTTTAATTGAAATAAACCTTATGTTACATGGCGAAGGTATTTATTCACAAAATGCTGGAGTAACTCAGCAGGTCAGGCAGCATCTCGAGAGAGAAGGAATGGGTGACGTTTCGGGTCGAGAACCGACCCGAAACGTCACCCATTTCTTCTCTCCCGAGATGCTGCCTGACCTGCTGAGTTACTCCAGCATTTTGTGAATAAATACCTTCGATTTGTACTTGCATCTGCAGTTATTTTCTTATGCTACTTATGTTACATGGCCATCACTTTCCTTTATAAGTAAAATCATGTTTTTATGCATTTTCCTGTAACTACATAGTTTTATTTCTTTGTTGCCATTTTTTCTTCAGATTAAATTCAGACACTCTGTTGATCCCTGCCACAAAGATCTCCAACAATGTGTGGTAACATTTTGTACATTATATTCAGTTCCCATTTTGTCTTCCTGCCTTACAAAAACAATTCATTTCAGATTAGGCAGTTGCTACATTGCATTGTAGAGTCTATCAAGTCATTACTGTATCAGGCCACAAAATCTGCATCAAAAGAATGAACTTATAAGGGACACACATTTGCTTCCTCGCTGTAAATGTTGCTGTCCTAGTCATTTCAAATATCCTTTCTTGATTAGAACATTTCTTGATTAGAACGGGTGTCAAGGGCTATGGGGAGAAGGCAGGAAAATGGTATTTGGAGGCGGAGATCAACCATGATTGAATGGCGGAGTAGACTCGACCATGGCGGAATGGCGGAATGGGGCCATGGCAGAATGGCGGAATGGGGCCATGGCAGAATGGTGGAATGGCGCCATGGCGGAATGAGCCCAACTGGCCGAATTTTACTTCTATAACTTATGAATTTATGAACTTGTGAAATATTGAGAATCCTATTTTGGACACTTGCTCACTTGGCAAGAGTTTACAATCTGTCATGGGCTGAATTAGCTTTGTGTTAATTGAGCAGAGCTCATCTGCAACATAATTAAAAAATAATCCCATTCTCAAAGAGTTTTCGGTTAAAGTTTTCCGTTCTTACAAACAGGCTATTTGCCACATGGAAAATATTACGGAATTCATTCTTACCTTTTACAACATTATCCAAATGTTGTGCTTAAAAGAAAGGAAGATTTGAGGCAGGAATAACATCATCAAATAGAAATACTGACAAAATGATTTTTATGTTTGGAAACAAAATGGTATCTGGAGTTATCTTACCGACAGTGCAGTGCTCTCCCTCCCAGCCAGAACTGCACTCACATTTGCCGTCCTTACACTTCCCGTGCTCTGTGCAGCGAGGATGGCAGACATGCTGGTCACAGGACTGGCCGCCCCACCCTTTCTCACAGTGGCACAGGCCACCCAGACACACGCCATGATCACCACAGTCCACCTCACAGATCTCTGCAAGAGACAAGAGACCAAGAGACATTGCATTTACAAGTTCAGAAGTGCTAGGAGCAGATTTAGGCCATTCAGCCCATCAAGGGGAGGCACAGTGGTAGAGTTGCTGCCTTACAGCGTCAGAGACATAGAAACATAGAAAATAGGTGCAGGAGGAGACCATTTGGTTCTTCGAGCCAGCACCGCCATTCATTGTGATCATCCACAATCAGTAACCTGTGCCTGCCGGGTTCGATCCTGACTACTGTTCCTGTCTGTACGGAGTTTGTCCGTTCTCCCCATGACCTGCGTGGATTTGCTCCATGTGCTCTGGTTTTCTCCCACATGAAAGACGTACAGGTTTGCAAGTTAATTGGCTTCAGTAAAATTGTAAATTGTCCCTAGTGTGCGTAGGGTAATGTTAGTGTGCAGGGATCGCTGGTCGGCACAGACTCGGTAGGCCCAAAGGCCTGTTTCCGCGCTTTATCTCTAAACCGAACTAGAAAGTCTAGTCCACCATTCAATCATGGCTGAACTATCCTTCCCCCTCAACCCCATTCTTCTGCCTTCCCTCCAAATCCGCTGACATTCATAACGTCTTCATCATTTTGTTTAGTTTACTTTAGAGATACTTCGCCCCACAGACTCCACGCCGACCAGCAATCCCCACACACTAGCACTATCCTACACACTAGGGACAACTTCCAAGTTTTCTTTTTTAATTAAAAAAAATAATTATTATATTTTCTTAAGAAATATGACACATGAATGTCAGTTCAATGATGAGAATCACAGTCAAAGGATAGAAACAAAAATGGCAATGTTACAATCAAAGTGCTGTGTATCTCAATAGATTGAAATAAAAACTAGTCAACTTTCTGTGTTTCAAAGATATAATAAAACAAAACAAAAGAAAGCAAAACAAAAGACAAAAAAAAAGGGGAGAAGGGGTGGGGTCGGGGGGGGGGGGGGGGGAGCGGGTGGGGGGGATCCGTTAGTCAGGAGACAGACATTGCAGAGAGTGGGAAAACGTTAAAAAAGATTGCCACTTATTATAAAATTTATCAGAATTGCCACTCACTGAATATCTAATCTTCTCTAACTTTAGAAAGGACATGATATCATTGAGCCACTGAGAGCTGGAGGGAGCTTTAGTAAACTTCCAGTGAAGAAGAAGATGCCATCTTGCCTGTAAGGAAGCGAAAGCAAGAATGTCTAATTGCTTGGAGGTGTAAGGGTCTTCTGGAAGCCCAAATATGGCAATGTGGGGAGAGATGTTTATAGTTATCGAAAGTATTTTAGACATAGTATTGAAATAGTTCTGCCAAAAGCAAAATAATAATGGACAAGAATAAAACATATGGGTTAAATTGCAGGATGAAGCGTGACATCTGTCACAGCTGTCGGTGATATTGGGATAAATTTGTGACAGTCGAGCTTTGGAAAAATGAATTCTAAAGAGTACTTTTTCTTTTTACAGAAACCAATTAACTTACAAACCTGTACGCATTTGGAGTGTGGGAGGAAGCCAGAGCACTCGGAGAAAACCCCCGTGGTCACGGGGAGAATGTACAACCTCTGTACGGACACTACCCACAGTCAGGATCGCACCCGGGCCTCTGGTGCTGTCAGGCAGCAACTCTACCTCTGTACTCATTCATCAATTGTGCGTGGCAAATTTGGACCACAGGAATATGCCAAGTTCAAATTTTCTTTAGGTCGGCTGAGGGCATTTTAAACATGAGCCAAACTGAATTTCACGGAATTAGAATTGGGGAAAACTGAATAATTGGCTGAAGTGCCTGGATTCGGTCCAAATTTGCTGCAGAAATATGTTGTTGTCTATCCTCTGGAGAAAAGCAACATCCGTGCATAATCCCAGGACAGGTGGCTGTCGTGCTCATCTCATCTGCAATGTCTCTGTATGTATTCCATGGTGCTGCATATTGGAAACTGCTCACATACTGTTTATGAAACGCTCTTGTTTATATGAACATAGAAATGATCTGCTGCATGAACAGATTAGTGATCGGACAAGAAAAATGAAGAAATTGAACATTGATAGAGGGGATACTTTAATTCCTGCATTGTTTCCAACTTAATGCAGGCTTTTCCTCATGTTAAACACTGTGGAAAAAAATTATCAGGTAAGAGGTTACACAATTAAAATCATAAGGTCATAAGGAACAGGAGTAGAATTAGGTCATTCGGCCGATCTAGTCTACACTGCCATTCAATCATGGCTGATCTATCTCTCCCTCCTAACCCCATTCTCCTGCCTTCTCCCCATAACCTCTGACACCTGTACTAATAGTGTTGATATGTGGGCATCGCTGGTTGGTGCAGACTCGGTGGGCCGAAGGGCCTGTTTCCGGGCTGCATCTCTAAACTAAACTAAAGGTAGACACAAAATGCTGGAGTTATTCAGCGGGACAGGAAGCATCTCTGGAGTGAAGGAATGGGTGACGTTTCGGATCGATTTAAACCAGCATCTGCAGTTCTTTCTTACACATAAACTGAACTAAACCTGTTTTTGTGCTGTGTACCTCTATGTCATGGAAAACGTTATGATCCATCCAACCTCATAAATTAGCAATTTAGTGTACAGTGAAACATGCACTACAATTTCACAGTCTAATTCCTGTTGGGCTGCACTTCTTCAATTACAAGGACCAGTTCCTTGTCCGACCACGTCTAAGTGGGCCTAAATTCTCATTTACCCGACAGTGATTGATCTTTCTATTAGACCTTGATAATTGAGTATATTGCACTCTCTTTAAAAGTGAGTTTTAGTTCTCTTAATGGCCTATTGGGGAAAATCATTGGTTTCGTAGCAGAATATAAAAATCAGAATCTGAAGGAGTTATTTCTTAATTTGTACTGAGGTGGCTTTTATATCTGCACAGTCTGGACCTCTGGACTATCTTATATCTGGACTGGAAGCAGCCTTATAATTTTTCTTGCTTAGTATCTGACTAAAAATCAAAGGGCATGCTTTGTTCTAATTATGGTTAAGTTGTGGCGCGTCGGAAGAGGCCGGAAATAAAGGCGAGAAGCCGGGTATTTCGGGACGTCCTGTTTTATTATTCCTCAGTTATCAGACCGGTCAAGTCTGCTGGAATGGCTTCGCGCCCAAAACCTTGTCCTTATATACGTAGTACCGGACCGCCCCCCTGGACTGGTCCATTCCCGTGCCGAGGGGTCGGTAGTGGTATGGCCCGACCCTTGGGAGCCGCCACAGGACCCCACCCCAGAAACGGAGGCACGAAGCGCACTGGTGGTCGCACAACCCGACCGGAACGCGTACGGTAATCGGTCGACAGAGGGGCCGGCGGAGGCACAGTTGGAGGGACAGGTGGTGGGACCCGCAAAGGTGGGCGACCTCGTGGCCGAGGCTGGGCAACCCGCACCGGTTGGTCAATGTCTAAGTGGGCCGGCTTCAGGCGGTCAATTGACACGGCCTCCGGCCGGCCCCCCATGTCCAAAACAAAGGTTGTCTGTCCGTGCTCCAGCACCCTTATTTCGGGCCTCTTCCGACGCGCCACAAAGTGGTGTTTGTTAGATCATGCATGTCAGTTCAGTTTCGTTTATTGTCACGTGTACCATGGTACAGTGAGAAGCTTTTGTTGCGTGCGAACCAGTCAGCGGAAAGACAATACGTGATTACAATTGATCCATTTGCAGTGTGTAAGAAGGAACTGCAGATGCTGTTTTTTTAAACCGAAGATAGACTCAAAATGCTGGAGTAACTCAGCGGGACAGGCAGCATCTCTGGAGAGAAGGAATGGGTAACGTTTCGGGTCGAGACCCTTCTTCAGACATTTACAGTGCGTAGATACATGATAAGGGAATAACGTTAAGTGCAAGGTAAAAACAGCAAAGTCCGATCAAGAATAGTCTGGGGGTCATCAATGAGGTAGATAGTAGTTCAGCACTACTCTCTGGTTGTGGTAGGATGATTCAGTTGCCTGATAACTGCTGGGAAGAAACGTATCTGGAGATATTGAATGGGAATAGGATCAAGCTTAATGTTTTGATTCTACCATTCAATATTCTGTCTATTCGCTGACCAGCGATCCCTTACACCAGCACTAGGGCCTATGTACATTTTTTTACCAAAGCCAACCTCCAATTATTCTACAAAACTGTACGTCTTTGGAGTGTGGGAGGAAACCGGAGCACCCGGAGAATTCCCAGGCAGGTCACGGGGAGAACATACAATCCCTGAACCAACAGCACCCGTGGTCAGGATCGAACCCATGTCCCTGGCGCTGTAAGGCAGCAACTCTACCGCTGCGCCACCATGCCGCCCTTTGGGTATTTTGCTTATATCGTTCTGCTGGTTGAATTGACGGGCAGCTTCTTTGAGCCTGGTGGTATGAAGGAGTTGAATTATGACCAGTTTACTTGCAACGATTAACTGTAAAACTTTGGCAACATTCCTATTCAAGTGAGCGTTCATCCATCCCCCTCACAATGGTGAACTGAGCAACTCCTCCCCTGGGGCTATCTGTTGGTTCACTAGAGGCAAGTGTCCATCCTCAAACAAACACTGAAGGGAAACAAAGGTACTTAATCAACAACATTTAAGGCTGGTTTAAATTTATGGTGTAGGTAATAATGTGGTTGCACTGCCTTAAAATGAATGACCCGTCTCTCCCGATGATGCAAGGATTGTTAGTTTAAATGTTCTGACATTTACTGCACCAGAGAGTCATGGATATAGAATGATACGGCACATAAATTACTATGACCAAGCAACATTTTTTCCCATCTACACTCTCCTATTTACCTAGATTCGGTCTACATCCTTCCTTGTGTAGGAAAGAACTGCAGATGCTGGTTTAAATCGAAGGTAGACACAAATGCTGGAGTAACTCAGCGGGACAGGCAGCATCTCTGGAGAGAAGGAATGGGTGACGTTTCGGGTCGAGACCCTTCGTCAAACTTCTTTGCCTGGCCTGTCTTTAACATAGTCATTACATCTGACTGATCCGCCACCTCTGGCAGTGAGATCCACTTATCAGCTACACACTGTATATAGATCTTTCCCTGCTCACTAATG
This sequence comes from Rhinoraja longicauda, assembly GCF_053455715.1. Taxonomy (NCBI): domain Eukaryota; kingdom Metazoa; phylum Chordata; class Chondrichthyes; order Rajiformes; family Arhynchobatidae; genus Rhinoraja; species Rhinoraja longicauda. The sequence goes on along the minus strand of NC_135967.1, from coordinate 41,421,686 downwards.
TGCGGCGCAGTGGCGCAGCGGTAGAGTTGCTGCCTTACGGCGCCAGAGACCCTGGTTGATCCTGGCCACGGGTGCCGTCTGTACGGTGTTTGTACATTCTCCCTGTGACCGCGTGGGTTTTCTCCGGGTGCTCCGGTTTCCTCCCACACTCCAAAGACGTGCAGGTTTGTAGGTCAATTGGCTTCTGGAAATTGTCCCAGGTACGTAGGACAGAACTAGTATTTGGGTGATTGCTGGTTGGTGAGGACTCAATGGGCTGAAGGGCCTGTTTCCACACTGTATTTCTAAAACTAAAAATCTAAGACCAAAAACTCCTTTTAAAACTCCTTCCTCTCAACTTAAACCTCTTGTGTTCAACACCACCATGGAAAATGACTATCCTGGCTATGCCTCTTATTGCTTTGCATACCTCTTTCATTTCATTTCCCCTTGGCGTCCTTCACTGTGTGGAAAACAAACCTAACCTGTCCAATCCTCCCTGTCACTAAAGTCCTGCAATCCGGGAAACATCCTGGTGAAAAAACGATACTAACAGTGCTGAACTAACTCAACGGGTCAGGGAGCATCTCTGGAGAACATGAATAAGTGATGTTTCGGGTCGGGACCCTTCTCGCCAGAAGAATCATTCATGTTAACACCATTACATAAATGCAGATTGTTGTTTTTGATTGAAGAATCTTTCTGAGCAGCTGAACACAAGCACATGGACCTCTCGGTCATTATGCACCAGAGTACTTTAGCAGCAGTCCAGCACTTCTTTTTGGGAGATAGATGCAAAAAGCTGGAGTAACACAGCTTACAACCCAACAATATAAATATTGATTTCTCTAACTTCAAGTAACCCTTGCATCCCCTCTCTCTCATCCCTCCCCGACCAAAGTCGTACCAGCTTCAAAGTCGTCTTGTTGAGTCTCATTGCAACTCGTTTTCACCTAGCCCACAGCTAACAATGCCGTTTCCTTTATCATCGTTACTTTTTTGCGTATCTTTCATTCATTTGTTCTATATCTCTCTATATCACCATCTATATATTGGTCGTTTCCCTTTCCCCTGACTCTCGGTCTGAAAAAGGGTCTCGACGCGAAATGTCGCCCATTCCTTTACTCCAGAGCTGTTTACTGACCCGCTGAGATACTCCAGCTTTTTGTATCTACCTTTGGTTTAAATCAGCATCTGCAGTTCCTTCCTACACAGTTCCTTTTGAAGTCTGACCGGCCGTGCAGATTGGAGGCATTATGGTGCTAACATGGAAGAAGAGAACATCAGACGGAGTTGGTGTACTGTTATATCATTCAGGTCCTCCCCTGGTTTAGTTTAGTTTAGAGATACAGCCCGGAAACAGGCTCTTCGGCCCACCGAGTCCGCGCCGACCAGCGATCCCCGCATATTAACACCATCCTACACACACACTAAGGACAACTTTTTACATTTACCAAGCCAATTTGCCTACAGACCTATACGTCTTTGGAGTGTGGGAGGAAACCAAAGATCTCGGAGAAAACCCACACAGGTCACGGGGAGAACGTACGAACTCCGTGCAGACAGCACCCGTAGTCGGGATCGAACCCAGGTCTCCGGTGCTGTAAGCGCTGTAAGGCAGCAACTCTACCGCTGCGCCACTGTGCTGCCTGAATGCATGCATATCGTATGTACAGCCCAAATATATGAGTAAGACTGGTGGGATGGATGTGCTGGCCGCAGTGGGGCAGCAGGCATCTTCTGCTGCCTGGGAACCCAGATCATGGCCGTATATCCGGCTTATGAACCGTTTAGGTTACAAACAATTCAGTGAAAGCCTGCCGAGGCTGGGTTGTTCCTTTAGAAGCAAAAGTCCCTCTCTTAAACTGCCTCAGAGGCAGAACTGATGAAACCATGAACACAGCTGAACAGGAATACTTAAGGTAGACTCAAAATGCTGGAGTAACTCAGCGGGTCGGGCAGCATCTCTGGAGAAAACCTTCTTCAGACTCAGCCCATACTAATCAAGCATCTGTCCATCTCCGCCTTAAAAATACCCAAAGGCGGCCTCCACAGCCGTCTGTGGCAATGAATTCCACAGATTCACCACCCTCATCTCCAGTCTAAAGGAAGGTCCTAGTATTCTTGAGGCTGTGCCCTCTGGTCCTAGGCTCTCCCACTAGTGGAAAATCATCCTCTTCTAATCCACTCTATCCAGCCCTTTCTCCATTCTGTAAGTTTCAATGAGGTCCTCTCTCACCCTTTTGCCCAAAGACGCTGCTTGACTCACTGAGTTTGCACAACACTTTGTGCTCTGCTGAAGATTCCAGAGTCCGCTATTCCTCGTGTCTCTCTACTTAATGACTTGCTTGAAGTGAGAGCGTGGTGCTGATTGAGATCTGTGATGGAAATCACCCGGCACTTGCCTTAAAGGAGCTGCCACGCATGGGGGAAAAAAATCAATGCAGCTGTAATCATCGTAGCTACTGAGAAAGTAGAGACTGTGATGGAGGTGGTTTACAAATGTAGCTGCAGGCGGCTGGCTGCCTGTTTGTGGCGGCAGGCAGTAGGTCGGAACTGTTCGGTAAACATTTGTAACTTTGTCGGTGCCAAAAGGTGGCGACACTTGTGTACTGCCGTGGTGAGGTCTGCCGTATGATTTTACCGGGATGTTTGCAAAACAAAGCATTTCACTGTACCTCTAACTCACAGTTTAAGAATAAGGGCTAGGCCATTTAGAACGGAGATGAGGAAAAACCTTTTCAGTCAGAGAGTTGTGAATCTGTGGAATTCTCTGCCTCAGAAGGCAGTGGAGGCCAATTCTCTGAATGCATTCAAGAGAGAGCTAGATAGAGCTCTTAAGGATAGCGGAGTCAGGGGGTATGGGGAGAAGGCAGGAACGGGGTACTGATTGAGAATGATCAGCCATGATAACGTTGAATGGTGGTGCTGGCTCGAAGGGCCGAATGGCCTACTCCTGCACCTATTGTCTATTGTCTAACTCCAGATTCAGGAACAGTTTCCTCCCAGCTGTTATCAGGCAAATGAATCATCCTACCACAACCAGAGAGCAGTGCTGAACTACTATCTACCTCATTGGTGACCCTCGGACTATCCTTGATTGGACTTTGCTGGCTTTACCTTGCACTAAACATGATTCCCTTATCATGTATCTGTACACTGTAAATGGCTCGATTGTAATCATGTATTGTCTTTCTGCTGACTAATTAGCGCGTGACAAAAGCTTTTCATTGTACCTCGGTACACGTGACAATAAACAAAACTAACCGAACTAAACTGAACTAAACCTAGGTACAAGTGACAATAAAGTATAATTGAAATTTAAATTGTGTGTGTGGTTTTGTTCATCGGTCTCCTCGGAATATTAATCTGTGCAGGGCAAGTTAAAAGTACCATTAGCAAATTTGCAGATGATACTAAGTTGGGGGGTAGTGTGAATTGTGAGGAAGATGCAATAAGGCTGCAGGGTGACCTGGACAGGTTGTGTGAGTGGGCGGATACATGGCAGATGCAGTTTAATGTAGATAAGTGTGAGGTTATTCACTTTGGAAGTAAGAATAGAAAGGCAGATTATTATCTGAATGGTGTCAAGTTAGGAGGAGGGGGAGTTCAACGAGATCTGGGTGTCCTAGTGCATCAGTCAATGAAAGGAAGCATGCAGGTTCAGCAGGCAGTGAAGAAAGCCAATGGAATGTTGGCCTTCGTAACAAGAGGAGTTGAGTATAGGAGCAAAGAGGTCCTTCTACAGTTGTACCGGGCCCTGGTGAGACCGCACCTGGAGTACTGTGTGCAGTTTTGGTCTCCAAATTTGAGGAAGGATATTCTTGCTATGGAGGGCGTGCAGCGTAGGTTCACTAGATTAATTCCCGGAATGGCGGGACTGTCGTATGTTGAAAGGCTGGAGCGATTGGGCTTGTATACACTGGAATTTAGAAGGATGAGGGGGGATCTTATTGAAACATATAAGATAATTAGGGGATTGGACACATTAGAGGCAGATAACATGTTCCCAATGTTGGGGGAGTCCAGAACAAGGGGCCACAGTTTGAGAATAAGGGGTAGGCCATTTAGAACGGAGATGAGGAAGAACTTTTTCAGTCAGAGGGTGGTGAAGGTGTGGAATTCTCTGCCTCAGAAGGCAGTGGAGGCCAGTTCGTTGGATGCTTTCAAGAGAGAGCTGGATAGAGCTCTTAAGGATAGCGGAGTGAGGGGGTATGGGGAGAAGGCAGGAACGGGGTACTGATTGATAGTGATCAGCCATGATCGCATTGAATGGCGGTGCTGGCTCGAAGGGCTGAATGGCCTACTCCTGCACCTATTGTCTATTGTCTATTGTCTATTGTCTATTGAAAGCCATGATTGGCAGCAAAAAGGATGTGTCTAATAGAGTATCCGCTAACATATTGTTTTTTTAAGCCTGGATTGAGTTCTGAGGGAGAATGGAGATGTATGTTCAAAAGGACTCAAAGTGCCGGAGTAACTCAGTGGGTCAGGCAGCATCTCTGGAGAACATGGATGGGTGACGTTTCGGGTCGGGACAGGTCTTCAAACTAGGGATGTACGCTCATTTGGATTCCTCATACCACTTGTATCTATGTTCATTAACACAATTTGGCAATACCATCATATTGCAAAAGATGCGTTTCTGGCCTATGGATCAGTCAGGAAGGCATAAGGAATTGCCTTTGATCAATAAAAGCAGAATGGCATACCAAGTATGAACTAAGAAATGACTTAGCTGGAAGCGGAAAGTTTAAGCTAAGAATGCTTTGTGTTTTATTAAGTTTCAGTTTTAGAGATACAGCGTGGAAACAGGCCCTTCGGCCCACCAGGTCCGCGCCGACCAATGATCACCTGTACACTGGTTCTATCCCGCACACTAGGGGCAATCTCCAGAAGCCAATTAATCTGCAAACCTGTATGTGTCTCGAACGTAGGAGGAAACTGGAGCACCCAGAGGAAACCTCAGTCGCAGGGAGAATGTACAGACTCCTCACAGACAGCAACCGTAGTCAGGATTGGACCCGCATCTCCGGCGTGTAAGACAGCAACTCTACCGCTGTTCCACCGTGATCAACCAATTATTGGTTTAGGTCTTGTAAGAAAATAACTGCAGATGCTGGTACAAATCGAAGGTATTTATTCATAAAATGGTGGAGTAACTCAGCAGGTCAGGCAGCATCTCAGGAGAGAAGGAATGGGTGACGTTTCGGGTCGAGACGCTTCTTCAGACTGAAGTCTAAAGAAGGGTCTCGACCCGAAACGTCACCCATTCCTTCTCTCCTGAGATGCTGCCTGACCTGCTGAGTTACTCCACCATTTTGTGAATAAATACCTTCGATTGGTTTAGGTCTGGTGAGTTCATTTTCAGAATCACCTGCCAAGGACATTAGCCAGGGCTCTTAAATTATTCTGGTATATTGACTAATTTCATGTTATATCATCCTTTAAACTGCAAAACTGATCAGAAAGAAGTACTGCTAGCCTTTGGAAAAAGAGCTCAAATGATTGATTCTGGCATATTGTTATCTCATCATTCAAATAGTTTAAAAAAATTAGAATGGGTGGCACGGTGGCGCAGCGGTAGAGCTGCTGCCTGACAGGGCCAACGACCTGGGGTTCGATCCTGACTACGGGTGCTGTCTGTATGGAGTTTGTACCTTCTCCCCGTGACCTGCGTGGGTTTTCTCCAAGTACTTCGGTTTCCTCCCACACTCCAAAGAAGTACGGGTTTGTAGGTTAATTGGCTTGGTATAAATGCAAATTGACCCTGGTGTGTGTAGATTAGTGTGCGGGGATCGCTGGTCGGTGCGGACTCGGTGGGCAGAAGGGCCTGTTTCCGCGCTGAATCTCTAAACTAAACTAAGCTAAATTAAAGATGAAACCAGGGTGGAACTTGCAAAGTTCACTGCCTGTCCACCAACATGTAAGATCGCCCACAGTTGCTAAAAGGAGTTCTAACACTCACAAGCTAATGCAGCATGTATTCCAGTCTTTAAACTGCGAATGTGTGTTCTTCTGAGATATTTATGGTCACGATTAGCTGCGATCTGATCAGTGTGAAGATGGTGCTGATCACAGTAAAACTGAGTCATGCTGATCCTAATTATCAGGCTCCAGTGTTTGCAACCTGCGCTAAATTAAAGACATTCCTGACATTTCACATCTCAGCGAGAGAGCTTCTCAGAAATCTCGGTTTCAAAATGAATGGCAATCAGAAATAATGTAATGGAGATGATGGGATCGATATGGAAGGGGAATTAATTCTGCCGAGATCTCGCACCGATGAGCTTTGCTCTCCTGATCCAAATCCAATTCCAAATGAATGTACTGTATTGATTACAGTCAGCAATGAAGTATTTTTAGAAACAAATGCGAGATCAATATATTATACAGACAAGAGCTGGTAACGGCCACAATGAGTCTGTGTTGTCACGATTATTTAGGATCGGACTCATCAACAAGCAATGATATAGAAGTTTCCACAGCTATTTAAGATAGGATTTACTTTTACAGCATGGGAGGCCATTCTGCCCGTCAGGTCCATGTTGGATCCTAGCACAGGAATCCCATAAAAGGATACAAAGTGCTGGAGTAACAGTAGATCAGCCAGCAACTCTGGAGAACATGGATTGGTGACATTTCAAGGCAAGACCCTTCTTCAGCTCCAAATCCCATAGTTGAATCCCACAGTTGAAACAGTAGCCACAGGAGTCATGGCGAACTGCACCTATTATAATGGGCTGGATGATAAAATATGTATAGAAAGGAGCTGCTGGTATATGCCGAAAATAGACACAAAGTGCTAGAGTAACTTAACGGGTCAGGCAACATCTCTTGAGAAAAAGGATAGTTGACGTTTCGGGTCGGGACCTTTCTTCAGACTCAAATAAAGTAAGCTTATGGCCCAAAATCACAGAAATTGTCCAAAGGTTTAATATCCCAGCACTCTATGAGAGAACATAAAGCTCTGTAAGCATCAAGAACAGAAGGAAATGGTCAGAGGGAGAGGGTGGGAGATACGTGTCTGACCTGCAGTTATTGACTGCCAGAACGTTCACAGTACTTTAAACCTTAGAGATACAGTGTGGAAACAGGCCCTTCGGCCCAGCGAGTCCATGCCGACCAACAATCACCCCGTACACTAACACTATCCTACACACCAGGGACAATTTACAATTTTTTTTTTACCGAAGCCTACAAACCTGTACGTGCGTCAAAAAGTCAGGAGGTGTTGAAAAATCCTGAGAAGGAAGACTTACGAAACGATACGATACGATAGAACTTTATTCATCCCCAGAGGGAAATTGGTCTGCCCACAGTCACAACACACAACGAGGTACACGAAAACTTGAAATTAAAATTAAATTAAAAGTGAAAAAAAAAAAAAAGACAAGTAACTGTTGTCTGGCTGTCGTGTGCACAGCGCCTTTACCGGAACGAACAATCGAACACGCAGGCTTATCCCCTGGGCAGAGGATTCTAAAACTAGAGTGACACCCCCCCCACTCCCCTTATAACAATAAGTTATGCAAACAAACAAGACAGCTATGTTGAAGTTGTGTGTATGTACAGAGCAGACAAAATGTTTATTTTTATTTTTATTTTAGAGATATAGCGCGGAAACAGGCCCTTTGGCCGAGTGTCCGCACCGACCAGCAGTCCCTACACACATTAGGGACAATTTACACATACACCATGCCAATTAACCTACATACTTGTACGTCTTTGGAGTGGGGGAGGAAACCGAAGATCCCGGAGAAAACCCACGTGGTCACAGGGAGAACGTACAAACTCCGTACAGACAGCACTCGTAGTCGGGATCGAACCCGGGTCTCCGGCGCTGCAAGCTCTGTAAGGCAGCAACTCTACCGCTGCGCCACCGTGGCCGCCTGAATGTGTAGCTAGGAACTGCAGATACTGGTTTAAACCGAAGATAGTCACCCATTCTTACTCTCCAGCGATGCTGCCGCTGAGTCCCACTGAGTTACTCCAGCATTTTGTGTCGTTCTTCGGTATGTACAGAGAGCAGGTGTGGAGAAGGTTTTAAACATTTTGTACTTGCCAGCTAGGAATAAACCCCAGTGTGAATATGCAATTTCATGAAAACTGCCTTTCCACTCGAAACTTTATTGAAGTGGAAATTGTAATCCCATTGTAATGATTGAAAATGCCCTTGACCACTTAGAGTGTAATTCAGAAATTATGAGTTTGTAATATTAAGAAAATGTATTAAACTCTTGACCCAGATACCGGGAACAGATGGCAGCAGCTTGTTTTCTCAGACCTCTCGAGAGCGGAACTGCCAAGCTCACTCTTAGATCAGAGGGGGAACCTCAATTTCAATTGGCGGTGGCCTGTAAAGTTTTAGCTAAAATTTAAAGTCACTCAGGGTTGTAGCAGTCAGCTAAGCTGACTTGATTAGTCATCAGCAGTTGTCAAGAGGTGGCTGATCAAGACAAAAGGTACAGTGGGCAAAGTTAATGTTCATAAGTGATAGGAGCAGAATTAGGCCATTTGGCCCATCAAGTCTACTCCGCCATTCAATCATGGCTGGTCTATAGACAATAGACAATAGACAATAGGTGCAGGAGGAGGCCATTCGGCAGTTGGAGCCAGCACCGCCATTCAATGTGATCATGGCTGATCATTCTCAATCAGTACCCCGTTCCTGCCTTCTCCCCATACCCCCTGACACTGCTATCCTTAAGAGCTCTATCTAGCTCTCTCTTGAATGCATTCAGAGAATTGGCCTCCACTGCCTTCTGAGGCAGAGAATTCCACAGATTCACAACTCTCCGACTCAGTTCTAAATGGCCTACTCCTTATTCTTAAACTGTGGCCCCTTGTTCTGGACTCCCCCAACATTGGGAACATGTTTCCTGCCTCTAACGTGTCCAACCCCTTAATAATCTTATACGTTTCGATAAGATCTCCTCTCATCCTTCTAAATTCCAGTGTATACAAGCCTAGTCGCTCCAGTCTTTCAACATATGACAGTCCGGCCATTCCGGGAATTAACCTAGTAAATCTACGCTGCACGCCCTCAATAGCAAGAATATCCTTCCTCAAATTAGGGCCCTGTACAACTGCAGAAGGACCTCTTTGCTCCTATACTCAACTCCTCTTGTTATGAAGGCCAACTGTCCATTGGCTTTCTTCACTGCCTGCTGTACCTGCATGCTTCCTTTCCTATCCTTCCCTCTCAAACCCATTCTCCCACCTTCTCCCCATAACCACTGACACACATACTAGTTAAGAATCTATCCATCTGTCTCTGCCTTAAAAATATCCACTGACTTGGTCTTCACAGCCTTCCGTGGCAATGGATTCCACATTCCACAAGGTGGCTACACGTCATGCCACATTGGTTTGCCAATAGTTTGGGCCCGAAGTATGTGACGTTCAGCACATTACTTTAGAGGTACAGCGTGGAAACAGGCCCTTCGGCCCACCGAGTCCGCGCCGACCAGTGACGACTATCCAATAGCACTATCCTATACACGAGGGACAGGTTACAATTTACAGAAGCCAATTCACCGACAAACCTGTACGTCTTTGGAGCGTGGGAGGTAACCAAAGATCTCGGAGAAAACCCATGCAGTCACGGGGAGAACGTGCAAACTCCGCACAGACAGCACCCGAGGCCGGGATCGAGCCCGGGTCTCCGGCGCTGCAAGTGCTGCAAGGCAGCAACTCTACCGCTGCGCCACCGTGGCCGCCCTAATCTAAAAGCCTCCCAAACATGTGTACAATCTCCTGGCTGCCGTGTTCAGATAATCATTACTTCCAGATTAATTTCGTATCCATTTATTTCTAACTTTGCAGACATCCTGCGCCATTAGCTTTTACATTGATCCCTTATTTTTCTTTTGAATAGAATGCTCCTCGTGTCCTCTGAGAGATGCTATGGACATTTAAATTTGCAGTGGCAGCAGAACAAGGGGGAAAGCAAAGAGATTAGGTGCTAATGTGTTATTAAAAAATGATGGCCTATCACACCCAAGGACGGAGGAGCTACATCAAACACACCTCCTGTGTGAATGAGGTTAGCATCATTCTCTGCTCATCCCACAAATCAGTGCTGATAGAAGGCTATTTAAGTGCTTTAATTTTACTCACTATACACCCTTTTGGTTGAGGTTACATATTGATCTCCAGACTGAAGCTGATACCACAGCAACATCATGAGCCGCCTACTCCGGTTCATATTTCGATTTCATGAATATTTTTTTGTTTTAATCGCGATTCCTGATTGATTGCACGATATAAAATCATGAATCATGTACAAAACCATAAGATGAATAGATGGAGTGAACGCATTTTAAGTGTTTTTAAATCTTCCCGCAGAGCAGGAGAATCCAGAAACATGAAGGCATGGGTTGAAGGCGAGAGGGGAAAGACTTAATAGAAACCCAAGGGGCAACTTTTTTCACACCAAGTGTGGTAGGTAGATTGAACGAGCTGCCATAGGGGGGGGGGGGGGGGGGGGAGGGTCACAAGGAATAAGTTCAAATGCCGTACAGACAAGGGCCGTCTTTACAGCATTATGGGCCCCGGGCAAAGCAGTGTACTGGGGCCCCTACGACCACTACTCACAGGAATAAAAATGTAAATGGTCGATAAAATGGGGCCCCTATGCTCGTGGGGCCCCGGGCAAGTGCCCATCAGGCCCATGCATTAAGACGGCCCTGGTACAGACAGCACCCGTAGTCAGGATCAAACCCGGGTCTCAAGAGTCAAGAGTGTATTATTGTCATGTGTCCCAGATAGAACAATGAAATTCTTACTTGCTGCTGCACAACAGTCCCTCTGGGACAGTAAGGCAGCAACTCCAACGTTGCCCCAACGTGCCTCCCCACATTTCTTGCCACATTATTTGCCGGATATCATTGACGCACGAGGCCAGCCAAACCTCTGGTAGTTTTTTTTGCAATGGAAATATTAGGGATTATTTCATGTGTATCTTCAGCATCCAGTGGATAGGTTATATGGAAATATTATGTCAGGGAAAGATTGCTGGAATTGCTTCGAGAGCTGGCATGGACTTGATGGGTTAAATGGCCTCTTTTTTTATCCCGTAAGGAAATTTGAGAACTCATCTAAAGAATTCAAGTTAAGCAGATAGTTTCCAATTTTCGACTGTTCATCTCCCCATTGAAAACAGACTCAGTAAGCTACTGTACCATTCGGTCTCCACGGTGCCTCTCCACCCAAAATATATGTCTGGGGATAGACTCAAAATGCTGGAGTAACTCAGCGAGACAGGCAGCATCTCAGGAGAGAAGGAATGGGTGACGTTTCGCGTCCAGACCCTTCTTCAGACTGAGTGTCAGGGGAAAGAGAAACGAGAGAGATACAGAACAAAGAAATGTAAAGGTATGAAATAAAATAACGATGATCAAGGAAGCAGTCCATCGTTCACTAAGGGCTAGATGAAAACGAGTTACGATACAATAGAACTTTATTTATCCCAGGAGGGAAATTGGTCGGCCAACAGTCATATAACACAAGATAGACTCAAAAGGCTGGAGTAATTCAGCGGGACAGGCAGCATTTCTGGAGAGAAGGAATGGGTGACGTTTCGGGTCGAGAAAAACACAAGATACATGAAACATGAGATTAAAGTGACGAGTGGAAAGGATTGGGGATGTGCAAAGATTGGGGGGGGGGGGGGGGAGGAGAGTCAGGTCTACCCCATGACAGAAGGGGGAGGACCTTATTTCATGACCAGTTGACCAGTTATTTCATGTCTATCTTCAGCATCCAGAGTTATACAGACCATGAAACTCACCAGGATGCCAGTGGAACGACTAGGGTGTGTGGGCGTGGAGGGAGAGAGGATGCAGGAATTACGGAGTTTAGACTATGACAACATTTCCAAGGATTCTTCATGATTTGCAAATGGAACTGCAGTTGCTATCCAATTTCCTTTCGAAAGCCCAGATTAATTTTTTTTTCCACACAGATAACGAGTTCCAGATCGTAATCTCTCCGTGCATAACAAAATCTTCTTTTACACATTTCCCCTGTATCTTTTGCCTATTACTTTAAATCTGTGTTCCTGCACCTGGTATCCACTACCAATGAAAGCTTGTTTTTAATTGCTTTAAAATTGTAGTTGAAATCTTGCATTGTTAGAACCGTTATGTCGCATGTTTTCTGTATACACTCTATTTTTCTGAACTGAGGTAACCAAGAAAAGTGTACTTGTGTCGAAAGGAAATGCAGATGCTGGCATCTACCGAATTTAACAAATAGAAATGAAAATAATCCTTCTCTCCCTTCCAGATGTCATGGAGCTAATTGTCTGAAAACCTATTTAATTAACGATACAATACGATACGATAGAACTTTATTTACCCCAGGAGGGAAATTGATCTGCCAAGTCATAAAAACACAAAATACATGAAACATGAAATTAAAGTGATGATTGGAAAGGATTGGGGATGAGCAAAGATTGGGGGGGGGGGGGGGGGGAGGGGGGGGGGGTCAGTCTCAGTCTACCCCATGTCAGAAACAAAGGGGGGTCCCATGGTAGGGGAGTCTACATGTATGGGGCTTAGGTTCAGGGTGGGAGAGGAAAGATTTAAAGGGGACCTGTGGGGTAATTCTAATGAAAAGGAAATGTAGATGCTGGTTTATATCAAAGATAAACACAAAGTGCTGGAGTAACTCAGTGGGTCAGGCAGCATCGCTGGAGAAAAAGGATGGGTGATGTTTCGGGTCGGGGCTCTCCTCCTAGAAACGTCACCTGTCCTTTTTTCTCCAGAGCTGGTGTCTGACCCGTTGAGTTACTCCAGCACTTTGTGTCTAACAGTCTTCTTGTGTTGTTTGTTAGAACATAAAAGTCCAGTTTAGATTTTCCTACTTTATTAAACTACGGATTAGCAAAGGCTCTGCTACCTTTTAATGGTGTGACAAAATCCTTGTGAGGTCAATCTGGCATGGACTGTAAGAGTTGTGTTGAGATTAAGGTCTGCAAACGTGTGGTGCAGAGATACATTGCACTGTTTGCCAGGGTGGTATCAGCCTGAAACGGACAAAACTGCCTTCAGCAAAATGCCCTCAAAGGATTCATTGGACATTTTTGCACCTTGTGCACTTATTCTCACAGGGGAAGCCACTTTTTAAATGGACTTAGATTGCACAATCATTGAGTTGTACAGCCCGGAAACAGGTCTTTCAGCCAAACTTGTCCATGGCGAGCAAAATGCCTATCAATGCAAATCCCATTTGCCTGCACTTACTTCTCTTATCCATGTAAGTATATGTTCATAATTCATAGGAGGGCATTAGGCCCATCGAGTCTACTCTGCCATTTAATCTTGGATGATCTATTTTTCCCTCTCAACCCCATTCTCCTGCCTTCGCCCCATAATCTTTGACAGCCTTACTGATCAAGAACCTGTCCATCTCCGCTTTAAAAATACTCAATAACTTGGCATCTACAATGAATTCCACAGATTTACTACCCTCTGACTAATGAAATTTCATCTCTTTTCTAAAGTCTTTTATCCAGAGGCTGTGCCCTCTGGTCCTAGACTCTCCCACTAGTGGAAATATCCTCTCCACATCCATTCTATCCAGGCCTTTCATTATTCTGTAAGTTTCAATGAGGTCCCCCCTCATCCTTCTAAACTCCAGCGAGTACAGGCCCAGTGCTGTCAAACTCTGGAGAACAATGATGTGTTTTTGTTTAGTGGGGGGGGGGGGGGGTCTACATGTATGGGGCTAAGTTTCAGGGTGGGAGAGGAAAGATTTAAAGGGGACCTGTGAGGTAAGATTTTCATTCAGAGGGTGGTACGATGGAATGAGCTGCCAGAAGAGGTGGTGGAGGCAAGTGCTATTGCAATATTTAAAAGACTTTTGGACAAGTACATGGATAAGAAAACTAAATGCAGGCAAATGGGATTCGCATAGATAGGCATCTTCAGTTCAGTTGAGTTTATTGTCACATGTACCGAGGTACAGTGAACAGTGTACAGTGAACAGCTTTTGTTGCATGCTAACCAGTCAGCGGAAAAGCAATACATGATTACAATCGAGCCATCCACATTGTGCAGATACAGGATAAGGGAGTAGCATTTAGTGTAAGATAAAGCCAGTAAAGTCTGATCAAAGATAGTCCGAGGTTCACCAATGATGTAGATAGTAGTTCAGGACCAACACAGTGAGGAGGGGACTGGAGGAGACTCACTGTGATGGATGTTTCTTTTTTTGTTTTGTGTTGGTTTGTGGTTGTGTGTGTAATTGCTTATTTTATTGCTCTTATTGTTGGACTGTGGGTGACGAAATCTCGTCCAAAAGACTTGGTTTTTTTTGGATGACAATAAAGGTAATTCTGAATTCTGATTCTGATTCTGAACCTATCCATGTTCTCCAGAGATGCTGCCTGACCAGCTGAGTTATTACTTCAGCACTTTGGGAATTTGGACTTGGGAGGATTGGGAATTGAGAGGGATTGGAAGTTTGGGGGTTTGTGTATTGAGGGTTTGGAATTGCGAAATTGGAGGGTTAAGGATTAAGCGATTGCAGGATTTGGGGATGGGAGGATTGCATCATCAGGGAGTTGAATACTCACGGAGAAAAGCTAAACTTTGTTGTTTCTGTAAATATATTCACCAACATATCGAATAGTGAAAGGCTTGGATAGAGTGGATTGTGGAGAGGATGTTTCCACTGGTGGGAGAGTCTTGGACCATAGGTCATTGCCTCAGAATTAAAGGACATTCCTTTAGGAATGAGATGAGGACGAATTTCTTTAGCCAAAGGGTGGTGAGTCTGTGGAATTCATTGCCACAGAAGGCTGTGGAGGCCAAATCAATGGATATTTTTAAGGCAGAGATAGATAGATAGATTCTTGATTAGTACGGGGGTCAAGGGTTATGGGGAGAAGACAGGAGAATGAGGTTAGGAGGGAGAAATAGATCAGCCACGATTGAATGGAGGAGTAGACTTGATGGGCCGAATGGCCTAATTCTGCTCCTATCACTTCTGAACTTATGAGCTTCTGTTCTTCTCCCTTCCTGACTCTTCCTCACTCTCTCCCATCCACTTATAGTTTCCCCAAAGCCTGAATTTGGCATCCTAGTCATAATCTGTCTGTGCTCGCATGCTTGAAGGAGACTGATGTGATGCATTGACAGTGACATTTGTCCAATTCTGAAATTTATAAGATGAAGGTGAATTAGACGTTAGTTTAACACGCGATGTGACAGGCCGAATCTTCATAAGGTAAAACCAACCAGCCATGGAGCTCAAATTTTAATCTGAATTACCCAGTCCAAGCATGCTGGCACGCATACTGCTTATTTAGACGCAATTATTGACAAATTAAAAGCAATTTAGATTGATTTTACATTGAAGCTTGACTATCGGGAGGGACTTTAAAGCTATTAAACAGGATAGATACTGTTCCAGATCCCATTATCGTCAAACCAGCGTCAAAGCTTGTCTGCCACCGAAGCATTGCATGAAATGTTAAAAATACCTCAAGTGCTTTTCCTTATTATCGTTCCTTTTCCCATCGAGTAAAAATATTCACACCATTAACAAAGTGGGCAGAAAATTACAACATCAAGCATGATTTTATGCAGAGGCTTGAACTTTAGAAGAGAAAATGGTCAGGTTTCATTTATACATTTATATTACTAGTAAAATTGTTTTAATTGTCTGACGATAATTTCATCCCACGTCTTAATTATTTAATTGGGAAGGCATAAAATCCAAAGGGCATTTCGTTGCCACTTTTCATTTATTTCCGAAATATAACTGCCTTTAATATCTGCAAACTGAGGGCAGGATTGTGTTTTGATGTAAAAGATTTTCCACGGTGCAATATTACGAAGGTCAGATGTAATAAGAGAAACCCTTGTCTCTGATCTCATCTTACACTGCGTGAGGAATATCATGGAGACTTTTGGAATTTGGCAATTTCTTTCAATGTATCCTCTTGACCTAACAGATCAGTATCAAATTGACTTTAAGCTCAAGGCGGAAATGGTACAGAAAGCCTCAGCAACTTGAACAGATCTGCCTAATTTAGAACGAAAAGTATGGAATTAAAGAAAAAAGATAGACACAAAATGCTGGAGTAACTGAACGGGTCAGGCGGCATCTTTGGATAAAATGGATAGGTGATGTTTCGGGTCGGGACTATTCTTCAAACAAACTGAAGTGTGAAGAAGGGTCCCGATCTTATCCATTTTATCCAGAGATGTTGGCTGACCTGCTGAGTTACTCCAGCACTTTGTGTCTATCTTTAGTATAAACCAGCATCTCCACTTCCCTTTTGTTAGCATTAATTACAGGCAAATGTTTTCAGTCATTTAGCACGAAGGGGGAGAGTACAGTTATTTTCATTTTTATTTGTTAAATCAGCTTTCCCAATGTTCTTTTCCACTCTTTTACTCATGGGAAGTGGGTATATTTGACAAGGCTTGAATCTATTGACCATTTGTAACTGCCCTTGGGAAGTAGCGTAGCGGTAGAGTTGCTGCCTTACAGCGCCAGGCCGATCCTGACTACGGGTGCTGTCTGTACGGAGTTTGTACTTTTCCCCCACCGTGACCGCTTGAGTTCTCACTGCGTTTCCTCCCCCACTCCAAAGGCGCACAAATTAATTGGCCACATTAAAATTGTAAATTGTCCCTAGTTTGTAGGATAGTGCTAGTTCACAAGGTATAAGAAAATAACTGCAGATGCTGGTACAAATCGTAGGTATTTATTCACAAAATGCTGGAGTAACTCAGCAGGTCAGGCAGCATCTCGGGAGAGAAGGAATGGGTGACGTTTCGGGTCGAGACCCTTCTTCAGACTGAAACGTCACCCATTCCTTCTCTCCCTAGTTCACAGGGTGATCGCTGGTGGGTGTTTTTGTGTTTTTATGACTGTTGGCAGATCATTTTCCCTCCTGGGATAAATAAAGTTCTATCGTATCGTATTGTGTGGACGCGGTGAGCCAAAGTGCCTGTTTCCGTGCTGTATCCCTTGAGTCTAAAGTAAAGTCTAAGGAATTGATTATATCTTTAATCAGTTTAGACAGCATGCAAAATAAAGCTTTTCGCTGTACTTTGGTACCTGTGACAACAATAAATCTAAACCTAAATGTAAACCTCCAGCCAGAAATGCCTGGCAGTGGGTTAAAGGTTCTGCACTCAACCGTGCTTTCTTCTTCCTTTACAGTTCCCTTTTTCCCTTCTCCCAGATTCCCTTATCATGTATCTCTCTACACTGTAAATGGCTCGATGGTAATCATGTATTGTCTTTCCTCTGACTGGATAGCACGCAACAAAAGCTCTTCACTGTACCTCAGTATACGTGACAATCAACTAAACTGTACTGTACAGTTCCTTAAGCAAAGATAGACAGTGAGACAGGCAGCAACTCCGGAGAAAAAGGATGGGTGACGTTTCTGGAAGAAGGGTCCCGCCCGGAAACATCACCCATCCATTTTCTCCAGAGATGCTGCCTGTCCCGCTGAGTTACTCCAGCATTTCTTTGACTATCTTCGGTACAAACCAGCATCTGCAATTCGTTCCTACACAGTTCCTTAAGCAACCCGTCCCGATCCTGTAGTCTGAAGAAGGTTCTCGACCCGATACGTCACCCATTCCTTCTCTCCAGAGATGCTGCCTGCCCCGCTGAGTTCCTCCAGCTTTTTTGTGTCTATCTTCAGATCTTGTAGGATCTCCCTCCCATGCAAGTCATCCCTCCCCAACCCCATCGATCTCCCGAAACTGGAAAAGAGTTGCTTATCTAGCAGTGCGTCGCTTTAGGAGTTGCCTGGAAAGATCTCGCTTACTGATTGGAGTGTGACCTTACTGGCCTCAATCCAGCATGATACAATTACAACTGTCAAATGTCAGTCCCTGTTTAGCTCTGTACAGGGTAACCAGTGCTACTGCTCTGTGAGTCGTATGTTTGTGTTCCTGATTTATGCACTTTCTATAAACTGTGTCACGGAGACTCACAATCATTTTAGTGACAAATGTCAAGGACATTTAAATAAAATGTCCACTGTCTGTGCTGTTGTGCTGGACATTTATTCATCCATTGAGTTTCCTTGTACGAAATATGTTGATTCTCGTTGGTGCTGCAGTATTACAATGGGAATCAAGTTGTTTCGTACAAGGAAACTTAATAAGTTAATGAACGTAATAAGTTAATGAACTTAATAAAGTAATGACATTTCTAGTACAACAGCATGGTGGTGTAGCAGTAGAGTTGCCGCCTTACAGTACCAGAGACCCAGGTTCAATCCTGACTACGGGTGCTGTCTGTGTGGAGTTTGCATGTTCTCCCAGTGACCTGCGTGGGTTTTCTCCGGGTGCTCTCATTTCCTCCCACACACCAAAGATGTAAAGGTTTGGAGACTAATTGGCTTGGTATAATTGTAAATTGTCCCCAGTGTGAGTAGGATCGTGTTAGTGTGCGGGGAGTGCAAGTCGGCACGGACTCGGCGGGCCAAAGGACATGTTTCCGCGCAGTATCTCTAAACTAAACTAACCTAAACTAAAGCACTTGCAACGAAACACTTTGGACAGTTATGTGGGCCTTATATTTAATGTTCCTGCTTTATGGACTTTCTATAAACAGGGTCACGGTGACTCACAATATCACTTTATTACCAAATATCAATGACATTAAAAAAGTCCACTGAAACTGCCATTGCACGAGAGGTTCATTAAATTTTTAAGTCACCTTGTTCTAAAAGCTTGTTGATTCCCATTGGTGTTACTGTATTATTTATGTTTGATTCATCCTGTTTGGTGTCATGTTACCAAAATATTTACCACTGATTGTCGTGTGGTACTGGTGCTTGTAATCTAACACACATGGTGATTACAACTGCTCTCCACTGGCCACTTTAACATAAGACACGATTTTAATAAAATAATCAGTTTTAAGAAGGGTCACCTATTCCTTTTCTCCAGAGATGCCCCGTTGAGTTACTCCAGCATTTTGTGTCTACCTTCAATGAGCAATCAAACCTCTAATCTAGGTCATTATTTCAGTAAATTAACAGGTGACTGTTAGTCTGACTGGATTTGACCTGGACTTGGAAGGTTGCTAAAGATACAATTTCATTTATTACATTTGTTGATATGTGAGAAAATGAGTTTATGTTTAGTTCTAGAGTGATACAGCCTGGAAACAGGCCCTTCGGCCCAACTTGCCCACACCGGCCAACACCTGCCCGCGTTTGGCCCATATCCCTCCAAATCTGCCTTACCCATGTACCAATGTACAAATGGTCCTATCCATTTTAGGTTACATTTTGGAGATACAGCATGGAAATAGGCCTTCGGCCCATCGAGTTGGATTATGTGCTTTTGATCAATACAAGAACTTAAGTCGGCACAGTGGTGCAGCAGTAAAGTTGCTGCCTTACAGCAGAAGACATGTGGGTTCGAACCTGACTACGGGTGCTGACTGTGCAGAGCTTGCACGTTCTCCCCGTTTTCTCCGGGTTTTCTCCCGTTTTCTCCAGGTTTCTGCTCCGGTTTCCTCCCACACTCCAAAGACGTGCAGGCTTGTAGGTTAATAGTCTTCTGTAAATTGTCTCTAGTGTGTAGGATAGAACTTGTGTAGAGGTGATCGCTGGTCGGCGCGGAGGGCCGAATGGCCTGTTTCCACACTGTATCTCCAAACTGAAGTGGGCAAGTGTATACAGACTCATTGCAGGTTATATAAACCTGTAAGGGCCCATTGAGGAGTCTTGACTTGTGCCCTGCCAGTGAATCCATCTTGTGTAATTGAAAGACAGCATTGTCCCTGCCCTTGCAAAGAGATCTTTTCACACATTGAGAAATTATCAAGTGTGTAATCAGCGGCTTCAAGCTCTCTCAATGTAACTGTCAGACTCAATCTATTTCCCTCAGTTCCCACTTCCTTGACAAATCCCTCTGCTTTTCAGGTGACTATTTTTAAACCAAGGTTATGGTGCAACTTCAAGTGTCTTTAATCATGAAATAGATTTGATAAATGAGCAGAGTTGATGCCACCGTGATGAAAACATCACGAAACGATCCGCCAAGGAATGTCAGTGACATCTGTTGGTGGTGGCTCATCGAGTGCTTGGCTGCATCCCAGAATTGATCACTTCCATTTAATCAAGAAGTCTGCATGTGAATAGATTATGTTAAGAATATTTAAAAATAGAAAGCCATTTCGGCTGCTGTATCTTTCCTATCTTCCCAGTGCATTCCTATGTGATGGAGTCATAGAGTCGTACAGCGTGGAAACAGGCCCTTCGGCCCAACTTAGGGTGGCACGGTGGCGCAGCGATAGAGTTCTGCCTTCCAGCACCAGAGACCCGGGTTCGATCAGACCACGGGTGCTGTCTGCACAGAGTTCTGCGTGAGTTTTCGCCTGGATCTCCGGTTTCTTCCCACACTCCAAAGGCATGCAGGTTTGTAGGTTGAGTGGCTAGGTATAATTGTAAAGTTGTCCTTGGTGTGTGTAGATTAATGTTAGCGTGCGGGGATCACTGGTCGGCAGGCACTCAGTGGGCTGAAGGGCCTGTTTCCGCACTGTATCTCTAAACTAAACTAAACTTGCCCACACCGATCAACATGTACACCATCTACACTAGTCCCACCTGCCTGCATTTGGCCCATATCCCTCAAAACCTGTCCTGTACATGTACCTCTCCAAGTGTTTCTTAAATGTTGCAATAGTCCCTGCCTCAACTACCTCCTCTGGCAGCTCGTTCCATACACCCACCACCCTTTGTGTGAAAAAGTCACCCCTCGGATCCCTATCAAAATGCTCCTCATCTCTCCAGGAGAATTTACATGCAGTTACCTGTGGAGCAGTCAGACCCAGTCCAGTTGAGGTCACAGCTGCAGGTCTCTGTGTCGGCCAAGAGGGTTCCATGGCCCGAACATAGCTCGTGACAAACCGGAGCCGGTGATTCACACTTGAGACCTCCCCAGCCAGCAGTACAGTGGCATTTACTCTGCACACACACGCCATGCCCTGAGCACGTCGGATCCAGGCAGTCCTCTGAAGAATAAAAAATGAAACACCAGTTTGAGACACCAGTCGTAGACAAAACATTCATGTTCATATGATACAAGAGCAGAATTAGGCCGTCCAGCCCATCAAGTGGATGATCAGCCATGATCACGATGAATGGTGGTGCTGGCTCGAAGGGCCGAATGGCCTCCTCCTGCACCTATTTTCTATGTTTCCATGTAAGTCTCAGATAAGGTGGCCTGATTAGTCATCTGCCGTGGGCAAGAGGTGGGTAATTGAGATAGGAGGTTGCGGTGGGCAAAGTTAATGTTCAAAAGTGATAGGAGCAGAATTAGGCCATTCAGCCCATCAAGTCTACTCCGCCATTCAATCATGGCTGATCTATCTAAAAGGGCGGCACGGTGGCGCAGCGGTAGAGTTGCTGCCTTACAGCGAATGCAGCGCCGGAGACTCAGGTTCGATCCTGACTACGGGCGCCGTCTGTACGGAGTTTGTACGTTCTCCCCGTGACCTGCGTGGGTTTTCTCCGAGATTTTCGGTTTCCTCCCACACTCCAAAGACGTACAGGTATGTAGGTTAATTGACTGGGTAATATGTAAAAATTGTCCCTAGTGTGTGTAGGATAGTGTTAATGTGTGGGGATCGCAGGGCGGCGCGGACTCGGTGATGAAAGAGAAACTGCGATAAAGCAAAATAAAATGTTGAATATTGTGCTGTCAGAATCTGAACAGGATCGTTAATTGACAACCATTGAACCATTGTTCAAGACTCGGATACAGAGGGTATAAACGAAAGTGGGAGGAGCAGAGGAAGAGAGGTTTGTGGAGAGAATCTTGGGACCTAGGAGTTTGATGGCACTGTTGAAGGTGGATGACACTCAAAAGTCCTGAGATTGAGCGGCATGCAAACTTCATCGGGGTACAGGGCTGGGAAAAGACATAGGGGTGGGGCAAAGCTGTGAAATTGCAGAGAGTTATGGACGTAGCCCAGACCAACACGCAAACCAACCTCCTTTCCATTGACTCCACCTACACTTCAGGCTGACTTGGCAATGCTATGTGGAGAGTGGACTGTGAGCAATGTACTGAGGTTGAACACCCTGCTGGGACTGGAAAGATGAACAGTCCACACAGAACTTCTTCACACAGAGAGTTGTGAATTTGTGGAATTCTCTGCCTCATAAGGCAGTGGAGGCCGATTGGATGCATTCAAAAGAGAGTTAGATAGAGCTCTTAGGGCTAGCGAAATCAATGGATATGGGGAGAAGGCAGGAACGGGATACTGATTGTGGATGATCAGCCATGATCACATTGAATGGCAGTGCTGGCTGGAAGGGCCGAATGCCTTACTCCTGCACCTATTGTCTACGCATCTATGTATCTATTATAACAGAGGAAGGAAAAACCTGATGCAACTGAAATCAATTATGTCACGATTCACGAACAGAAAAACATTCGGCTTCTTGTGGGCGGTCTGCGAGGCAGTCATTTTTCTTGTATGTCGCTTGCAGAGTGACAGATTGGCAGTAATATTAAAATTGAAATTGTAAGCTATAGGATTATGGAATGTCTCTTTAACGATTTGCTCACTTTCAGAATTTTCATAACCTTCTAAAATCCTCAACAAACTAACACCGTGCAGCGCAATCTTCATTTAAAGTACTTCCAACCAATCAAACAAGCAGAACATTTAAATAAATTCATAAATTGTAGGAGCAGATTAAGGCCATTCAGCCCATCAAGTCTGCTCCACCATTCAATCATGGATGATCTATTTTTCCCTCTCAACCCCATTCTCCTGCCTTCTCCCCCCTAACCCCTCACACCCGTACTAATCAAATATCTGTCAATCTCCGCCTTAAAAATATCCATTGACTTGGCCTCCACAGCCGTCTAATGGAGAGGTTTACAAATAATGTCTGTAATTCCTAAAATTCTCAGAAGTGCCCTGATTAGTTTGATTTAGTTTAGTTTAGAGATACGGGATGGAAACAGGCCCTGCGGCCCACCGAGTCCACGCCAACAACCATCGATCACACTAGTTCACACTAGTTCAATGTTATCTCACTTTCTCATTCACTCCCTACGTTCTAGGGGCAATTCGCAGAGGCAAATTAATCTATAAACCAACATTTCTTTGAGCTGGGTTGGAAATTAGAACACCCGGAGGAAACCCACGCAGTCACAAGGACAACATGCAAACCTCGCACAGACAGTACCTGAGGTCAGGATCGAACCTGGGACCCGGGTGCTGTGAGGGAGCAGGTGTATCAGTGTCACCCTTGTGTAATTATGCTCCTGAGTTCTTGTTCTTCAGGGCAACATGGTGGTGCAACGGTAGAGTTGCTGCCCTGCAGTACCAGCGACTTGGTTTAGATCCCAACTACGGGTGCTGTCTACGGAGTTTGTATGTTCCCTCTGTGACCTGCGTGGATTTTCTCCAGGAGCTCTGGTTTCCTCCCACACTACCAATCTTGTAGAGTTGTATAAGAGCATGAAGGGAATAGACAGGGTAAATGCACAGTTTGTTTACACACAGTAGGGGAATCAAGAACCAGAGGACATAGGTTTATGGTGAGAGGGGGAAGATTTAATAGGAACGGTGATACGGAGGCGCAGCGGTAGAGTTGCTGCCTTACAGCGCTTGCAGCACCGGAGACCCGGATTCGATCCCGACTACGACTGCTGTCTGTACGGGGTTTGCACGTTCTCCCCGTGACCTGCGTGGGTTTTCTCTGAGATCTTAAGTTTCCTCCCACACTCCAAAGACGTACAGGTTAATTGGCTTGGTAAATGTAAAAATTGTCCATAGTGTGTGTAAGATAGTGTTAATATGCGGGGATCGCTGGTCAGTGTGGACTCGGTGGGCTGAAGGGCCTGTTTCCGCGCTGTATCTCTAAATTAAACTAAACTAGTGGCTGTCTTAAATAGTTCAAATGGACCTCAAAAAACAACGACTTCTTTTTGAAAATAAATTCATAATGGAACCTTCTCAGACATAATGTGCCATGATTTTATTAGAAATTGGTTTTAGCAGCTATTATTTGTGACATGGCAATCATTCCCTCTATGGCCTTGATAGTTTTTAAGATAGCCTTACAGCGCTTACAACGCCAGGGACCTGGGTTCGATCCTGGCTTTGGGTGCTATTTGTACAGAGTTTGTGCATTCTCCCCGTGACCACGTGGGTTTACTCCGAGATCTTCGGTTTCCTCCCACACTCCAAAGACGTACAGGTTTGTTGGTAAATTGGCTTTGGTATAAATGTAAATTGTCCCTAGTGTGTGTAGGATAGTGTTAATGTGCGGGGATCGCTGGTTGGTGCGGACTCAGTGCGCCGAAGGGCCTGTTCCCACACAGTATCTATAAACTAAACTGAACTAAGTAAAGACACCCCCAAGTGATACCAACAGTAGATTTTCCAAGGTGTAAAATTCATCTGTGTTGAACCTCTACCTGTTTTCTGTCCATGGAGAACTTCCAACCTCTCTGCTTTGAAAAATACCTTTTCTAATCCTTTGCAGAACCACCAGGCTTCAATTACCTTGTTTTCCCAGAGACAATGCACCATAAAGAAATAAACACGCCAATTGCATCCTTTGTCATCCCTGCACTCTATCACCTTGGACATCTGCAAACCTCCTGTGTGTGCTGTAGATGCTGTTTTCCCCATGGAGGTCAGGATTAAGGTCACTCTCAGATTCCTTGCTTCGGGATCATCCTAATCAGCCACGGATAATGTCGACCATAACTCATGGTTTGCTGCTCAATGCTGCATTCGAGAACTCTGCATTAGATTCATGGTCAGACAAAACAGAAGCAGGCCCTTCAGCCCAACTTGCCCATGGTGACCAAGATGCTCCATGTACACTTGTCCCACCTGCTCGTGCTCAGCCCGTAGGTCATGGGGTGAACGCAAAAACTCTTTGCAGACAGCGCCCGTAGTCAGGATCGAACCCAGGTCTCTGGGCACTGTGAGGCAGCAACTCTACCACTGCGCCAGGTGTCGCCCTTGTTGACAAATGCGATGCCGCCCCAGGTAAACAACAGGCAGAGAGGTTCTCTACAGATGTTTTTCACATTGGAAAATTCACTGTTGTTATCAACTGGGGTGCCTTGTTCTGGAAAAATTGCATGGGCGAAATAAAACACTGTGAAAAATGAAGCAAAGTGTGTAGACTCTAGATTAAAGTGTAGAAAGGAACTGCAGATTCTGGTATCTACCGAAGGTAGACATAAAGTGCTGGACTAACTCAGCGGGTCAGGCAGTATCTGCAGCACTTTGAATCTATATTCGGTACTTTGGCAACAACTCTGCCGCTGCACCACCCAGGTAGAGGTTCTCTACAGATGTATTTTACACGTTGGAAAATTCACTGTTGGTATCAACTGAGGTGTTTTATTGCGGAAAGATTGCCCGGGTGAAAGGAACTGCAGATACAGGTTTATACCAAATAGACACAAAGTGCTGGAGTAACTCAGCGGGCCAGGCAGATGCTGCCTGGCCCGCTGAGTTACTCCGGCACTTTGTGTCTATTTTCGGTACTCTGGATTAACCTGATTTCCAAAATCACAGGACAGATTTTCTTTGGAGACTTGTGGACAATTTTCTAGCCTTCAATCTTTGGTTGCTGGTGGGGGGACCCACCTTCCTCACAGCTTTGCCCACGGTAGCCAGGAACACAGATGCACATCCCCGCGATGCATGTGCCGTGACCGTGGCAGGTTGGATCGATGCACTCATCTCCTGGCACGTCACACTCGGGTCCCTTCCATTCATTGTGGCATAGACAGTGTCCTTTGTCGTACTGGCCATTCGCACTACACAGTACCGGGCACGAGTCTGAAGACAAGAAACAATACATTAAACCTTCACCTACCGAAGCCTTCCAAATTCTTTGGACTTTATAGACTTTCGAGAGAAGCATGGAAACAGGCCCTTCGGCCCGTCTAGGCTACGCCGACCAGCGACCACCCCCTACACTAACACTGTCCTACACACTAGGGAAAAATGTACAATTTTTAATGAAGCCAATTAAGCCACAAACCTGTAAGTCTTTGGAGTGTGGAGCACCTGGAGAAATCCCACAGGTCGCAGGGTATTTACGCGATTTTTTGAAAGGCACATGGATATGCAGGGAATGGATCACGTGTAAGAAGAGGACATTAGTTTAACTTGCCATTATGTTCAGCATGGACATTATGGGTCTATGGGTTGTTCCTGTGCTCTATTGTTCCATGTGACATTTGGAGTCAGGTTTCATTTTGTGCCGACCAAAGGCCGTGATTTGTTATGGCCTTTTCTTGCCTCCAGTCTCCTCCCGCCCTTCCACCTCTATCTTTCAGTCTGAAGAAGGGTCCCCGACCCGAAGCATCACCTATTCTTTTTCTCCGGAGATGCTGCCTGACCCGCTGAATTACTCCAACATTTTGTGTCTATCTTCGATATAAACCGTTCCTTCCTATACAATTAACATGAAAGTATTTAGAACAACAATATTAAGAGAAGTAAATTCTTTCAAGTGGAGAAAAGGAAACAAGGTGCTGGAGTAACTCAGCAGGTCAGGCAGCTTCTCTAGAAAAAACATGGATAGATGACGTCTCGGGCTGAGACCTTTTTTCAGACATCTCGGGTTGAGACCCTTTTTTAGACATCTTCAGACTTCGTTCAAATGTAGAATTTTGATCTTCCATCTCCAGAAGTCTAACTTTAAAATGATCTCAATTGAATCAAGTCCGGTCAAGCAAAGTCTGGTTAAGGATAGTCTGTGGGACATCAGATGGAGGTAGACAATAGACAATAGACAATAGGTGCAAGAGTAGGCCACTCGGCCCTTCGAGCCAGCACCGCCATTCAATGTGATCATGGCCGATCATTCACAATCAGTACCCCGTTCCTGCCTTCTCCCCATACCCCCTCACTCCGCTATCTTTAGGAGCTCTATGTGGTATGTGGGAAAATAACTGCAGATGCTGGTTCAAATCGAAGGTATCACAAAATGCTGGAGTAACTCAGCGGGTCAGAAGAGAAGGAATGGGTGACATTTCGGGTCTGAAGAAGGGTCTCGACCCGAAACGTCACCCATTCCTTCTCTCCTGAGATGCTGCCTAACCCGCTGAGTTACTCCAGCATTTTGTGATACCTTAGATGGAGGTAGTAGTTCAAAGCAATACTGAACAACTATCTACCTCTGATGTCAATAGTCAATATTTTTTTTAATAGTCAATAGTCGTTTATTTGTCACATACACATAAATGTGTAGTGAAATGAAACATTACCCGCAGTTAAACAATAAGACCAATAAGAATAATCAATAAAAATGCAATAACACATACAATCACAACTAACACCAACAAAAGAAACATCCATCACAGTGAGTCTCCTCCAGTCCCTTCTCACTGTGATGAAAGGCCAAAAAAGTCCTTTTCTCTTCCCTGCCGTCTTCTCCCGCGGTCAGGCTGTTGGATTTGCCACGTCGGGGCGGTCGGGGCTCCTGATATTGAAGCCCCCGCTGGGCGGTGAAAGGTCAACGGCCTATTTCAGGCCGCGCCGGACGGTGAAAGGTCCACGGCGGGCCGACCCAAGCCCCGCGATTCGGGGCGGGCGAACACGCTGCCTCTGCCGCTGCCGGAGCTCCCGATGTCGGCCCCCATCCAGGGGCCTGCGGGCTTCCGACGTCCACGCGGCCCGCGCCGGAGCCTCCGGAGACGAATCGCAGCCGCTCCCGCAGCATCCGAAGGCGGCCAGCGCCGCAGGTGGTGAGGTCGGGCCGCGGGCTCTGCGAACCAGAGCCCCAGGTGGTCCCAGGTGAATGGCTGATGGTAGGCCGCAGCAGGAACGGAGACACGACACAGAAACAAAGGTCTCGTCTCCGTTCGGGAGAGAGAATTTTACAGTTCCCGTTCCCTCCCACCCCCCCCCCCCCCCCCCAAACATAACATACAAACACTACACCATAGATGTCTCTCGGAGTATTCTTGACTGGACTTTGCTGGCTTTAGCTTGCACTAAACGTTATTCCCTTATCATGTATCTAATACACTGTAAATGGATCGATTGTAACCATGTATCGTCTTTCTGCTGACTGGTTCGCACGCAACAAAAGCTTTTCACTGTACCTCGGTACACGTGACAATAAACTAAACTGAACTGGAATCGGAGATCAGAAATGAATTTGGCCCAATTGTGCACCTTCATTTCCCTTCACTGAAAAAGATCAACGACATGTAATGAGATAGTAAGGATCAACAACATGTTTGAACATTGTACTTCATCATTCGTGCTTGCAGCGCCAGAGACCCAGGTTCGATCCCGACGATGGGTGCTGTCTATACGGAGTTTGTACGTTCTCCCCGTGACCGCGTGGGTTTTCTCCGAGATCTTTTTCCCACACTCCAAAAACGAACAGGTATGTTGATTAATTTGCTTGGTCTAAGTGTAAATTGTCCCTGGTGTCAGTAGGATCGTGTTAATATGTGGGGATCGCTGGTTGGTGCGGACTCAGTGGGCCGAAGGGCCTGTTTCTGCACTGTATCTCTAAACTAAACTAAACGAAACTAATTCGAGTCATAGAGTGATACAGCGTCGAAACAAGCCCTTCGGCCCAACTTGCCCACACCGGCCAACATGTCCCATCTACACTAGTCCCACCTGCCTGCGTTTGGCTCGTATCCCTCTAAACCTGTCCTATCCATGACCCTGTCTAAATGTTTCTTAAACTTTGCGATGGTGCTTTTCTCAACTACCTCCTCAAGGTGAGACATTTTGAGACAGGTAACAAGCAACACCTGAGGTTAAGTGGTTACTTCATGACATTGGTTGCAAAACCTTAGCTTATGCATGGTGCATGGTGCCGCAGCGCTCATATCAGCAAGCTAGACGCCACCCTCAACGACACCATGCGGATCATCACCGGCTGCCTACGCCCTACTCCGACGGATCTCCAGCCGGTGCTCGCAGTTATCGCACCCGCCAAGCTTCGCAGAGAGTTCTTCACTCATAGGCTGGTGTGCCGTCGGACGTCAAACGTCCTTTGCACCACCTCGCCCAGGATTCA
Source organism: Rhinoraja longicauda (assembly GCF_053455715.1). NCBI lineage: Eukaryota > Metazoa > Chordata > Chondrichthyes > Rajiformes > Arhynchobatidae > Rhinoraja > Rhinoraja longicauda. Next base: position 41,392,666 of record NC_135967.1, on the reverse strand, counting down.
CAGCAACTGGGACCTCAACGCCTGTCATCTCATCACCCTTTCTGCCGTCATGCAGCGACCCTCTGTGGCTCCGATTTCAACATACTAGGAGCATGGAGAACCAGCTGGGAACAGACATCGCCACCTCCTCAATTCACTGTCGCACCGAACGCCACAGCCCCACCAGGCTCGGAAACGCCCCGCAAAGAGTGGGTCGCCCTGAACTGGCTCCGCACAGGGGTCGGCCTGTTCAATGCCAACATGCATCGTTAGGGGTTGCATCCATCAGCAGCTTGCGTGTGTGGAGCAGACCAGCAAACAGCGCAGCACGGCATTTTCAAATGCACTGTCCTCCGTCCCCCTGGTGGAGGGGTAGATCTCACGGCCCTCAACAACAGCACATTGCACTGGCTACAGCGCCTGGAGGGCGTTACATAATTTCTGCTGCCTCAAACGCACGAAGAAGCTTATGTTCCATTAAGCTTTAGAATTTAGCCGACTAATTAAGGGAAAACCTTGAGATCACAATCTTCTGATTCAGAGTGCAAATAACTGAGCTAACCTTAAACCTCAGGACTGATTTTTATTATATTAACCCCTTCACAATGCATATACGGAACTTAATAAGATTATGCCCATAAATTACTTTCCATTTGGCTCTGTGAGTTCCCTCCAAACCTGTCCTATCCATGTACCTGTCGAACTGTTTCTTAAACATTGTAATAGTCCCTGCTTCAACTACCTCCTCTGGCAGCTCATTCCATACACCCACCACCATACACCCACCATATACACAAATGATTATTCATTTTTTTCACTCATACAACGTGAATCTCACTGGAGTTGAACAAAAAGGCGGAAATTGCAACTGTCGCCGATTACATTTTATCTCTGTCGGAAAGAACTGCAGATGCAGGTTTAAATCGAAGATAGACACAAAATGGTGGAGTAACTCAGCGGGACAGGCAGCAGCTCTGGAGAGAAGGAATGGGAGATGTTTTGAGTCAAGACCCTTCTTCAGCATTTTGTATCTATCTTACTTTTTATCTCTGTTTGCTTTGTTGTCACCATCTCCCAGCTAACATGAACATCGACTTCTCCAAATTTAGAGAGTTCCTCTGTCCCTCTCTTCCCCTCCTCCTTCCCAGATCTCCCTCTATCTTCCTGTCTCCACCTATATCCTTCCTTTGTCCCGCCCCCCTGACATCAGTCTGAAGAAGGGTCTCGACCCAAAACCTCACCCATTCCTTCTCTTCTGAGATGCTGCCTGACCTGCTGAGTTACTCCAGCATTTTGTGAATAAATCCCAGCTAACAATGATCTATTCTACATTTTCCTTGAATCTACATCTCCTTTGATGTCTCATTTTCACACACTTTCCCCTTCTTTATCTGTGTCTCCCTATCCCCAGACTCTCGACCCGAAAAGTCATCCATTCCTTCTATCCAGAGATGCTGCCTGACCCACTGAGTTACTCCAGCATTTTGTGTCTATCTTCAGTGCATACTCTTGCACGGTTATAGGTTGTGAACAAAGCCTGTGATCTTTAATGGAGGAAACTGATCGTGCATTCATAAGATCATAGTGATAGGAGCAGAATTAGTCCATTTGGCTCATCAAGTCCACTCCGCCATTCAATCATGGCTGATCTATCTCTCCCTCCTAACCCCATTCTCCTGCCTTCTCCCCATAACCTCTGACGCTCATACTAATCAAGAATCTATCTATCTCTGCCTTAAATATATCTACTGACTTGGCCTCCACAGCAAAGAATTCCATAGATTCACCACTCTCTGACTAAAGAAATTCCTCCTCGTCTCCTTCCTGAAGGAACGTCCTTTAATTCTGAGGCTCTGAACTCTGTTCTTAGACTCTCCCACTGGTGGAAGCCATCTCTCCACTTCCACTCTATCCAAGCCTTTCACTATTCTGTATGTTTCAATGAGGTCCCCACTCATTCTTCTAAACTCCAGCGAGTACAGGCCCAGTGCCGACAAATGCTCATCATATGTTAACCCACTCATTCCTGGGATCATTCTTGTAAGCCTCCTCTGGAGCCAGCACACCCTTCCTCAGATATGGTGCCTAAAACTGCTCACAATACTCAGGATGCGGCCTGACAAGCGCCTTCCAGGGCCACAGCTCGCACTGAAGTGCACCTCCAGTTTAAATTCCATTTGGAATATTTTGGAGGACCAAGAACCAAGAACCAAGTGCGTTTTAGAAGAAACCGATCAAGTCTGCTGAATTCCCCTGTTACACCTTCGGCTTGCAAAGTCCACAGAACAAAATTGCGCAGAGCGACAATTATCACACTCCAGCAAGCTAGCAATCAGTTTGGGTTATGCTCAATACACATAAACAAGAGAACGGAATGGCCAGTGGTGAAGAAAATTGGTGCTGTTAACCTTCACAGTAAGAAGGAACACACAGGTCCCATCACACAGTGCTCAAGCCATCTATCTTTTGTCATCAACTACCCTGTTAAACTTCGACCTGCTCACGATAGTCCTTTCTTTTGACATGAGATCATGGTTTTATAGATTTTGCTTTCCTACTATTTTCTGAGAACCTTGTTTACTTTGCATCGCACACCGTCTGATCTGAGAGGGTGATAACGGCAGCATAACTCAGGCAGGGGCTACCCCGCCTTATATTACACGCATTCCTTTACACCAAGCTGTGTGGAAGTAAGGCCAGCACGGTGGCGCAGCAGTAGAGCTGCTGCCTTACAGCACCAGAGACCCGGGTTCAATCCTGAGTATGGGTGCTGTCTGTACGGAGTTTATACGTTCTCCCATGACCTGCGTGGGTTTTCTCCGGGCGCTCCGGTTTCCTCCCACACTCCAAAGACATACAGGTTTGTAGGTTAATTGGCTTAGTAAAATTGTAAAATTGTCCCTCGTGTGTCTAGGATAGTGTGAATGTGTGGGGATCACAGGTCGGCGCGGACTCAGTGGGCTGAAGGGCCTGTTTCCGTGCTGTACCTCTAAACTAAATTAAATGAAATAAAATACTTACTGGCATGTCGTTCAGTCTAGAAACACATTGCAATCTGCTTTGAATCAATGTGCTGACTTGTCTATTTCGGATGCTTAATTAGTTTCTAAAGCCTCTGTCAAAAATTAATGACCTCTACCCCAACAGATCCTTCCTTTGTCCCGCCCCCCTGACATCAGTCTGAAGAAGGGTCTCGACCCGAAACGTCGCCCATTCCTTCTCTCCTGAGATGCTGCCTGACCTGCTGAGTTACTCTAGCATTTTGTGAAGTGACTGTTGGCCTTGTTTCTGGATACTATTGGGAATTAGTCCCACTTCTTTTTCACCGTTTCACATTTTTGTGTACTTGTGGTATGACTTGTGTTGTTCAGATCACCTCTCTCCATTCCACACCAATGCTGTCCATCCGGTAACTGTTGGAGACACAATGAACTGCAGATGCTGGATTCGTGTTTAAACCGTAAAGTGCTGGAGTAATTACTCAGCGAGTCAGGCAGCATCTGTGGAAGAAGGTGTTGGGTGACGTTTTGGGAAAGGATCCTTCTTCAGACTGATAGGCTCATGGTGTTTCGTGTCGGGACCTTTCTTCGGACGCACAGGCGATGTTTTGGGGTCGGGACCCTTCCTCCTACTGGAGTCCGACCCGAAACATCACCTGTCCATTCCTTGCATGGATGCTGCCCGGCCCCCTGTGTTACACCAGCACGATGTGTTTTACTCAGAAAATGTTGCCTCGACAATGCTTTCTTGTCATTCCTGTGTGGGAGCAAAGAAACTTTTATTGCCAACTCTCACTGGCCTGCCATGTTACTCCCTCGTCTCTCTTCAAGTTAATAAGGCTGCTGTATGGTTGGATAAATAACGATTGCACAGCACAATACATTCTGTGTGGTACCTTCAAGTAACCCTTGCATCCCCTCTCTCTCCGACCCTCCCCCACCCTAGTTTCATCGACGTCCTGCTGAGTTTCACTGTTTGTATCACTCGATATCACCTTCCCCACAGCCAACAATGGACCACTGTGGGCTCCACCTTTCCTTCACCATTGTCGCTGGCTTTGATTTGTCCTTTTGCATGCCTTTCATTCATTGGTTCTATGTGCCTCTTTATATCTGTCGTCTCCCTCTCCCCTGACTCAGTGTGAGGGAGGGTCTCGATGTGAAACCTCACCTATTCCTTTTCTCCAGAGATGTTGCCTGACCCGCTGAGTTATTCCAGCTTTTTGTGTACCTGTCTTCGGTGTAAACCAGCATCTGCAGTTCCTTCCTACACACGTTATTCCCTCGTGCCTCTTCAAGTTACTAAAGGTGACGCTGGGCTTGATAAGTAATAATCGCAGAGCACAATACATTTATGACAGGCAAAAAATGTTGGAGTAACCTAGCGGGACAGGCAGCATCTCTGGAGAGAAGGAAAGGGAGATGTTTCGGGTGGAGAGAAGGGACTCGACCCACAACGTCACCCGTTCCTTCTCTCCAGAGATGCTGCCTGTCCCGCTGAGTTACACCAGCATTTTGTGTCTATCTTCAGTGCAAACTAACATCTGCAGTGCCTTCGTACACAATACATTCATGTTTGCTCGGCAGCTTGCCACAGTTAGCTTTACCTCTCGCACAGTCAGGCCCAATGAATCCTGGAAAACAGTGGCAGTGTCCAGAGAGGCACTCTCCATTTCCATTGCAATTGGTGGAACATTCATCCATTGATTCTACAAACAATAAAAATAAATGTTCCATGGTTAATTCAGTGCATAAATCCACTTCCATTTTCCCCCTTCAGAAGGAAAGAAATAGATTTGAATTAAAGTTACCAAACTGTGGTGAGCACATGACATCATAATATCCCTGCATTAAATCTGGACTCGGCAACATAAATCTTCATAAAGATTCATTCCCTCGACACTTCAATCCAGGGCTCTTGATAGATTATATTCTGAACACAACATCAACTCGTTCGAGGTCGTGCCAATTTTATTTCCCAGGAAGAAAACCCGCTTTCCAATAATTCATACCTAGAGTCATAGAGGATATAGCGTGGAAGGAGGAGGATGATGGCTGACTTTAGTGGAGCGTCACAACGGCTGGGAAGGCGGATGAAGGCTGCAGCAGAAAAGGGTCCCCGGTCGTCTTGGTCTCCATGCCACTGGATCCTGACCCAGATCTGTCAAGGACCGTGTGGTGGCTGTCTGTGCACCAGTCTCCCCACGTTAAACAAAGTCACGCGCAGGCGTCCTTTAGTTTAGAGATACAGCGCGCAAACAGGCCCTTTCGGCCCACTGGGTCCGCGCCGACCAGCAATCCCCGCACATTAACACTATCCTAACCACACTAGGGACAATTTTTTACATTTACCAAGCCAATTAACCTACAAACCTGTGCATCTTTGGAGTGTGGGAGGAAATCGAAGATCTCGGAGAAAACCCACGCAGGTCACGGGGATTACGTACAAACTCCGTACAGACAGCACCTGCAGTCGGGATCGAACCCGAGTCTCCGGCGCTGCATTCGCTGCAAGGCAGCAACTCTACCGCTGCACCACCGTGACCGCCCTCTATGGACAGGACAGTCATACTCGCTTTGAGTGACCGCCGATGATGATACAGCGTGGAAACAGTCCTTCGGCCCAATCTGCTCACACCGGCCAGTATGTCCCAGCTACACTAGTCCCGCTTGCCTGCGTTTGGTCTATATCCCTCCAAACCTGTCCTATCCATGTCCCTGTCTAACTGTTTCTTAAACGTTGGGATGGTCCCAGCCTAGTTGCCCACACATGTTCCAGCTACACCAGTCCCACCTGCCCCATTTTGCCCAAACCTGTCCTATCCATGTACCCTTCTAACTGTTTCTTAAACATTAGGATCGTCCCAGCCTCAACTACCTCCTCTGGCGGCTCGTTCCATGCACCCACCGACCTTTGTGTGAAAAAGTTACCCCTCAGATTCCTATTGATTCTTTTGTCCTTCACCTTAAACCTACGTCCTCAGATCCTCGATTCACCTACATTTCTTCTTATTTTCATTCCTTTCCTATTTCCCAGTTCTTTGCAGAATCAAGACGCTTACAGTAATTAACGATAGAATGGATGGAGGCAGCAATGCAATAAATTACCTTAGATTCCAAACAGCCATAAAGGGTGTAAGAACATAGATCCATTTGTTAATGAAGGCCTATGGCATCCTGAGAGAGACTCTATTGGTCTTCAGGGTAAGACTGAAGCAATTTGTGCGGGTCAATTAAGCTATTAGTCCAGAATTAGCCATTTGTATTTATTATGGGGTTCGAGCACAGGCAATCCCTGAAGACGAGGAGGCAAATGAAGAAATAAAACAAAGAGCAGACACAGGTAACGTCTGAGGAGTTTTCACTTGCCAGACTTTCAGTGGATGATGGTCCATTCACAGTCAAAAAAGGCAAAGTGCAATATTCACACACGCTTTAAATAAATTAACAGCAGTGCAACACCTTTAGTTTAGTTTAGAGAAACAGCGTGGGAACAGGCCCTTCGGCCCACCGGGTCCACACTGACCAGCGATCCCCGCACACTAACGCTATCCTACACACACTGGTGACAATTTACATTTATACCAAGCCAATTAACCTACAAACCTGCACATCTTTGGAGTGTGGGAGGAAACTGATGATCTCGGAGAAAGCCCACGCAGGTCACGGGGAGAACGTGCAGACAAAGCACCCATTGTCAGGATTGAACCCGGGTCTCTGGTGCTGTAAGGCACTTGCGTTACCGCTATGCCACCGTGCCGCCCACAACCTTGTTGAAGATATTAATGTGCCTTTGGAAACGCATGTGGGAAAAGCCTTAATATTATTAAATATAAGTTCATAGGTTATAGGAGCAGTATTAGGCCAGAGACCCAAGTTCGATCCTGACCTCGGGTGCTGTCTGTGTAGTGTTTACACGTTCTCCCTGTGACCTCGTGGGTTTCCTTCGGGTGCTCCGGTTTCCTCCCACATTCGAAAGACGTGGGTTTTGTAGGTTAATTGGACTCCGTAAATAATTTCTAATAATTTGTAGGTAGTGGATGCAATATTGTAGGGTAATATTGAACTAGTGTAAACAGGTGATCGCTGATCGGCATGGACTCGGTGGGCTGAAGAGGGGTCTCGACCCGAAACGTCACCCATTCCTTCTCTGCAGAGATGCTGCCTGTCCCGCTGAGTTACTCCAGCATTTTGTGTCCATCTTCGGTGGGCTGATGGGCCTGTTTCCATATTGTATCTCGAAACAAGAAGGAATGATTTCCTTCCACACTGATACCATTCTTTGATCCTGTGATTGTATTTTAAAGTCAAAATGGTGTGTAACCTATCGAGTAACCTACAGACAGCATTGTACCTGTGTATCTGCTGCCTTTAATTTGTTTAGTTTAGAAAATACAGTGTGGTAACAAGCGTTTCGGCCCACCGAGTCCGCATCGACCAGCGATCACCCAGTACACTAGTTCTATCCTACACACTAAGGCCAATTTACAGGAGTCAATTAACCTACAAACCTGCACGTCTTTGGAACGTGGGAGGAAACCAGAGGACCAGGAGAAAACCCACGCAGGTCACAGGGAGAATGTACGAACTCCGTGCAGACAGCACCCGTAGTCAGGATCGAACCCGAGTCTCTGGCGCTGTAAGGCAGCAGTTATCGTCGCTCCACCGTGCCGCCCTGGAGATAAGTGTGTTGTACGTTGCTGATGGAGTACCTGGGCAAATGACTCCCGTGCATTTTGTGGACAGGCTTTCTCTCTCCATTCCTCCCCCTTCCCAGTTCTCTGACCAGTCTTACTGCCTCCAACTACATTTTATCTCTGTTTGCTTTGTTGTTACCTTCTCCCAGCTAACGATAATCCATTCTACATTTTCCTTGATCTCCATTCCCTTTGCCCTGTTTTCACACCTCACACTTCCACATCTATGTATCTCCCTCTCCCCTGACATCAGTCTGAAGAAGAGTCTCGACCCGAAGCGTCACCCATTCCTTCTCTCCAGAGAAGGAATGCCTGTCCCGCTGAGTTACTCCAGCATTTTGTGTCCGTCTTCTATGTACCTATGAGGCCTCTGTGGCAGTGATGGTTAGATGCCGTGACCATCGATGCTTCCTAACACCTTTAAAAAGAGAACTTACAAGACTTTCTACTTTCCGACCACTAGACACCTCGACATTTGCAGCCACCTTTAGTGGTGAAATTGCGTGGAAATTATTCATGAGCGATACTTTTGCCTAAAGTGACAATGGCATAGCTGATAACAGCATATTACCCAAATGATTAGACTGCATCACAGAAGACAGACCATATATTTCAAATGGAAGGTTAAATCAATTTTGAGCTTCTTAAGATTCATAAGATTAAATAAAGCGTTATGAGGAGTTCGCTATGACTAATGAACAAACTCAACCTAAACTGTCAAAATACCATGGAAAATTAAATCTGCATGAACACAGTTATTTAAAAATATAACTGAAGTAGTTTGTTGGTCTAGGTTCTGATTAAATATTGAAAATTCAATAGTGTCAACCATTCTTTTGACATGATTGAGATGATGTCAAGATTTTATAGCTGGGAAAATTCATTTCCATATTGTTTGAGGCTTTATTTTTATTTGTGTGAAATTGCAGTGAGTATATTTATTAATCAGTCAGGAGCTTTGTCGGTGGAAGAGCCATTTACACTTAAATTAGTTACTGTTATTATATTATGGCCGTGTTTAATATTTCTCGTTTCTATCTGCCTGTACTTTGGAAGGTAGGATTTGATAGGTAGAGGGGCGTGTCTACATCCGAGGAGGCTAATGTAGCCACAGAGATTGGTGGTCAGTTTAGTCTCGGAGGATGGAGAGAAAACAGTTTTTTACCACACGGTAACAACTGTGTTGTTTGAAGAGGAAACAGTTGATAAGAACAGATGCAACACCTGTCCCTTTGCCTCCCCCCTCAACTCCATCCAAGGACCCAAACAGTCTTTCCAGGTGAGACAGAGGTTCACCAGCACCTCCTCCAACCTCACCTATTGTATCCGCTGCTCTAGATGTCAACTTATTTACATCGGCGAAACCAAACGCAGGCTCGGCGATCGTTTCGCTCAACACCTTCGCTCAGTCCGCCTCAACCAACCTGATCTCCCGGTGGCTGAGCACTTCAACTCCCCCTCCCACTCCCAGACTGACCTTTCTGTCATGGACCTTCTCCAGTGCAATAGTGAGGCCCACCGTAAATTGGAGGAACAGCACCTCATATTTCGCCTGGGCAGCTTGCAGTCCAGCGGTATGAACATTGACTTCTCCAACTTTAGATAGTTCCTCTGTCCCTCTCTTCCCCTCCACCTTCCCAGATCTCCCTCTATCTTCCTGTCTCCACCTATATACTTCCTTTGTCCCGCCCCCCTGACATCAGTCTGAAGAAGGGTCTCGACCTGAAACGTCACCCATTCCTTCTCTCCTGAGATGCTGCCTGACCTGCTGAGTTACTCCAGCATTTTGTGAAATAAATACAATTGATAAGAAAGATAAGTTATGAATTATTCTCTTGATTTGTGCTACTTTAATAGAGACCAATTGATCAAGAAACAGGGTTCGGAAGATTCCTTTTTGCTATCTTACAGTGCGTTGTGTGCGTAAGCTATATCTCCACCACATCCCCGAGCAGTAATGGCTATCGAAGTTGGACTTTGAGAAGGTATAGAAACTTCCATTACAGGAGGCTATTGTGAAAAATTACTTCCTCATTGAAACATACAGAATAGTGAAAGGCTTGGATAGAGTGGGTGGGGAGAGGATATTTCCACTAGTGGAAGAGTCCAGAACTAGAGGTCGTAGCCTCAGAATTAAAGGACGTTCATTTAGGAAGGAGATGAGGAGGAATTTCTTTCGTCAGAGGGTGGTGAATCTGTGGAATTCTTTGCCACAGAAGGCTGTGGAGGCCAAGTCAGTGGATATTTTAAAGGCAGAGATGGATAGATTCTTGATTGGTACGGGTGTCAGAGGTTATGGGGAGAAGACAGGAGAATGGGGTTCAAAGGGAGAGATAGATCAGCCATGATTGAATGGCGGAGTAAACTTGAAGGGCCGAATGGCCTAAAAATATCACTTATGACCTTTAGATTATTTGATCCGTTAACAAAGCAGGTATTAATACTAAAAACCAGCACCAAGGTGAATTGGGAAAAAGCACAGTGTACAGATCAGAATGGGATTCTTCCAGCTGCAACTTTACCACAGTTATTAATTTATGTATTTGAGATTAATACTGAGAATGGTAGATTGTCTATAAACGTGATAAGTAGTCATGGTTAAGATAGACACAAACTGCTGGAGTAACTGAGTGGGTCAGGCAGCATCTCTGAAGAAAAAGGATGGATGACGTATAAGATTATTAAGGGGTTGGACACGTTAGAGGCAGGAAACATGTTCCCAATGTTGGGGGAGTCCAGAACAAGGGGCCACAGTTTAAGAATAAGGGGTAGGCCATTTAGAACTGAGATGAGGAAAAACTTTTTCAGTCAGAGAGTTGTGAATCTGTGGAATTCTCTGCCTCAGAAGGCAGCGGAGGCCAATTCTCTGAATGCATTCAAGAGAGAGCTAGATAGAGCTCTTAAGGATAGCGGAGTCAGGGGGTATGGGGAGAAGGCAGGAACGGGGTACTGATTGAGAATGATCAGCCATGATCACATTGAATGGCGGTGCTGGCTCGAAGGGCCGAATGGCCTCCTCCTGCACCTATTGTCTATTGTCTAAGACGTATTTGGGTTGGGATCCTTCTTCAGACTCCAGTCTCTCTACTTTGTGTCTATCTTAGGTATAAGCCAGCACCAGCAGTTCCTTGTTTCTGCAAGTAGTCATGCTTACTGACGGTCGATATAAAGTTTTGACGAGGTAGATAGGAATGGATAGATTGAATGCACATAGTGTGGAACAGATGGGGTGAATGCACAGAGTTTTATTTTACCCAGAGTAAGGGAATCATGAGGTAGACACAAAATGTTGGAGTAACTCAGCGGGTCAGGCAGCAACTCGGGAGAGAAGGAATGGGTGACGTTTCGGGTCGAGACCCTTCTTCAGACTCGGCCCGAAACGTCACCTATTCCTTCTCTCCCGACATGCTGCCTGACCCGCTGAGTTACTCCAGGATTTTGTGGGGGGAAAAAAGCATCTGCAGGTTTTTTTCCCCTAAGGGAACCATGAGCCAGAAGACACAGGTATAAGATGAGAGAGGAAAGATTTAATAGGAACCTGAGGGCCAATGCCATTTTGAACTGAAGTTGGAAACTTGGAGAAGGGTTTGAAGGGCATTAGGGAAACTATGTATAACTTTCAGTTTGGGATTAAGTCTAGCTTCCATATTTTCAATGATTCAATGATACGTTACTGTCACATGTACCGGAGGTACAGTGAAACGCTTTGTTTTGCATACAACCCAGTCAAATCATACAGCAGGCCTCACCTAGGCAGTACACAGTCACCACGTTTCTGGTGCCAACAAAGTTACAAATGGTTTACCGAATAGTCTTATCTTCAGATTGCAGCAGCGAACCAGGCTGCTGCCACACGAGCCTGCAGGTTTCCCCCTTTGTTCTTGGCCTCCCCCCAAACCCCCCGCCGAGTCCCCCTTCATTCCTGGCGGCCCCCTGCCGGGTCCCCCCCTGTTGGGTCCCCCCTACGTTCTCGGCGGCCCCCTCACCCGATCCCCCACTTCATTCCTGGCGTCCCCCTCACCCGATCCCCCCCTTCCTTCCTGGTGTCCCCTCACCCAGTCCCCCCCCCTTCGTTCCTGGTGGCCCCCTGCTGGGTCCCCTCCTGCTGGGTCCCCCCTACGTTCTCGGCGGCCCCCTCGGGTCCCCCCTTCCTTCCTGGTGCCCCCCTCACCCGGTTCCCCCTTCCATTCTGGTGTCCCCATCACCCAATCCCCCCCTTCTTTCCTGGTGGCCCCCTGCTGGGTCCCCACTACGCTCTCGACGGCCCCCTCGGGTCCCCCCTTCCTTCCTGGTGTCCCCCTCACCCAGTCCCCCCCTTCATTCCAGGTGGCCCCCTGCCGGGTCCCCCCCTTCTGGGTCCCCACTACGCTCTCGGCAGCCCCCTTGGGTCCCCCCTTCCTTCCTGGCGTCCCCCTCACCCGGTCCCCCCCTTCCTTCCTGGTGCCCCCCTCACCCGGTTCCCCCTTCCATTCTGGTGTCCCCATTACCCAATCCCCCCCTTATTTCCTGGTGGCCCCCTGCTGGGTCCCCACTACGCTCTCGACGGCCCCCTCGGGTCCCCCCTTCCTTCCTGGTGTCCCCCTCACCCAGTCCCCCCCTTCATTCCAGGTGGCCCCCTGCCGGGTCCCCCCCTTCTGGGTCCCCACTACGCTCTCGGCAGCCCCCTTGGGTCCCCCCTTCCTTCCTGGCGTCCCCCTCACCCGGTCCCCCCCTTCCTTCCTGGTGTCCCCTCACCCAGTCCCCCCCCCCCTTCATTCCTGGTGGCCCCCTGGGGTTCCCTCTCGCTCGTGGTGGCCCGGTCCTGCATGCTGGTTCAGTATCTAAATAAGAAGCACACAGATGAAAACTTGAGCTAAAAAAAAAAGAGTGCTTTAGTTTAGCTGACACTAAACCAGAGAAGCATTCGGCACATCCAAATTGTTACGCAAGTAAAATATTTAGAGGGTACGGCACCAGTCTTTGGATCAATACGTCAGGGAGAGAGGCACAAGTTATATTTCATCTAAAGTACCGCCCACAGCCAAGAAGGATATTATTCACCTTGAAATGATGAAGCCTGGGGTATTCAGTGTGATCACATACATTAGTAAGCTGATTCATATGGGAATTGGTTTATTATTTCTTCTATTGGATTACTTTGAAGCATGTTTTACTTAGGGCGATGTTCTGTAATATTGTTAATAATGACAAACAGAGAGTTTAGGCAAAACTCACACACAAAGGGGTTGAATTCTGTGAGCAATTTCTTGCTGACAAAAGAGCAGTTACTGCTCATCAAAGAATTTTGCTTGGGCTTCTGACATGATGAAGCACACAAAATGCAAGTCTTTTCAAATGAAAGCTGCACACAAAACCCATTCGATGGCTTTCTGTCGATCAACGTTAATGGCTTGCATTGAGACACAATATGCTTATGCCCACCTTAGTTTAGTTGAGAGATATAGGCATGGAAACAGGCTCTTCGGCCTACCGAGTCCACGCTGACCATTGATTGCCCCTTCACACTAATTCTACCTTATCCCACTTTCACGTCCAGTCCCTACACACTCTGAGGCAATTTAAAGAGGTCAATTAACCTACAAACCCGCACGTCTTTGGGATGTGGTAGAAACCGGAGCACTTGGAGAAAACCCACGCGGTCACAGATAGAACATGCAAGCACCTGAGGTCAGGATCGAACCCGGGTCTCTGGTGCTGTGAGGCAGCAGCTTTACCAGCCGCATCACCGTGCTGCACTTCCAGTGGAAGGTTCAAAGCCGGAAACATTCATTTGACAATCAGTTCCATGAAGCATGTTTTACTTCGGGCAATAGTCTGTAATACTACAACAGAGAGTTTAGGCAAAATGCTCAACAAAGGGGTTGAATAGCTTAAAAACCAAACAGAGTCAACTGAATGTGTAGGAAGGAACTGCAACTGCTGGTCCATATCTTAGACACAAAATGGTGGAGTAACTCTGCGGGACAGGCAGCATCTCTGCTGGAGAGAAGGAAAGGGTGCCGTTTCGGGTCAAGACCCTTCTTCAGAATTGACTGTTGTTTGTAGATTAGGGAAAAAGCGCGGGCTTATTGATTATTTAGTGCACGCTGCCAACGGACTCACTGGACCTCACCTCTCGGGTCATGTTTCCAGAATAGAGACAGGACTCACGATACTCTGAAAAATCTTCAAGCCAAGCTGTTGTAAGGAGCTACTGACAAACCTTTTCAACAGGCTTTTGCGGTTGAAGGTCGTGAGAGAAAGTATTTATTTGGTGCTGTTCAGTTGTAGTTTTACTGTTGTTTCAATAAATATTTTATTCTCTTACTGTTATATTGTTTGAGTGTTCATCTTCCACTGCGGCACGGTGGCGCAGCGGTAGAGTTGCTGCCTTACAGCGAATGCAGCGCCGGAGACTCAGGTTCGATCCTGACTACGGGCGCCGTCTGTACGGAGTTTGTTCTCCCCGTGACCTGCGTGGGTTTTCTCCGAGATCTTCGGTTTCCATCCACACTCCAAAGACGTACAGGTATGTAGGTTAATTGACTGGGTAATATGTAAAAATTGTCCCTAGCATGTGTAGGATAGTGTTAATGTACGGGGATCGCTGGGTGGCGCGGACTCGGTTGGCCGAAGGGCCTGTTTCCGCGCTGTATCTCTAAATCTAAAAAATCTAAAATATTATCAAATTCTCGAAACGTGCTCATATTTCATGACAATCTTTGACACCAAGCAGATACTCTGAGGTAAATGGCACCCAAACGTGCACGGAGCAGTTCCCTGATCGTCCATAATTGTGAGGGAAATCGTCATCGCTATTATCGGAACATAAGGCTCCCGCGAAACACCGCGCCTGGGGTAGAAGACTCCCGGGATGCGCCCTGGAGCTGAACAACCGGCAGGCCGAGCGAGACCAACCCAGCCGGCAAGCCGCCGAGAACAAAGAAGGACCCCCATATCTGAGGAAGGATGTGCTGGTGCTGGGGAGGGCCCAGAGGAGGTTTACGAGAACGATCCCAGGAATTGAGGGGGGGGTAACACACGATGAGCACTTGACGGCACTGGGCCTGTACTCGCTTGAATTTAGAAGAATGAGGGGGGGATCTCATTGAAATGTACCGAATAGTGAAAGGCTTGGATAGAGTGGATGTGGAGAGGGTGTTTCCACCAGTGGGAGAGTCTAGGACCAGAGGTCATCGCCTCACAATTAAAGGACGTTCCTTTAGGAAGGAGATGAGGAGGAATTTCTTTAGTCAGAGGGAGGTGAGTTTGTGGAATTCATTGCCACAGAAGGCTGTGGAGGCCAAGTCTGTGGATATTTCTAAGGCAGAGATCGATAGATGCTTGATGAGTATGGGTGTCAGGGGTTACGAAGAGAAGGCAGGAGGGAGAGATAGATCAGCCATGATTGAATGGCGGAGTAGACTTAATGGGTCATATGGCCTAATCTCATTTCTAACACTTATGAACTTATGAGGATCGGTCGAGGGTTACCCGGTGGCCATGTGTGGTGTTAGGCCTGGTTTGCCGCTGCGAGAAGATAAGACTGCGCTAAGAACTTTGTCGGCTCCACAAATGTGGTGACTCTTTGTGTTCTGCCTAGTTGAGGTCTGCCGTATGATTTTACTCGATTGTATGCAAAATACAAAGAATTCCACTGTGCCTCGGTACCTGGGTGACAATAAAGTATCTTTGAATCATTGAATCTAATGTGTGCAGATTGGCCGCAATATCAAATCATGCATTTAAACCCATGCACAAATCGTTCCAATTCTGAGGTAAAACTATTTAGAAGAAGAACTTTTTGTGAGTGTTCCAAAGACAAAACATTTCTGTTAAACATAATTTGAATTACAAAAGAAAAAATATATATATACATATATATACATATCTATACACTAAAACTCTTGCTTGTTTGTTTGTTTGTTCCTGAACCACAACCAAAACGGTACAAGATAGCTAGACAATTTTAGACCCACCTTACTCACCATCGTCCCTTTGGTGCGAATGGAAGAAATTTCATTGAAATCGGTGTTATATTTTTACAGTTATTCACATTTTAAAGTTTAAATCTATCTCCTATGGAGGGACGATAAGGGGGGGGGGTTGAGGGGATGGAGTGGGGGGGGGGGGGAGGGGGAGGCGGGGGGGGAGGGGAGAGGGGAGGAGTGCACCAATGCAGGAGAGGTTTGGGCCCAACGGGTCCACTTGGTCTAGTATATATATATATATATATATATAAAATCGATGATGCCTCACCTATTACAGACGTTAGAACAAAGACCTGTTCCACCTTTTTCCCATCATTGTAGAAGGCAAAGTGCCATGTTCCTGAATCCATATATTCGATGAATCCGGCCTCCTGAAGGGTCATCAGTATTAAATTCTGAGGAGTGTTGTTCTTCGATTTCTCCGAAGTTTTCACTTCATGCTTAATCAATTGCTTTCCATCCAAGAGCTTCACAAAATCAAACTGTGGCGGCACAAATTCATTAAATAATTTACTTCACAACACAGACTCTCTACAGATTGTAGACACACTACTTTTGGCTTAGTTTAGTTCAGTTTCGAAATACAGCGAGGAAAACAGGCCCTTTGGCCCACCGACCAGCGATCACCCACACACTGGTTCTACCCCACGCTATAGGGACAATTTACAGAAGCCAATTGACCTACAAACCCGCACGACTTTGGGATTTGGGAGGAAACTGGTGTGCCCGGAGAAAACCCACGCAGGCACTGAGAGAATGTGGCACGGTGGCACAGCGGTAGAGTTGCTGCCTTGCAGCTCCAGAGACCCGGGTTCGATCCTGACTATGGGTGCTGTCAATATGGAGTTTGTACGATCTCCCCGTGATCATGAACGGGGATTTCCTCTCTTCCTATATAGATGAGGCGCTTACTAGGGTCTCCTCGATATCCCGCAGCTCCGCTCTTGCTCCCCCTCCCCCCATTCGTAACAAGGACAGAGTCCCCCCCTGTCCACACCTTCCACCCCATCAGCCGTCGCATGCAGCACATAATCCTCCGACATTTCCGCGACCTCCAACAGTATCCCACTACTGGCCACATCTTCCCATCTCCACCCCTTTCTGCTTTTCGCAGAGACCATTCCCTCCCCATGTCAACTCACCCCTTCCCACCCAAACTACCCCTCCGCAGGTACTTTTCCCTGCAACCACAGGAGATGCAACACCTGTCCCTTTACTTCCCCCCTTGACTCCGTCCAAGGACCCCAACAGTCTTTTCAGGTGAGGCAGAGGTTCACTTGCACCTCCTCCAATCTCATCTACTGTATCCGCTGTTCCAGGTGTTGACTACTGTACGTCGGTGAGACTCGGCATAGACTCGGCATTCGTTCCGCCGAACATCTCCGCCCAGTCCGCCTAAACCTACTTGATCTCCCGCTTGCTCAGCACTTTAACTCCCCCTCCCATTCCCATTCTGACCTTTCTGTCCTGGGCCTCCTCCATTATCAGAATGAGGCCCAGCGCAAATTGGAGGAACAGCACTTGGTATTTCGCTTGGGTAGCTTACACCCCAGCGGTATGAACATTGACTTCTCTAACTTCCTTTTCTCTCCATCCCCTCCCCTTCCCAGTTCTCGCACCAGTCTTACTGTCTCCGGCTACATTTTATCCCTGCACCGCCCACTCCCCTGACATCAGAAGGGTCTCGGCCCTAAACGTCACCCATTCCTTCTCTCCAGAGATGCTGAGTTACTCCAGGATTTTGTGTCTACCTCCCTGTGACCTGCTTGGGTTTTCTCCGGGTGCTCCGGTTTTCTCCCACACTCCAAAGACAGACAGGTTTGTAGGCTAATTGGCTTCCGTAAAATTGTAAATTTTATATTCAAGAGTGTGCATTCAAGAGAGAACTAGATAGAGCTCTTAAGGATAGCGGAGTCAGGGGGTATGGAGAGAAGGCAGGAACGGGGTACTGATTAAGAATGATCAGCCATGATCACATTGAATGGTGGTGCTAGCTCGAAGGGCCGAATGGCCTACTCCTGCACCTATTCTCTATTGTCTATAAATTGTCCCCAGTGCAGGATAGTGTTATTGTGCGTGGGTCGCCCGTTGGAACAGACTCGGTGACCCGAATGGCCTGTTTCGGCGCTGTATCTCTAAACTAAACTAAACATGTAAACTCCGTACAGACAGCACCCGTAGTCAGAATCGAACCCGGGTCTCTGGCGCTGTAAGGCTGCTATGTCGCTATGCCGTCCTTTTCATGGGCTCTGGGTTTGGACTGGCTTAATTTAATGTATCTCATCAAATGCAAGCAATCCTTTCCTACTGATGGCGCAGGCTGCTAGATCATCTGTGATGAGTTTCATTATTTTGCAATTAGGTCCTCCATGTGGAACGATGCCACGTCAAAGAAAATCCCTCGTTACTCACCTCTTTTGTTCTGCGATAATTGTGTTTCTTGTCAGATCATTCGCATTACAATCAGTAATTAAAGATTATGCGATGTCGTTAATGATAATGAACAGTTTTTGCAGGCAGTCATGGCCAGAAGTGGCTAAAACTAATCAGTTTTCCCAGTTTTGTTAAGATTCCAATGGCGGCACATCAGACTTGATGAGTTTTCATTTTTCAGTTGTTGTTAGGTGTGATGATAATTCTCCAGGCCGATCAAATCAAGAAAGCAAGTACAAATCCCATGGCAGCCTCAGGATTTCAATTAATTTCACAAATAAATCCGCAAGTTAAAAAAAAGATGTCGCTTTCAGTGAGAATTATCTGAAAGTTATTTGATACTTGTAAACGAATTAATTAACGTTTCTGGGGAAGAAACTTGTTCTTCGCCATGTCCAACATCAACATTATGGGCTCCCCCCTTCCAAGGTCATCAGTTGCTGGCCCTAATTTGTTCTGGCCTTTTTCCTACCTCCATTTCCCCTCCCACCCTCTACTTTCAGTCTGAAGAAGGGTTCCCACCTGAAACATCAGTAAACATCATCCAATTTTTTTCCCTCCAGGTATGCTGCCTGACCCACAGAGCTACTCCAGCACTTTGTGTCTGTCCAACATCAACACAGTTGAGCATAATTGCCTCCTGTAATGAGGCGTTCAAATGACAATAAAGAATAAAGGAGTAGATTTGATGGGCCGAATGGCCTAATTCTAGTCCTATTCCTTATGACCTTATGACCTAATAAGGAAGAATAAAGGAGGAGACTTGATGGGCCGAATGGCCTATTCTAGTCCTATTCCTTATGACCTAATAAGGAAGAATAAAGGAGTAGACGAGATGGGCCGAATGGCCTAATTCTGCTCCTAGAACTTATGAACATGAATGCTGCACATGTCCAATGGCTGAAAAAAATGGCTCATCATTATTGCCCCATTACATGGTATTAATGCGTGGTAGTGAACCAAGCGTTGTGAATCAAACGTGTTTTATTAATGAAACAGTGGTTGAACGCATGCGCGCTTAGTTAGGCGAACAGTTAGGTGCTGGTTGCTGTTGAGAGGAGCACCACACGTCTGTTCACTCGAGGGCTCGAGCAGAGCTTCAAATCCCCAACTGTCAACTGTCACCTCCAACTGTCAACTGTCATCACCCTGTCATGTGATCGTTCCAGTTCTGGTGACGAAGGTTCGATCAGTAAGTGGCTTGACCCCTAGGTGGCGCCACAGCATGGTAATTGACAACATGGCTGGTGACTCCAATCTCACAGGACTGACAATTCCTGTCCAACAAATTACTTTGCCATTTGGGGATACCCGGCCAGATTATATTCTTAGTTCATTGTTCAATGCTGCGCCGAATTAAGTATTAAATCGATAAATTTACTCTATCTATCTGTTGGCCTGTTACTCCATTAATATAGGAGGCGCTCCTTCAAAAAGGCAGCTGGCATTGAGACCCACGCCACCCTGGCTACTTTCTCATTTCACTCCTACCATCCCGGAAGTAGGTGTAAGAGTCTGAAAACCGTGATCACCAAATTCAAGAATAGTTTCTTCCCAACAACTCTTGAACATTGCACAACCCCAACTAAACTATCAGTAGGAAGGAACTGCAGGTGCTGCTTTACACCAAAGATCAGCACAAAATGCTGGAGTAACTCTGTGGGCCAGACAGCATCTCGGGGGAAAAAGGAATAAGTAATGTTTCGGGTCGTGACCTTTCTTCAGACTGAGAGTGTCGACCCGAACCTTTCTTCAGACTGAGTGTTGACCCTTTTCACCAGAGATGCTGCCTGCCTGACCCGCAAGGTTACATAAGATCATAAGGAATTGGAGTAGAATTAGGCCATTTGACCCATCAAGTCTACTCCGCCATTCAATCGTGGTTGATCCATCTCTCCCTCCTAACCCCATTCTCCTGCCAACTAACACTCTAACATCACCTCTAACACCTGCAGTATTTGTTCCAGCATTTTGTGTCTACCGACTAAACTATCACCTGTGAACTGTATAGTTGCACCAAGGACTTTGGGCTTTTTTTGCACTAGCATTGGGGTTATAAGTTTATTGAATCTTTCGTGTTTATTATTTGTTATTTCAGTTTCGTTGGCTAATAAATTAATTAGTTGCTTATTAATTGCTTACTTAATTTAGAGATAAAGCATGGAACAGGCCCTTCGGCCCACCGAGTCCGCGCCGACCTGCGATTCCTGCACTCTAACTCTACCCTACGCACACTGGGGACAATTTACAATTTTACCAAGCCAGTTAACCTACAAACTTGTACGTCTTTGGAGCGTGGGAGGAAAACGGCGATCCCGGAGAAATCCCACGCAGGTCACAGGGAGAAAACGCATCCGTAGACAGGTTCGAACGGAAGTCTCCGGCGCTGTAAGGCAGCAACTCTACCACTGTGCCAACGTGAGTTGTTGACTGAGTGTTGTGCTTACTGGCCTGTTATGCTACTGCAAGTAAGAATTTCATTGTTCCATCATCGGTACATGTGAAAATTAAAAACAATCTGGACTATAGACGACACACAACGAGGGTAATTACCTGCGTGTGGGTGGGGGGAAGGTTTCGTCGACCATATATCCCCAATAAGGCATCTTTTGCCAACGACACATTGAATTTCAGGTAGAGCGGATGATCTGCGGTGACTTGAAACCTCCAGAAGTGGCCTGGGGGAATGGTTTGCATCACCTGCATTCCTATATCCACTTCCCCTGTGTCGATGGCCCTTCCTCGTTGAAATACATTCACAGTCTTTCCTGAAAGAAACGCACAACAAGAAAGACAACCAGTTTGACAGCAGCATGTTGCTCTGCAAAGTTCACATTCATCAAAGTGATTGCACTCAAGTGGAAACACTGCGGAACTAACATCACACTAACCTCTTTTGGTTGGGTATAAAACAGTTGAAACAAATTCAGAAACCTCCCAAGGTTGTGTTTTTTTTAGAACACAATAGTTTGGTTTTAGTTTCGAGATACAGCGCAGAAACAGGCCCTTCGGCCCACCAGCGTCCACGCCGACCAGCGATCTCTGAACACAAGCACTATCCTACACACACGAGGGACAATTTACAGTTTTACCAAGCCAATTAACTTACAAACCTGTACGTCATTGGAGTGTGGGAGGAAACCGGAGATCCGTACAGACGGCACCCGTAGTCAGGATTGAACCCGGGTCCCTGGCGCTGCAAGGCAGCAACTCTACCGCTGCGCTCAATTGTCTTTGTACCCCTGGAGTTATTGACACCCTCTCAGGCCTAATGTTCCATAGACTAACCACCCCAATATCTGGCCCAGTTGTTGATTACTTGCTAAGAGTACTGGTGAACTTTGTTTTGTATTCACCTGCACATGAACTCACCTGGGGAACTAAGGTGGGTGGGCGAGGAGAGAACGCCGGTTGCTGGTCGACCGAGGAAGGTGGCGGCTGGAGGCCCAGTCAGGCAACACTCTGAGCAACTGGAACAAATACCCCCACCACCATTTGTGTAAAAAGGTTACCCCTCAGGTTCCTATTAATTCTCTCCCCCCTCACATTCAACCTATGTCCTGTCTTTTTCAATTCCCCTACTCTGGGCAAAGCATTCTGTGCATTTCCCCAATCTATTCATCGCATGATTTTGTACACCGCTATAGGATCACCCCTCATCTTCCTGCGCTCCAAGGAATAGAGACCCAGCCTGCTCAACCGCTCCCTATAGCTCAGCCCTCGAGTCCTGGCAACGTCCTCCTAAATCGTCCTATGACATTGTGCCCAAAACTGATTTATATGGAAAAGAGACATTTATCGGAATGAATATATTTTAGGATATGCCCTGAAAAAGTATTGGCAGTGATGAACCATTTCCTTGTTTATTATTAAGAGCAATTTAATTTATTTGGGAGCTAGAGCACAGAAACAGACACTTTGGCCCACCGAGTCCGCTCCAACCAGCAATCCCCGCACTTTAACATTATCCTACACTAAGGACAATTTGTTGCATTTACACCAAGCCAATTAGCCTACAAACCTGTATGTCTTTGGCCTGTGGGAGGAAACCGAAGTTCTCAGAGAAAACCCACGCAGGGAGAACGTATAAACTCCGTACAGACAAGCACCCGTAGCCAGGATCGAACCCAGGTCTCTGGCGTTGTAAGCGCTGTAACTCTACCTCTGCCACCTAAACAATTGTCATGTTCACATTGGATATGGCCCAGAAAAAGGTGAGAGATTGTATGATATTAGCCAGCCAAAACTCTGAATTCCAATACTACCTTATTGATCTCTCATGATGTACTTGCTCAGCACACAATATTAAATGAGAGACAATGATATCAACTAGGCTGGCGATGGAAACATTGGTCCACAACTTGCAGTTGGAATGATGGAAAAACTGTCCACGTTCACAGTTATCTCATCGTGCAGCTGATAGCAATGTCTGGTGCAAGCATTTAGAAACATAGAAATTAGGTGCAGGAGTAGGCCATTCGGCCCCTCAAGCCAGCACCGCCATTCAATGTGATCATGGATGATCATCCAAAAACAGGTATCCCATTCCTGCTTTCTCCCCATATCCCTTGATTCCGTTAGAATCTAAGAGCTCTGTCTAACTTTCTCTTGAATACATCATATCTACAATTACGTGTGGAACTCCATAGTCGTTGTCACTGATTTCCTGCACCTTCACAAAGCATTCTATTTTGCAGGTTTCCAGAGCACAAACTGCAGAAATCAGTACTTTAACCACATCCCAAAGAGGCACATGTTTGTATTGGTTTCTGTAAATTGTTCTCTAGTGTGTAGGATGGAGCTAATGTTTGGGTAATAGATGGTCCACGTGGACTTGAAGGGCTTGTTTCAAGGGCGGCATGGTGGCGCAATGGTAGAATTGCTGCCTTATAGCTCCAGAGACACGGATTTGATCCCGACTACGGGTGCTGTCTGTACTGAATTTGCACGTTCTCTCTTCGACCGAGTGGGTTTTCTCTGGGTGCTCTGGTTCCCTCCCACACTCCAAAGGTTTGTAAGTTAATTTGGCTTTAGTGAAAATTGTAAATGGTCCCTCGTGTGTATAGGATAATGTTAGTGCATGGGTTCGCTGGTCGGTGCGGACTCGATGGGTTGAAGTGCCTGTTTCCGTGTTGTATCTCTAAACTAAACTGAACTAAAGTAAATGAGAATTGTGGGTATTTATGAGCCATTCCTGCCATTAAAATATCTTGAGAGTGTTTGCTTTGTTACATGATGAGCATGTAAAGTATTCACTTGCCTGTTAAGCTATAATTGGTTAAATGCTCGTGTTTCAAAAGACAAATCATTTTGCATCTCGGAAGCTAAACACATTCAGGTCTGATTAGGAGTGGATAGTAGACAGTTTAAACCTGCCAACCCGAAAATGACCAGTTTATATTTATTCCCTGTTTTCTGCAGAAAAATCCTCATTCCACACATTTTTTAATGTTTCCTGACTACGGGCGCCGTCTGTAAGGAGTTTGTACGTTCTCCCCGTGACCTGCGTGGGTTTTCTCCGAGATCTTCGGTTTCCTCCCACACTCCAAAGACGTACAGGTATGTAGTTTAATTGACTGGGTAAAGTGTGAAAAAAAAATTGTCCCTAGTGTGTGTAGGATAGTGTTAGTGTGCGGGGATTGCTGGGCGGCGCGGACCCGGTGGGCCGAAGGGCCTGTTTCCGTGCTGTATCTCCAACTTTAACTAAACTAAGTTAAAATCACTTCCTTGATGTCCTTCACTATTTTCCTGAAACATGAATATTTCCATTTTCGTTTCACTCTGGTTAAAGAACGTTTGCCCGGGATGGATAGCAACCAAAGAGAAGCAATTTAATCATTCAGACTCGTGTCTTAGGTGCAAATCGCTTGAACAAACAAGCTGAGGTCCTTTGTGAATTAGCAAAAGAAACAACGCAGTTATTTATAATCACAGGTGTGTTAATCCTGCTTTTGGCAAAGTGTTCATGACGGAGGAAAGGGCAATTTTAACATTTCAAATATATGTGACAAGGTTGACATTAGGCAAGGAAAATTCAGATCACCACTTCGTTCCAAAAAGCCTCTTAAAAAAAAAAGCAAATAAACTCACAAATCGTCTCACAATCCCGGATTAAATCAAGTTGGATGCCTGTTGATTTCTGAAGGAAATTTTGCCGAATTGCTCATGTCCAGATGTTGTAAACTCTCTTTAATTGTTTAGGGAGCAAAATATTTCACAGGTGCTTATGCCTTTGAGTCAAACTGAAATCTTCAATTAAATCAGCATGGAAGGCATTAAAAGACACATGAGATTTCACTAGGCTAATTTAATCATGCAATTGTGAAATATATAGTCCTGGAACTAATTTGATTCAACAATTTGAGTCATGGAGTCATAGGGTCATACAGCATGGAAACAGGCCCTTCGGCCCAACTTGCCCACACTGACCAACATAACACATCAACACTAGTCCTACCTGTCTGCGTTTGGCCGATATCCCTCCAAACCTGTCCTATCCATGTATATGTCCAAATTTTTCTTAAACATTGTGATTGTCCCTGCCTCAACTACCTCCTCCGGCAGCTCATTCCTTGCACCCACCACCCTTTGTGTGAAAATGTTAGCCCTCAGATTCCTATTAAGTCTTTCCCTCTTCACCTTAAACCTATGTCCTCTGGTTCTCGATTCCCCTAATCTAGGCAAGAGACTGTGCATCTACCCGATCTATTCCTCCCATGATTTTATGCACCTCTATAAAATCACCCCTCATCTTCCTGCGCTCCAAGGAATAGAGTCCCAGCCTACTCAACCTCTCCCTAGAGGTCAGACCCTCAAGTCGTGGCAACGTCCTCGTAAATCTTCTCTGTACCCTTTCCAGCTTGACAACATCTTTCCTATAACATGGTGCCCAGAACGGAACACAATGCTCTAAATGTGGCCTCACCAACGTCTCATACAACTGCAACATGACCTCCCAACCTCTATACTCAATACTCTGACTGATGAAGGCCAAAGTGCCAAAAGCCTTTCCGGGACCACTGGGCACTGCATCAGGGACAAGGAGTGTAAGATAGTTTATTGTTTGCCTTGTATTATGGTGCTGGGTTCTATTTTGGTTTTATTGTACTGTATATATAATTTTAATATTTGAATAAATAGTTTTGATTAATAAAAAAATGTGCCAAAAGCCTTTCTGGCCACCCGATCTACCTGCAACTCTACCTTCAATGAGGGAAAGGCTGTGATTCTTCCTACTGAGGAAGCTTTGGGATCGCAGTTTATTCCATCAGTCAGTACCTGAACCGGTCTTTTCAGTTGAGTGCCATCACATACGTTGAAGGAAGCCATGCAATGACAACGTGCCATAAATAAAATTCCTCCTTATTGTTGATGAGGTGAACGTGGTGATATTACTGTGGATACTTGTCATTTAATCCACCCAAATTCGCCTATGTACCCTGAAGACGGGGAATTAGACTGTGACGGGTTTAACAAAATGCAAGGTCTTCGAGGGATGAACAATTGGGGCTGAAAGGGGAGAGCCGGTGGATGTGGTGTACCTCGACTTTCAGAAAGCCTTCGACAAGGTCCCACATAGGAGATTGGTGGGCAAAATTAGAGCACATGGTATTGGAGGTAGGGTACTGACATGGATAGAAAGTTGGTTGACAGACAGAAAGCAAAGAGTGGGGATAAATGGGTCCCTTTCAGAATGGCAGGCAGTGACTAGTGGGGTACCGCAAGGCTCGGTGTTGGGACCACAGCTATTTACAATATACATCAATGACTTGGATGAAGGGATTAAAAGTACCATTAGCAAATTTGCCGATGATACAAAGCTAGGTGGCAGTGTGAACTGTGAGGAAGATGCTATGAGGTTGCAGGGCTTGGACAGGTTGTGTGAGTGGGCGGATGCATGGCAGATGCAGTTTAATGTGGATAAGTGTGAGGTTATCCACTTTGGTGGTAAGAATAGGAAGGCAGAGTATTATCTGAATGGTGTCAAGTTAGGAACAGGGGACGTACAACGTGATCTGGGTGTCTTAGTGCATCAGTCACTGAAAGGAAGCATGCAGGTACAGCAGGCAGTGAAGAAAGCCAATGGAATGTTGGCATTCATAACAAGAGGAGTTGAGTATAGGAGCAAAGAGGTCCTTCTGCAGTTGTACAGGGCCCTAGTGAGACCGCACCTGGAGTACTGTGTGCAGTTTTGGTCTCCAAATTTGAGGAAGGATATTCTTGCTATTGAGGGCGTGCAGCGTAGGTTTACTAGGTTAATTCCCGGAATGGCGGGACTGTCATATGTCGAAAGACTGGAGCGACTAGGTTTGTATACACTGGAATTTAGAAGGATGAGAGGGGATCTTATCGAAACGTATAAGATTATTAAGGAGTTGAACATGTTAGAGGCAGGAAACATGTTCCCAATGTTGGGGGAGTCCAGAACCAGGGGCCACAGTTTAAGAATAAAGGGTAGGCCACTTAGAACAGAGATGAGGAAAAACTTTTTTAGTCAGAGAGTTGTGAATCTGTGGAATTCTCTGCCTCAGAGGGCAGTGGAGGCCAATTCTCTGAATGCATTCAAGAGAGAGCTAGATAGAGCTCTTAAGGATAGCGGAGTCAGGGGGTATGGGGAGAAAGCAGGAATGGGGTACTGATTGAGAATGATCAGCCATGATCACATTGAATGGCGGTGCTGGCTCGAAGGGCCGAATGGCCTACTCCCGCACCTATTGTCTATTGAAAAGGAGATGGAGATGCCTGCCACTAAATGCTTTCATAATTTATATGTACATTGGGTTATAGGCAGCGGCACAGTTGCTGCCATACAGTACCAGAGACCTGGGTTCGATCCCGACCACGGGTGTTGTCTGTACGGAGTTTGTACGTGATCTGCGTGAGTTTGATCCTGTCAATAATTGAGTTTACTCTCAGACTTAACATTCGGGGGTATTGGCAGTGAATATTTTGGTTCATTTGTACTGCCCTGTTATGTTTATGCAACAAAAATACCTGGATATATTTCACGAGGACAGATACAGGTGAGCAGGTCAACGAGCTTGATTGGACAGTGTTGTGTTAGTACGGCAGCCATGTTTGCCGTTGTAATGACAAGTATTTCAAAGCAGGTTATCAAATATCAAACTTTTAGTTTCCCTGGGAGGATGCCTACTTTCATCACTGCCGTTAGATCGCCATGATCTATTGTTCAATGCAACATCCATTGAAATTTAGCGATGTATCAAAACTGCTCATCTTTCTCACGTAGACCACAATCCCCAGTCAATGAATGTGATTCCTCCCAGATGCAGCCACAGAGATCTCTTTACCACTCTAAAGCACCATG
Source organism: Rhinoraja longicauda (assembly GCF_053455715.1). Taxonomy (NCBI): domain Eukaryota; kingdom Metazoa; phylum Chordata; class Chondrichthyes; order Rajiformes; family Arhynchobatidae; genus Rhinoraja; species Rhinoraja longicauda. The sequence goes on along the minus strand of NC_135967.1, from coordinate 41,365,260 downwards.
CGCATTTATATAGCAAAATAACATTTCAGTCAATGAAAGAGTCAATGACTCTGGTTTCTCGGAAACAAAATATTCCCCTCTGAACACTGAGATAAACCTTTTAGTACGGAGAACCTGAACATATTAAAATAAATACTTTTGGAAATTGAAACTGAAACTGAATTACCGAGTACATTTACATGCACATGATACACGTCTATTTGCTTATTCAGAGTTGTAGTCGAATATCACAATGTTTAGTTTATGTTTAATTTAGTTCGGAGATTTTGCGTGGAAACAGGCCCTTCGGCCCACCGAGACTGCTGTCAGAGCCCTTTCAATCCAGAATGAGCCCTTTCAAACCAGAAATCCATTTAATGAAGCTTCATGGCACTGCATCCAAGGCATGTATGTGGTCAGGATCGAACCCGGGTCTCTGGAGCTGTCAGGTTGCAACTCTACCCCTGCGCCACCACCCTTGTGCCACCATACCATCTTCTTGTGCCATTACCTTTTGAGTCAGCATTGCACCTCAGTCTGCGTTCATTCATAGAACTGCCACGGAAGAAAATCATCCAAAGAACACATGGTTCACTTTACATGACAATCCACACACTATAATTAGTCAGGCACTCTATGCTTGATATATCACGTTCTAACTATGACCTGAGTTGACTGTCTAATGTGCTGTTATTGGAGTGAAACCATAATTTACCATCACACTTATACAGGAAGCAGATTATACAAATGCTTATTTGATTAAGCAGATTAGTTGTACCCATCTTCCTTAAATCACCTTAAGACAGTTTTAATTCCTTGGTCCATTAAACACTGCCTAATCTAAGTTTTATGAGATGACTTGTGTCAGCTTTTCCTCCCCTACCCCTTCCTGTTAGTATCTGTAACTTAATCTAAATAGTATTTGGGACAGAGGCATAGAGTTGTACAGCGTGGAAACAGGCCCTTCGGCCCAACTTGCCCATGCCCCATCTATAGTATTCCGACTTGCCTGCGTTTGGCCTATAACCCTCTAAACAATGTGGCCCTTGTGGCTAAAGGGATCAGGGGGTATGGAGAGAAGGCAGGTACGGGATACTGAGTTGGATGATCAGCCATGATCATATTGAATGGCGGTGCAGGCTCGAAGGACCGAATGGCCTACTCCTGCACCTATTTTCTATGTTTCTATGTTTCTAAACCTATATTATCCTTGTACCTGTCCAAATATTTTTTAAACGTTGGCCCTTTAAGAGATAGTGTATATAAAAAAAGTTGAGCTAATTTAATAAAATTAACTAATTGTGGCACTTATTCATGTTCATAAGTTATAGAAGCAGAATTAGTCCATTCGGACCATCAGGTCTACTTTACCATTCATACATGGCTGATCTATCTCTCCCTCTCAACCCCATCTTCCTGCCTTCGCCCCATAACCCCTGACACGCATTATTAACATAAATATTGTTGCCTACACCTCAATGAAATAACGAACAGTGTTGTATGATATATCCGCAGTGTTTCCTTAAAACCATTATAAATAGCACTAAACCCCTTTAAAAATATCAGATGATCTTCAGGGGGGTTAAGCCCATCTTTTTAACATTCATTAGGCGCGCTGCTACCTCCGAGATCTCCTTTGTCTTTCATGTCATCTTTGTCTGAGCCTTTTCCGCCCAGGGTTGATGAGGTGATATCCAGGTTTTCCAGCCCAGTGAAAGATTTGCTTCCCCCGTTCTCGTAGAGTTGTCCGTGGACTGGCTGCAACTGCCATGTCAGGCCAAACAGGTGCACTGCTGCAAAACCAACAGGCGGCTTTTAAATTCACACGCGCAGGTAATTTTCTGCACTCAGTTAGATTAATTCAACAAATGCAAAGTCAGTTAGATAGATTCAAAGTGCGGGGATCGATCGCTGGTCGACGCGGACTCGGTGGGCCAAAGGGCCTGCTTCCGCGCTGCATCTCTAAATTAAAACTAAACAAAGTGAAAAGATCGGATTCACCTACACGGGACTTCACCGTTTACCGTTACACCTCTTACCAGTTTCGTTAAATGTGGGCAAATGATTTGACACAGTGAGAATATATAGTATAAGAAAATAACTGCAGATGCCGGTAGAAAATCGAAGGTATTTATTCACAAAATGCTGGAGTAACTCAGCAGGTCAGGCAGCATCTCAGGAGAGAAGGAATGGGTGACGTTTCGGGTCGAGACCCTTCTTCAGACTGATGTCAGGGGGGTGGGACAAAGGAAGGATATAGGTGGAGACAGGAAGATAGAGGGAGATCTGGGAAGGGGGAGGGGAACAGAGGGACAGAGGAACTATCTAAAGTTGGAGAAGTGTACGTTCATACCGCTGGGCTGCAAGCTGCCCAGGCGAAATATGAGGTGCTGTTCCTCCAATTTCCGGTGGGCCTCACTATGGCACTGGAGGAGGCCCATGACAGAAAGGTCAGACTGGGAATGGGAGGGGGAGTTGAAGTGCTCGGCCACCGGGAGATCAGATTGGCCAACGCGAACCGAGCGCAGGTGTTGAGCGAAGCGATCGCCGAGCCTGCGCTTGGTTTCGCCGATATAAATAAGTTGACATCTGGAGCAGCGGATGCAATAGACGAGGTTGGAGGAGGTGCAGGTGAACCTCTGTCTCACCTGGAAAGACTGTTTGGGTCCTTGGATGGAGTTGAGGGGGGAGGTAAAGGGACAGATGTTGCATCTCGTGCGGTTGCAGGGGAAAGTACCCGGGGATGGGGTGGTTTGGGTAGGAAGGGATGACACAGTGAGAACATCCGTGACAAACCTAGTATTTTCTTGCACTCGCCATGTGCATCTTAATATGCTGCTTGAATCCTATAATCTTGCACAAACATGTCCCGGAGGCTATGCCAATGCTAATTTCTGAGCAGGTGTAAACGCTAAATCATGCTGCAACACATTTGTCCTGATCATAAAGTGAAATGAGACTTTGAAGGAGGATATTTTACATGTCTGCACTAGAGTTCCATTTACATGGGAAACGCAATTTAACAATTTGATTCCTAGCATCTTTCTCATTGTTTTTTTTCTCCATAATCTGATCTGGCAAATAAATTGTATGAAGTCACAAAGACTTTGATTTTGATTTTAGGTTGGTGCTATGCTGACTGAGCTTGCAAGACAGTAACCATTTGAGCAGCACGGTGGCATAACGGTAGAGTTGCTGCCCTACAGCGCCGGAGACCCAGTTCGAACCTAACTACAGGTGCTGTCTGTGCAGAGTTTGTACGTTCATCCCCTGACCACGTGGGTTTTCTCCGGGTGCTCCGGTTTCCTCCCACACTCCAAAGACGTGGAAATTTGTAGGTTAATTTGCATGGTAAAATTGTAACATTTTCCCTTGTGTGTGCAGGTTAATGTTAGTGTGCGGATATCACTGGTCAGTGCGGACTTGCTAGGCCAAAGAGGCTGTTTCTGCACTGTATCTCTAAACTAAACTAAACTAAACTAAATTAAACTAAACAGCAATTAGTATGAGTAGGAATAGAACAGTCAGGATTGTTAACTGATATTCAGTGATTTTTCTTTTGTTAAAATGGATCGGTGAGGGGGGCAAGATTGGTCTTGACAATGACACCACCACACTAACGAAAGGAGGCAGCAACTTTCATTTAGGCAGTCACATGCGGAATGACAACGTGGGTGAAGTACTAAATGATCATAGTGGTTCTGCAACTGCATCTCAACACGGGTCATTATCTTTAACCATGGCGTTTCCTAAGCACAGAAGTGTTAGGTGACAAACAGTGCCTTTCTCATCAACAAAACAAAACCATTCAGCAACAAAAAAACAAGCTGTTCTTGAAGCACAGATCAAGTCTCACTTTGTTAGACCCTCAAGAGTCATATGCATTTTATTGTTTGTTAGTTTGCACAGTTTCAATAAGATTCAGTAACATTAAGGGGTTGAGCTGCTGCCTTACAGCGCCAGAGACCCGGGTTCGATCCTGACCATGGGTGCCGCCTGTATGGAGTTTGTATGTTCTCCTTGTGACCATGTGGGTTTTCTCCGGGAGCTCTGGTTTCCCCCCCACACTCCAAAGGCGTACAAGTTTGTAGGTTAATTAGCTTCGATAAAATGTGTAAAATTGTCCCTAGTGTACAGGGGTGGTCGAGGATTGGCGTGGACATGGTGGGTCGAAGGGGAGGAAAGAAGATAAGAGTTTATTGCCTTCCATCGCAGTGGGGAATGTGGAGGGGCCGCTGTGGTGGATGTTTATGCCAATTTTTATGTAGTCGTGTGTTTTTTTGTTTTTTTGGTTATGACTGTATGGCAAACCAAATCCCTCTTATGTTGCAAAACATACTTGGCTAATAAATTACGATTATGATTATTATGATAATCCCTATCTCCCAACATTAGCCATCCATTCGTAGAAACAGGTTCCTGTGCAACTGCATATCAAACATGAAAGCAAGAAGAAGGGTCTGAAGAAGGGTCTCGACCCGAAACGTCACCCACTCCCTCTCTCCAGAGATGCTGCCTGTCCCGCTGAGTTACTCCAGCATTTTGTGTCTACCTTCGATTTAAACCAGCATCTGCAGTTCTTTCCTACACATGAAAGCAAGGTCCTTTTAAATAGCACAGTTATGCTATTACAGTTATTACTGTTGTTTACATCTGTATTAAACAGATAATTTTATTACTGTTATTACAGTAGCAATAATTAACAGTATTACTATTAATTACTGTTACTGTAATTATGACTATTGTTTAAGTCTGCTTCCTTGTGTGTGTACTCCACTCTGTATGAATAGCCTATATTTAAATCAATTTGACATAAGAGGTATCATTTAGGGTATGGCACAGGACTAATGTCACCCCTGTATGTTCTGAGGACTTAACATGCACATAAGTGTATGACTTTAAGTTGCATTGAGCACTATGTGTGTCATAGGGTGATCACGTTTCACAACTGATTTGACATTACAAATCAATCATCATGCAATTGAACGTCTAACCTCTTCTCTCTCTGAAACTGCTGTGTAACTTCTGCAAGTTTTCGGCATTTTCTGTTTATGTCATTGCCAAAAAAATCAATGGGTTGTGGTGTATTCTTGTAATCTAGAGGACTTGTAACCTCGAGGGCAATCTCCACAACTATGTCTACGTAAAAATTGATTCTACTGGTCTCCATCTAGGAAATGACATTCACTTGGTAATGATATCAAAATCCAATACATTTTGAGTGGCCAACAATATTCTTTCCAATCGCACTTGATCAGAGACCAATTCTTAATAATGAGCGGAATAATTAGAGAGTCACAGAGTCACACAGCAGGGAAACTTTGGCCCAACTTGCCCACACCAGCCAACATTTCCTGAGTTCAGAAATTCATAAGTGATTGGTTCAGAATTAGGACATTCGGCCCATCAAGTCCGCTCTGCCATTCAATCGTGGCTGATCTATCTCTCCCTCCAAAATGTCCCATCTGCACTAGGCCTGTTCTATCCATGTACCTGCCCAATTCTCTCTTAAACGTTACGATAGTACCTGCCTCAACTACCTCCTTCAGCAGCTCGTTCCATACACGCGCCACCCTTTGTGTAAAAATATAAATATATGATCTATATATATCTACGTGCATTTGTGAGTATGTGTATACACACACACTGATTTTTTCTCTCGCTCGTTTATTCTATGGTTTACAGTGTACCATGTTTACATATTCTGTTGTGCTATTGCAAGTAAGAATTTCTTTGTTCTATCCGGGACATATGACAATTAAACGTTCTTGACTCTTGAATAGGTCTATTTCCATGCTGCGTGATTCTATGACTCTTCGTCTGTACCTAAGTTCTGTAAGTACACCAGGCTTGGTTTGCGGTGTGACCCCATTTGCAAATGTGCAGCTCTCGGCCCAGGCTGGATTCACGGGGTTCACGGGCTGAGGTCACTGGTGAGGTGGTACGCTGAGGGTTCGAGAAAGCTTGAGAAGACCACCAGTCTTTAGCCCAACTTCCTGCGCTGCGGTGTTGGTGGGGGATGAACTTTGTTCAAGTTAGATGCCTGGTTTGGAGCAGGAGAGAACTCTGGCCGTCTGAATCAGTGGTACCGTAGGTAGGGAGACGAGGTGGACTAATGATCATGGGGCTTGTGACGAGGCTGTGATCAGAGTGTGGTCAAAGAATCAAAGAATCATAGAGAAAAACAGCACGGAATCAGGACCTTTGGTTCAACTTGCACACGCCAACCAGCACGCCCCATCGAGACTAGTACCACCTGACTGCGTATGGCCCATCTCCTTCTAAACCTTGTATCTGTCCAAATGTCGTTTATTAAAGTTAATAATGGTCGGGGTTGGAGGAGGGGGGAGAAGCCACAGAGGTTGGAAATCACATGGGAGATTTCAGGGTCTAAAGGATAGGCGGACAGGAGGACTAGAGGGATTCTAGGGGGGTGGTCAGGGCTTGGGATTACCACTGGGCTGGGAGTTGATGGCGGAAGGGAGAGGATGAAGGGGTGAGGGAAGGGGCAACATTTTCAAAAAGTAGCTGAGGGTCTCACTTCCCAATTCAACGCTGTGGGTTGTTTCGGAAGTGACCTACTAGTGGAGAACATGACCTACGTTCCTCCCTAATGCTCCAGGGGAGCCATTGCAGGGAGAAGAGGTCATTCTGCGCTGATATAAAAATCAGTGCTTCACATTTACAGGTTTCTCAAGTGACGATAAAAGTAACTGGGAAATAGTTATTATCGCGACTCATTCCAAGAAAGATTGGCTTTCATTTGAATAACGCTGAACTAAGGTTATGTGATGGAATTGTCAGACAATTGTGTTTTATAAGATGAGACACCGGCATTTTAGATTCTAACTTTTGATATCCTTCGCTAAGCCAAATTCTGCTTGGGTCAGACACAGGCATCTAACGTTTCCCAATCACCCTCACAGAGCGTGGAAACATTCCTTGACTAAATAGTGCACGGGGCTAATTGTTAATTGGCCATTTTAGATAATTAAAAATAGGGTCTAATGCAATTGAAAGAATAAAAACTGATCACCTGCAGGGTGAATTATTTGGCCACAGAAATTAAAGTCATTAGTAGGCCTGATTTGAAAGTTGGATTCAATTAGTTGACCATTGGAGCAGCGAGCCAGAATCTATAGAAAATACAATACAAATCTACACCAGAGCTGTGATTACACACGGAAAGGCAGACTAGCTCAAGAGACAAGAAATATATTCATAATTGTGTTTTGCTCTGTACTAGGATATAATGTTCCAAAGTCATAGCTTAGATCTATTATTAACTCTCCAGTCAATTAATGTGACTTTATGTTTTAAGATTTACATGTCAGAATAAGATTCAGTTCAGTGAGAACATATCTTTGGGTATTATGGGTCACTAGCTAAAGTACATGATTTATCATTCGTTCTGCTCACTCACTTTGTTTTGCAGAATTTAGCATTTGAAGAATAAAATCGAGTGGGTCATATTCAAATGGATAATTGGAGAGGAAAAACAGGAGGAATTAACGTATTTACAAATGTTTACGAACGAGAAAGCCATCTCTAGATTAGTGTTTTTTAGTTTAGAGATACAGAGCAGAAACAGGGCCTTCAGCCTACCGAATCCAGACCGACCAGCGATCCCTGTACATTAACACACACTAGGGACAATTTTACATTGACACCAAGCCAATTAACCTACAAACCTCTACCTCTTTGGAGTGCGGGAGGAAACCGAAGATCTCGGAGAGAACCCACGCAGGTCACGGGGAGAACGTACATATTCCGTACAGACAGCGCCCGTAGTCGGGATCGAACCCGGGTCTCTGGCGTGGTAAGGCAGCAACTCTACCACCCTACTATAGCTGTTATCCTACAATATACTGTTAAAGATGAAGGGGCTTCATCCTTGGCTTGAATTTTTATTGTTGAATTGGGAAGGAGCAAATCGACCAGAAATGAACCATGCTGAAACAAAACTCATCCATAGAGAAGGAGGGGGTGGGGGGGGGGGGGGGGGGGGGGGGGGGGGGGGGGGGGGGTGGAGAGAGAGAACTCTCCAATTTACATTGAGTCATATTACTGGAATTTAGAAGGATGAGAGGGGATCTTATAGGTACATACAAAATTCAAAATTCTTAAGGGATTGGACAGGCTAGACACAAAATAAATGTTCCTGATGTTGGGGGAGTCCAGAACCAGAGGTCACAGTTTAAGAATAAAGGGTAGGCCATTATGAGGAACACCTTTTTCACCCAGAGTTATGAATCTGTGGAATTCTCTGCCACAGAAGGCAGTGGAGGCCAATTCACTGTATGTATTCAAGAGAGAGTTAGATATAGCTCTTAGGGCTCACGGAATCAAGGGATATGGGGAGAAAGCAGAAATGGGGTACTGATTTTGGATGATCAGCCATGATCATATTGAATGGTGGTGCTGGCTCGAAGGGCTGAATGCCACCTATTTTCTACATTTCTATCTTTTTGTATTTGCCTCATACAGTCACACTGCAAGATATAGATGGTGTACGAACACAGTAATTTCCTCTTGTTTATGAAGAAGGAGCTAAAACTGAAAGTATTATAGGGCAGAAGCAGAAACAACAATCAGCAAAATGGAAAGCATTAATAAATTCATGCAGGTTTTTTTATTTTTTAAAAAAGCAACAATTTTGTTTTTCTTATAACTACCTGAAATGATTTATTTATATGTACAGAATAACATAATGTATTACGCCGAGAGGAAAGCAATGAAGAAATGTAGTAAGAATAACAGCTGGATCGAAGGGAAGAAACTTACCAATAACGTAGGCAAGAAGAAGTGCTAGTGTTACTGTAATGGCTGTTGCACTTAGAGCTGTACACTTCCAATTGCAGCACTTGTAAGGTTTGTTGAAAGTGAAGGCAGGTCTGGAGAAAGTGCTTCTGGGAAGGGGTCTCGGAGGCGGAGAGTAAACAGTATTGGAGGTCAGAGGATAGCTTGGATTGGTAGTACCATAGAGACTGGAAGTACCAGACCCTGGTTTAAACAAGAAATGCCTACAGAGGAGAAAAAAAAAGAGAGAGAGAGAGACGAAACAAGATTGAATGAAAGAAATAGGCAGAGAATGTTACCGAGTGTTTCGATGATTAACCCACAAAAAACATCTGAACAAAAGGAACTGGAATCGGAGTCTGAAGAAGGGGTCCTGACCCCAAAACGACTCTATCTATGACCCACAGAGATGCTGCATGACCTGCTGAGTTACGTCAGCTCTTTGCATTGTGCACATGATTAGAATGTGGTTTACTTTAGTTTAGTTTAGAGAACATTCGGCCCACCGAGTCCATGCCCGCCAGCGATCCCCACACACTAGCACTATCCTACACACACTGGGGACAATTTACATTTATGCCAAGCCAACTAACCTACAAACCTGTACGTATTTGGAGTGTGGGAGGAAACCGAAGATCTCGGAGAAAACCCACGCGGGTCACGGGGAGAACGTACAAGCTCCGTACAGACAGCACCCGTAGTCAGGATCGAACCCGGGTCTCGGATGCTGTAAGGCAGTAGCTCTACCGCTGAGCCACCGTGTCGCCCATGGTGAAAAGAAGTCCTTTGAATTTTCCTCGAATTACATAATAGATGAATGCATTCCTTTTGAGTTTGATCTTTTGAATCAATGATATTGGAATCATCTCTCATGCATTTGTGGACAAGAAAAGATTAGGATCTAGGACAATCCCTACATTGAGGCTTCCCTGCATCTCCCAGTTTGAATATCCCCGCTACTTTTGTCTTTGCTAAAACTCCGTGAAGATTATTCTAATTTAGCTTAGAGTTCACTTTAGAGATACAGCGCGAAAACAGGCCCTTCGGCCCACTGAGTTCGCGCCGACCAGCGATCCCCACTACACTATCCTACACACACTAGGGACAAATAAAAAATTTACCAAGCCAATTAGCCTACAAACCTGAGTCTGAGGAAGGGTCTTGACTCGAAACATCACCCATTCCTTCTCACCAGAGATGTTGCCTGTCCCGCTTAGTTACTCCAGCATTTTATGTCTATCTTCGGTTTACAGCAGCATCTGCAGTTCCTTCCTACACATAGCCTACAAACCTGTGTGTCTTTGGAGTGTGGGAGAAAACTGGAGCACCCGGAGAAAACCCACGAGATCACGGGGAGAACGTACAAACTCTGGACAGACAGCACCTATAGAACAGGATCGAACCTGGGTCCCTGGCGCTGTAAAGAAGCAACTCAACCGCTGTGCCGCCATACCGCAATCTTTCATTGATGTGTAACAAAGTTATTTAATATACTTATACTTAAATTTATGTATCATCATGAATATAAACTTTGGTTAAAAATTCCCTGAATTAATTTTGGGTTGCCAATTCAATTAAAATATTATTCACTTTAAAATTATAACATCTCTGATCTATTAATTATCCATACAGGGTCTTCTTCAATTTCTCATCTACTTTACTCCAAAGAGGACAGTAATTTTGAGAATTAAGGAGGAGAATTTATTAATTAACAAACCGCCAGTTCCCAAAAGTAAATAAATAATTAACAGAAATGGATGAAATGGAAATACATTAAAATGCATGAAAGCACGATGAAAATATGCACTTAATTCACTTCTTCTCTGAAATATTAGCAGTAGCAGCAATGTAGTCCTGCAGCATCAGTTTTTTAACATCAATTTCTATGATAACTTTTGTGCTCCTACCCAATCTCAGAGGTACTTATGGAAATCAATTGGAACTTCAATATATAACTAGACCAAGTGGACCCGTTGGATCCAAACCTCTCCTGCATTGGTGCATCACCTTCTCCTCCCCCTCCCCTCTCCTCCCCCCCCTTCCCCCTCCCACCCTTCCCCCCTCCCCCCTTCCCCCCTCCTCCTCGTCCCCATCCTTCCCTCTTCCCCCCTCCCTCCCCCTCCCCTCCCCGCCCCCTCCCTCCACCCCACCCCACCTCCACCCCCTCCTGCTTCCCCACCCCTCCCCCTCCCCATTCCCCTCCCCCCATACTATCCCCCGCAACCCCCCTTGTCCTCCCTCTTCCCCCTCAACCCCCTCCCTCCCTCCCCCCTCCCTGCCTAGGAGATAGATTTAAACTTTAAAATGTGAATAACTTTTAAAAATATAACACCAATTTCAATGAAACATCTTCCATTAGCACCAAAGGGATGATGGTGAGTACGGTGGGCCTAAAATTGGCGCGCTATCGTGTACTGTTTTGGCTGTAGTTCAGGAACAAACAATCAAACAAACGAGAGTTTTAGTATATAGATATAAATGATCAACATTTGGATTATAAGATCATAAGTGCTAGGAGTATAATTAGGCCATTCGGTCCATGAAGTCCACTCCGCCATTCAATCATGGCTGATCTATCTCTCCCTCCTAACCCCATTCTCCTGCCTTCTCCCCATAATCCCTGACACCCGCACTCATGAAGAATCTATCTATCTTTGCCTTAAATATATCCACTGACTTTGCCTCCACACCCTTCTGTGGCAAAGAATTCCACAGATTCACCACCCTCTGACTAAAGAAATTCCTCCTCATCTCCTTCATAAAAGAACGTCCTTTAATTCTGAGGCTGTGCCCTCTGGTCCGAGACTCTACCGCTGGTGGAAACATCCTCTCCACAATCCACTCTATCCAAGCCTTGATGTCTGCTCTTCACCCGCTGACTGGATAGCAGACAACAAAAGCTTTTCACTGTACCTCGGTACACATGACAATACACTGAACTGACCTACTGTCACTGTGTCATGCTAAATAATGGGAATTTTTAAACAGACAACAGCTTTAACTTAGAAAAAATATCTCTCGGTTTTATGGGAACATTTGCGTTTGGACTCCTGAAGAGAGTTGAACAATGAATATTAGATGTGTGGTAGTCTAACTTTGGAGGAAAAGAAAGTTCTCAAAGAGCTGTAGAGCTGGAGAAGTTGGAGGATATACAGATCGGCAAGGCCAAGGGAGGAGTTTGGCATGAAAATAGAGAGGTTATCTGATCCAGGGCTACCGGATGAGTGAGAGCGAGGGGTGAAGATTGACTGGAACTTTTCCAGGGTTATCACGTGGATAGCCAACATTTTCTGCTCGCCCTGCATTGGAAGTTGGACAAACAACAATGACCGATCACATTTTCCCAAGTGCTGAAAAAAAACTCAGCAGATCTGGCAACATCGATGGAAGGTCATCGTTTTGGGTTTGCGACTCTTTGTTTGATGAAGGGCCACAGACTCAAAACAATGTCTGTTTCTCTTTCCACAGATGCTGCCTGATCTGGTAGGTTGTCCCAACATTTCCTGGTTTATTACTGTAGGTTTCAAAGCTGTATTGATAGTCACTGTATTGACAGTGTGTTAAATTGCAGATTACAGACCTTTCTGACTGTACAGGGTCTCCTCATGCATCATCATCTCATCTCATTCTAGTTTAGTTTATTTAGAGATACAGCGAGGGAAGAGGCCCTTCAGCCCAACGAGTCTGCTCCGACTAGCGATCTCCGCACACTAACACTATCCTTCACACTGGGGACAGTTTACAATTTTACCAATCCAATTAACCTACAGACCTGTACGTCGTTGGAGTGTTGGAGGAAGCCGGTGCACGCGGACAAAGCCCACACGGGTCACAGGGAGAACATACACAGGGAGAACATACTGGGCGGCACGGTAGCGCAGCGGTAGAGTTGCTGCTTTACAGCGAATGCAGCGCCGGAGACTCAGGTTCGATCCTGACTACGGGTGCTGCACTGTAAGGAGTTTGTACGTTCTCCCCGTGACCTGCGTGGGTTTTCTCCGAGATCTTCGGTTTCCTCCCACACTCCAAAGACGTACAGGTATGTAGGTTAATTGGCTGGGTAAATGTAAAAATTGTCCCTAGTGGGTGTAGGATAGTGTTAATGTACGGGGATCGCTGGGCGGCACGGACTTGGAGGGCCGAAAAGGCCTGTTTCCGGCTGTATATATATATGATATGATATGATACAAACTCCGTACAGACAGCACCCACAGTCAGGATCAAACCTGGGTCTCATTCGAATGTAAGCACACAGTCAAATTTCTCATCTGCAGCACAGTGTCAAGCTGAAATCCATGACCTTCTGTGCAAGTCAAGTGCTCAAGGCTGTCAGTTATCTTTTGGGCCAAATGCAGAAGTAATCGGAGTAATCGGAAACATGAATGACACTGATTTCATTTATCTTGCTGAGTTGGCCTTATTTTCTCTCTGATAAATACACATTTATTGAATTTCATATCAAAATGTCAATAGACGGATGTCAGAATATCTGAGTGAAATTTGTTAAAGCTCAGCACGGTGGTGCAGCGGTAGAGTTGCTACCTTACAGCGCCAGAGACCCGGGTTTGATCTATGGATGACTATGGGTGCTGTCTGTACGGAGTTTGTACGTTCTCCCCGTGACCTGCGTAGGTTTGCTCCGGCATCTCCGGTTTCCTCCCACACTCCAAAGACGTGGAGGTTTGATGGTTAAAAGGCTTCGGTAAAAAAAAAAGGAAATTGTCCCTAGTGTGTGCAGTACACAGTTGCAGAGCTGTATTTCTAAACTAAACTAAACTAAACTCTTATCCAGTGGTAAGATGACATTTGTTAAAAAAACATTGACGTGACTGACAGCTTGTTCTAAACCAGAATGAAAATTCTCATGATCAACGCACTTTTATAAGTGACTGAAAGCTGGTTCAGTTTGGAGTGAATGGAAAATAATTAAGCAGGCTACAATGGTTTCACAGAGATTGAAAATATCAGTCATCAGCAGGGTACAAAGATACCCGTGACAAACTGACTGGTAGAGCTGCTGCCTTACAGCGCCAGAAGCCCAGGTTCGATCCTGACAATGAGTGCTGCCTGTACTTGAGTCTATATGTTCTCCCTGTGACCGCGTGGGCTTTCTCCAGGAGTTCTGTTTTCCTTCCATGTTACAAAGACGTGCAGATTTGTAGGCTTCCGTACGTTGTCCCTAGGGTGTACGACAGAACTAGTATGAAGGTGATCGCTGGTCGGTGCGGACACGGTGGGCCAAAGGGCTTGTTTCAATGCTGTATCTCTAAATTAAACTGAAATAATGCACTGAGGTACAGTGAAAAGCTTTGCTGTGCATCCTATCCCATCAATCCTGACATGTATTGTATTATCAAATCAGACAATACTATGAGTAAATACATCAAGCCAAACTCATGTTTAATAGGTAAAATAAAGGGAAAGATAGATGTACAGACAGAAAAGAGATTTAAAAGAGTGGGCAATTATATTGGAAGATAGTAAATCTTCCCCTGGGACCAGCACAGAGAGATGCAACAATCTGGTGGCATCTTTTCTGGAGAGTGCTGGTGAAAATCGGCAGGCCAGGCAACATCTGCGGAGATTGGCTCAAGATTCCAACGTCTGTAATTCCTGGAGAGAGTGGATGTGGAGAGGATGCTTCCACTAGCGGGGGAGTCCAGGACTAGAGGTCACAGCTTCAGAATTAAAGGACGTTCCTTTAGGAAGGTGATGAGGATGAATTTCTTTAGTCAGAGGGTGGTGAATCTGTGGAATTCATTGCCACAGACGGCTGTGGAGGCCAAGTCAATGGATATTTTTACGGCGGAGAGCGGCAGATTATCCATTAGTATGGGTGTCAGGGATTATGGGGAGAAGGCAGGAAAACGGGGATAAGAGGGAAAGATAGACCAGCCATGATTGAACGGCGGAATAGACTTGATGGGCCGAATAGCCTAATTCTGCTACTGTCACATGAACTTATGAACGTTATCCTTTCCCTCGTTGAGCTTTTCAGCCCATCTCTACAGACTGTGCCGAGTCTTGAGACATGAATTATTCTTCTGGCAGCGGCACGGTGGCGTAGTGGTAGAGCTACTGCTTCACAGCACCGGAGACCCGGGTTCGATCCTCACTACGGTTGCTGTCTGTGCGGAGTTTGTACGTTCTCCCCGTGACCTGCGTGGGTTTTCTCCGAGATCTTCCGTTTCCTCCCACACTCCAAAGACGTACAGATTTGTAGGTTACTTGGCTTGGTGCAAATGTAAGATCATCCCCAGTGTGTGTAGGATAGTGTTAAAGTGCGGGGATCGCTGGTCGGCGCGGGCTGGGTGGGCCGATGGACCTGTTTCCGCGCTGTATCTTTAAACTAAACTCAACTAAATCAGCCAAAAGATAGGGATCAAACATGGTTCTGAAATGACACAAATTCTATAGATCCAATGATTTGCTTCTTGACTTAATTAACATTCGGAAATTGATATAAAAATGTTTTTAATGTAGTGCATGCACATATTTAAAAACCAACAAATCCTAGTGAATATTTATACTATATATAATATACTAATTCAGTGTTTCCAATGCATTAGAGTTATTTTTCCAATGGCTCAGCACTGCAAAGTTGTTGGTAATATGTAAGCTAACATGTCTGATGTTTTCCATGAAGCTGAATTGATTGGAGTCATTTATTTGATTGTAGTGCCCTGTCCTTAACATTTTTTTGCAAGATTAATGGAAAGCAAATGCCACTTACTGCAAACAGACTAAATACGTTTTTATCCCCAACAATTAATGATAAAATGGAGCACAAGGAACTGCAGAAATGCTTTATGAATGGTAAATGTCTCTTTCCCTTTTATGACTCTTTCCCTTTCCCTTTTCAGCTAAGAAAAAGGGATGTGTTGTCAAAGTAATCACTGTTTAGATAGGGTTCAAAAATAGCTACTGGACCTTCGATACATTTTTGAACTTAACGTGTTACCAATGATGCAAAGTTCATGACACAAAAATATTATTTGGTACAATCAGGCCACATGGCTTAACAGGTACATTTTAAAGGGTCGGGCAACTGAGTGCTTTCTTCTCAAGAGACAAGACATTTCAATTTTGTTGATGAAACCTGAGTGTGGAATTACTCCATCGTTCTGTTATCTTCAGATGTTGAGTAAAGCCACACGTACACACAAATATTATTTTGCAGAGGATGCTCTAAAGTGGAGTAATGCTGTAGACATTCTTTGCAATTTTACTTTGCCTCTACACGCAGGGATCAATGTAAACCAAGCACAGATCCACTCCACTATGTCCCATAATAAATTGGATTTAAAGGCCATCTGATTAGTTTTGAACGGTTCCTTGCTTATCCACATTGCAACGGTTAAATTATCCTTGCATCACCACTGGCAAAGAGGATTTGTTGGAATCCAGTGTTATTTAGAGATATCTTTAGATCACGGCCAACCATTGAAAAGTATAAAAATACGATAACAATCTGATTTCATGGATGAAAAAACCTATTTACTTAGGATAGACACAAAATTCTGGAGTAACTCAGCGGGACAGGCAGCATCTCTGGAGAGAAGGAATGGGTGACGTTTCGGGTCGAGACCCTTCTTCAGACTTTACTTAGGAGCTGCCGTGAGTTGTAAAATAATTTGCAAACATTTTTAACACTGGGAAAGGTTAAGCCGGCTATCCCACCAGCTGCGGGAATGGTTCAAACTTGCAAGGACTCGTGCTAACCTGAGAAAGACTGGCATTTATGTAGCATCGTCTAAAGCTTGACGATATTCCCAAACCTAAAGTCAACAAAGTACATTTAATGTCAAATAATTCTGGTCATTGAGGGAGGACAACAGGGGCAGCGGTAGAGTTGCTGCCATACCAGCGCCAGTGACCCGGGTTCGATCCCGACTACGGGTGCTGTCTGTACAGAGTTTGTACGTTCTCCCCGTGACCTGCGTGGGTTTTGCCAGAGATCGTCGGTTTCCTCCCACACTCCAAAGACGCAGAGGTTTGTAGGTTAATTGGATTGGTATAAATGTAAATTGTCCCGAGTGTGTGTAGGACAGTGTTAATGTGCGGGGATCGCTGGTCAGCATGAACTCAGTGGGCTGAAGGGCCTGTTCTGCGCTGTGTCTCTAATCTAAACTAAACTAAACAGCTAATTTACCCAAATCAGATCCACAAACACCAGTATAATAATAGACAATAGACAATAGACAATAGGTGCAGGAGTAGGCCATTCGGCCCTTCGAGCCAGCACCGCCATTCAATGTGATCATGGCTGATCATTCTCAATCAGTACCCCGTTCCTGCTTTCTCCCCATACCCCCTGACTCCGCTAACCTTAAGAGCTCTATCTAGCTCTCTCCTGAATGTATTCAGAGAATTGGCCTCCACTGCCCTCTGAGGCAGAGAATTCCACAGATTCACAACTCTGACTAAAAAAGTTTTTCCTCATCTCTGTTCTAAATGGCCTACCCCTTATTCTTAAACTGTGGCCCCTGGTTCTGGACTCCCCCAACATTGGGAACATGTTTCCTGCCTCTAACATGTCCAACCCCTTAATAATCTTATACGTTTCGATTAGATCCCCTCTCATCCTTCTAAATTCCAGTGTATACAAACCTAGTCGCTCCAGTCTTTCAACATATGACAGTCCCGCCATTCCAGGAATTAACCTAGTAAACCTACGCTGCACGCCCTCAATAGCAAGAATATCCTTCCTCAAATTTGGAGACCAAAACTGCACACAGTACTCCAGGTGCGGCCTCACTAGGGCCCTGTACAACTGCAGAAGGACCTCTTTGCTCCTATACTCAACTCCGCTTGTTATGAAGGCCAACATTCCATTGGCTTTCTTCACTGCCTGCTGTACCTGCATGCTGTCTTTCAGTGACTGATGCACTAAGACACCCAGATCACGTTGTACGTCCCCTTTTCCTAACTTGACACCATTCAAATAATAATCTGCCTTCCTATTCTTACCACCAAAGTGGATAACCTCACACTTATCCACATTAAACTGCATCTGCCATGCATCCGCCCACTCACACAACCTGTCCAAGTCACCCTGCAACCTCATAGCATCTTCCTCACAGTTCACACTGCCACCTAGCTTTGTATCATCGGCAAATTTGCTAATGGTACTTTTAATCCTTTCATCCAAGTCATTGATGTATATTGTAAATAGCTGTGGTCCCAACACCGAGCCTTGCGGTACCCCACTAGTCACTGCCTGCCATTCTGAAAGGGACCCATTTATCCCCACTCTTTGCTTTCTGTCTGTCAACCAACTTTCTATCCATGTCAGTACCCTACCTCCAATACCATGTGCTCTAATTTTGCCCACCAATCTCCTATGTGGGGCCTTGTCGAAGGCTTTCTGAAAGTCGAGGTACACCACATCCACCGGCTCTCCCCTGATCGACTGAAAGATACAGCATGGAAACAGGCCTTTTGGTGCACCGAGTCCACTCTAACAATCGATCACCTGCGCACACTAGTTCTACGTAGAAACAAGGAACTGTAGATGCTGATTAATACACAAAAGGACACAAAGTGCTAGAGTAACTCGGCAGAATTATCATCCCTTCACCTTCAAAGAATTACATACATACACATCCCAAGGGCATTGTTCCTGCCAGCTCTTCGGAGTTTTACCATTGCAGTAACATCCGCTCCCTTTACTTTTCTTTTCAAAACACATCAGCACCAACCCCTCTATGTTAAAATTAATTTGCTATGTGTCTGCTTAATTCCATCTGAAAAGCTATCGTTGACTTGGCTTCAATAGTAATTTGCAGTAATGAGCCTGTTTTCCAATAACCCTGTTCTCAAATAAAATGTCCCCCTAACCGCTCTTTAGGCATTTAGTGTGAATCCTCCAATTATGCCCCTCGTTGCCAATGTATCAACGAGAATTAAAGTTACTTCACAGAAACAGATGCTTTGATGCAACTAGTTTGTTTTTCACTGCTTCTAGTCCAAGTTTCTTGTTCCCATCACGTCTGGTTTATTCCTTTTCAAACAATTATCTCAGTTCTGTTTAAAGAATTTAAAGATTCAGCTTCAACATAGGGTTGCTGTGGAGAATTGAATCTTATGCTCGGTACTGTTAAGATGATTATCTTGTCAGTCCTTTACTTTTTGTTGTGAGATAATCATTAATTTGTGCCTGGGACAAACTTGGATTGCTTTCTCTTGAACTGTGGCACGGTGGCACAGTGGTAGAGTCACTGCCTTACAGCGCCAGAGACCCGGGTTCGATCCTGACTACGGGTCCTTGTCTGTACGGAGTTTGTACGTTCTCCCTGTGACCTGCGTGGGTTTTCTCAGAGATCAGCGGTTTCCTCCCACACTCCAAAAACGTACAGATTTACAGGTTAATTGGCTTGCTGTAAATGTAAAAATTGTCCCTAGTGTGTGTGTGTGTAGGGTAGTGTCAAATGTGCGGGGATCGCTGGTCAGTGCTGACTCAGTGGGCTGAAGGGCCTGTTTCTGCGCTGTATCTCTATACTAAACTGAACTCCTGAGTTTGAGGGGAGACCTGATAGAAATATGTAAAATTAGGAGAAGCATAAGAAAGTGTAAGCAGTTAGAACCCTTCTGTCGGAGATGGTCCAAGTGAATTTGAGTGCAGGATGGAAATTAGTAGCAAAGTTAATAACAAAGTTTCACACTAGGGCATCAGAGATGTCCTCATTCTTCAGGAAATGGGGCTTCCCCTTTTCCATTATAGATGAGGCTCTCACTAGGGCCTCTTCTATATCCTGCAGCTCCGCTCTTGCTCCCCCTCCTCCCATTCGTAACAAGGACAGAATCCCCCTCATTCTCACCTTCCATCCCATCAGCCAGCGTATCCAACAAATCATCCTCCAACATTTCCGTCACCTCCAACGGGACCCCACTACTGGCCACATCTTCCCATCCCCTCCCCTTTCTGCGTTCCGCAGAGACCGTTCCCTCCGTAACTCCCTGGTCAACTCGTCTCTTCCTACCCAAACCACCCCATCCCCGGGCACTTTCCTCTGCAACCGCAGGAGACGCAACACCTGTCCCTTTACCTCCCCCCTCAACTCCATCCAAGGACCCAAACAGTCTTTCCAGGTGAGACAGAGGTTCACCTGCACCTCCTCCAACCTCATCTATTGTATCCGCTGCTCTAGATGTCAACTTCTTCACAACGGCGAAACCAAATGCAGGCTCAGCGATCATTTCGCTCAACACCTTCGCTCAGTCCGCCTTAACCAACCTGATCTCCCGGTGGCTGAGCACTTCAACTCCCCCTCCCACTCCCAGTCTGACCTTTCTATCATGGACCTCCTCCAGTGCCATAGTGAGGCCCACCGGAAATTGGAGTAACAGCACCTCATATTTCGCTTGGGCAGCTTGCAGCCCAGCGGTATGAACATTGACTTCTCCAACTTTAGATAGTTCCTCTGTCCCTTTCTTCCCCTCCCCCTTCCCAGTTCTCCCTCTATCGTCCTGTTTCCACCTATACCCTTCCTTTGTCCCGCCCCCCCTGACATCAGTCTGAAGAAGGGTCTCGACCCGAAACGTCACCCATTCCTTCTCTCCTAAGGTGCTGCCTGACCTGCTGAGTTACTCCAGCATTTTGTGAATAAATACCTTCGATTTGTACCAACATCTGCAGTTATTTTCCTACAGCAAAGTTGATGAAGTCAGTGAGTTCTGCATGGGTGTCGGAGGTAGCTCGGAGACACATCATCTTTATTCCCATACTTAACAAAACTGTGCATGATACTCCTAGTGCAGCCAAACCAAGGTCTCTACAATTTTAAGATTTCATTGTTTCTGTTCTCTAATCCTGTGAACAGCTTTAGTTACTGTGTTGACTCTATAATACTCTAGGTATCTCTACCCATTGCTATCTCCCTCTGCTCTACCAATTCCTTGAATATGCTTGGATGCATTTCCATTCCCTATCTGCATGTCCAATCTTCATTACTTCAGGTTGGGAGAAACATTGAATTGCACTTTCCCTTGATCAACATAGCCATCTAATTAAATTGGTCTTGCTGGGAAGGAGAATTCGCTGCTTAAAAGTGTGCTGGAAATAGATTCAAATTACAACTTTAAAAATAGAATTAAATAAAAGTCAAAGGGAGGTTTGCTGGGCCACGGTAAAAGTTACTAAACTGAGCAGCACTTAGTTCATAAGTTCGCAAGTTGTAGTAGCAAAATTAGGCCATTCAGCCCATCAAGTCTATCCTGTCATTCAATCATGGGTGATCGTGGCCCTGCCATTCAATCACTTTCACAAAGCAAGACTGGATCCATTAGGCCAAATAGTCACTTAATGTGGGCTGTATAAAAGCTGACAAAAGCTCATCATAGGTTAACCTACTCATTCCTGGGATCATTCTTGTAAACCTCCTCTGGACCCTCTCCAGAGCCAGCACATCCTTCCTCAGGTATGGTGCCCAAAACTGCTCAGTATGTTCCAAATGCGGCCTGACCAGCGGCTTATAGAGCCTCAGCATTACATCCCTGTGATGTTAACATCTCAGGACAATCCTGGGAAATGTTAAAGGGAGGTACGATATTGTGGGACACCATAACATTAGGAGAACAGCAAATCATCTGAACCTACATTAATGAAAATTAGACTCATAACTATAAAATAGGAGAAATGTAGGAACTAGGAACTGCAGATGTTGGTTTACACAGGTCTTTATCTTAAACCAATGATGCTATTTTGAAGATATGGACACATGGTGGATTAAATAACATTACCAATTCTACTTGAAACAGGGGCATCGGTAGAGTTGCTGCCTTACAGCACCAGAGTGCTGGGTTCAATCCTGACTAAGAGTGCTGTCTGGACAGAATTTGTACATTCTCCCTGTGTCCTCCCACACTCCAGAGGTTTGTAGGTTACTTGGCTTCGGTAAAAAATTGTAAATTATCCCTCGTTTGTGCGGGATAGTGTTAGTGTATGGGGATTGCTGGTGGGCGTGGACTCTGTTTGGCAGAAGAGCCTGTTTCCACAGTGTACCTCCAAAATGAAACTAAAACACTAAAAATTAGTGCTTTTACTAAAATTGAAGATTTTCATTCAAACGTGTTAGCTGCCTAATCACTCAGAGCATTCTTAACAATTCAGGCTGCTTTGAACTGGGGCTAATTGTCTTATTAATACAAAAAAATTCTAGACATTCTGTGAGCACATATTGAACATTTTTATAAATAACTATAAAGTGCTTTATGTTGTATGCGCAAGTAAGCCATTGTCTTTTTAATCAGTAGGGAAAAGGTCCTTAATAACACCACGAAGTTGGTAAATTAATTTTGTGACTGCAATTCGAAATGTTGTTCACATTTACTCTCCTGACAAAATGCTTCTAGGCATCACGTTTTTGCACCTTTGCTCAGCTACATGGTCTAAGCCTCTTATTTTTATCGATTCCCAATGGCAAACCCACTATTAGTTATTCTGACATTCACAGTCGACATTTAATAAGAGCCCTGAAAACATATTTTAATTTCGGTAAGATAATGTGAGTGTTGAGATTTTCATTTACTGTGCCAATTACATAATATTGCATTTTCTGCCTGACAAGTTTTGGATCATTTTGATGGTTGTTCGACAGAAAATAACACAAAAGCACAATTTACTTGAATATTGTGCTTTAAAGTCTTATACATTCATACGGTATAAATGGAGTCTGAGAAAGAAAAGCAATTAAATTATTGATCAGCTTTGATTTTGACTCACTCAACGTGATTAAATAATAGTTTGAAGAGAGGAAAAGAAATAATTTTACAACTATTGTGCTGCAAAGTTTAGATTTTGTTCAAAATGAATTTATGAAAAACATGTAGTTTAGTTTAGTTTAGTTGAGAAATACAGCCCAGAAACAGGCCCTTCGGCCCACTGGGTCAGCGCCTAACAGCGATCACCACATATTAACACTATCCAACACCCATTAGGGACATTTTTTACATTTACCAAGCTAATTAACCTAGAAACCTGTTTGTCTTTGGAGTGTGGGAGGAAACTGAAGATATCGGAGAAAACCCACGCAGGTCACGGGGAGAACGTACAAACTCCGTACAGACAGCGCCCGTAGTCGGGATTGAACCCGGGTCTCCGGCGCTGCATTTGCTGTAAGGCAGCAACTCTACCGCTGCGCCACCGTGTAAAAGCAGAACCTTTGATATTAAAAGGGTGAATACCCCAGGTGGTCTTGAGAGTGCATTTTCCAATGTGAAATGCCAAAATATGTTATTCTTGGCAGGATCCACACCTCAAAGTCAGTCTGTTTAGGTGAGAAGGACTCCAAAGGTTTGCTGGGGGCACAATAGACTGCAGACCTGGACAGAGTGGATGTGGAGAGGATGTTCCCTCTAGTGGGAGTGTCTAGGACCAGAGGGCACAGCCACAGAATAAAAGGATGTAAACTTTCAGAAAAGAGCTGAGGAGGAATTTCTTTAGTCAGAGGGTGATGAATCTGTGGAATTCATTGACACAGACGGCTGTGAAGGCCAAGTCAATGGAAAATGTTATGGTGGAGATTGACAGATTCTTGATTAGTCAGGGTGACAGGGTTTATCGAGAGAAGGCAGGTGAATGGGGTTGGGAAGAAAAGATAGATCAGCCATTATTGAATGGGCTGAATGGCCTCATTCTGTTCCTCGAACACATGAACTTATGAGATGCTGGAATCTGGAACAACAAACATTCTAATGATGGAACTCAGCAGGTCGAGCAGCATCCATGGGTCAATACCTTGTTTCAGGTGAAAAACCTGCATCAGGACCGAGAGGGGAGATGGGTGGTGTAAGCATTGAGTAGAGGTAGTGAGACAGGAACCAAAGGAGAATGATAGACCAGGGAAGGGTGAAGAATGATGGGCAGATGGAGCCAGGCAGGGGTGGGGGAGGGGTGGAGTTGGGAACTATAGGCAGGTGGGTGATAGATGGAGGCAGACTAACATAAAAGAGTTTGATACTGACTACGGACACTGTCTGTACGGAGTTTGTACGTTCTCCCTGTGACCGTGCGGGTTTTCCCCAGGTGTTCTGGTTTCCTCCCACACTCCAAAGACGTGGAGGTTTGTAGGTTAATCAGCTTCTGTAAATTATAAATTGTCCCTAGATGGTTCGACTGCCCCGACCACGGGAGAATAAAGAGGAAGAACTTTAGACTTTATTGCCTTCCATCACAGTGAGGAATGTGGAGAATCCGCTGTGGTGGGTGTTTATGTTAACTTTTATGTAGTTGTGTGTTTTGTTGCTTTTGTTTTAGAATGGCTCTATGGTAATTCGAATGTCACTGTACCCTAATTGGTGCATGTGACAATAAACTGACCTTGAAACAACCTTGGAACCTTGAAGTCAATACTCCAAATGCAGCCTCACCAATGTTTTAAGCAACAAAAAAAAAATCAGTAGCAGTGAGCAGATTAACTCAGACAATTAGATATTTGTACATATTAACTCATACTTGTATAATGACAATAAAGGATATTGTATTGTATTGTATTGTATTGGATAGCAGTGGCATGCCAAGATGGAACTGAAAATGAATGGTAAAGCTACCATTTTATAAATCTTCACAGTGCCTACACTGGGAACATTGTGCCTACCTCTGGCTAGTGCAGTACATAGTAAAACATCTCGGCAGTCGAAAGGATATAGAAAACAAGTAGTCAAGATAATAGAAGAGCTGGTGGTGTTGAATTATGAAGCCGTGTTATATAAACTGAGTAAGTTTCCTCTGGAAAGGAGATCGTGACATGACTTGATTTTAGCTTCCAAAGGCGATAGATATCGTAGATAATTAAAATGTTTCACCAGGTCTTGAAGCACACAGGGAACAGACTGGACTTGAACACAGATAAATTTAAAACTAATCCTTGAAACATTTCGGCAAGAGGTTTATAAATCCATGGGACAAGTTCCTTCAGGGAACAAATAATCTTGTCTAGATCGGGTATAACGTCAGCACTTTATTCCCAGGTTGCAATATCCCACATGAGAGGGTGTAGCTTTAAAGTCAGAGGGGTTGAAGCTTAAAGGTGATGTGCAGCCTGAGATTTTAAGATGGAGAATGGTGGGTGGCTGGATTGTGCTGCCAGAGACGGTGGTGGGAGCAGAAACGATGGTAGCGTTTTAAGTGTAGAAAGGATCTGCAGATGCTGGTTTATACAGAAGATAGACACAAAATGCTGGAGTAGTTCCAGTGGGTCAGGCAACATCTGCGGAGACAAAGAATAGGTGACTCTTCGGGTCTGAAGAATTGGTTCCGACCCAAAGCATCACCTATTCTTTTTCTCCAGAGTTGCTGCCTGACCCGTTGAATCACTCCAGCGTTATGTGTCCATTCTGTTATTTATGGATAACATTCTACCTTAACATCATTTTCCTGCTCTATCCAAAAAAAAAACCCAACTAGACTCAACTGAACTGAACTAAAGTAAACTAAACTAAACTAAACTAACATCTTGGTTTCACTAATATCCAATAAAGTATCAAAGTCTGTTCTGAATGAAGAGACCGCTAAACTAACGTTGTTTTTATGCTGTTTGCAGTGGCGTTTCAAGAGTTGTTTAGACAGGCACATGAATATGCAGGGATGGAGGGATATGAATCACTTGCATTTGAGGGGATTGGTTCAATTTGGCATCCTGTTCATTGCAGAAGGGCTTGTTGCTGCACTGTATTGTACTCTGCCTATGTTAGTGATGTCTTTGGATTTCAATTTCTACAGCTCCCTTCCAGTGGGAATTTACCTTACCTAACATCTGACATTTGGGTTTGGTGTCGACTGACTGATAGAAAATTGATTGTTGTTTTCGCTCAATAATTCAAATATCATGTGAATATTAGACGAGCCAAAGGCAGCACGGCTGAATGTTTTATTTTACCTCACAATTCTGCTGTTTCTATGAGGTATAACAGTTCACTACTCCGGTGTTATCCTTCAAAGAGATGTTTTGCCAAACACGACCCGGATTTGATAACAATTGCTCTGCAAATTCACTTGCCGACGTGCTTCAAACCTCATGCCCAATGAATATTTATACAAAATCTGAACAGGTACACATGCAACCAATAACCTTTCAAAGATCCAGTTCCGCTCCCAAGGGGATATCTATATTCCATATCACCAATCTTGTCTTCATCCATCTATCCATTATAATGTCACCATAAAGTCATAGAGTCATACAGTGTGGAAACTGACCCTTCGCCCAACTTGTCCACACCGACCAACATCTCCCACCTACACTCGTCCCACCTGCCTGTGTTAGACCCATATCCCTCTAAACCTGACCTATTGATTGTAATCGTGTATTGTCTTTCCGCTGACTGGTTAGCACGCAACAAAAGCTTTGCACTGTACAATAAACAAACTATCCATGTTCCTGTCCAAATGTTTCTTAAGCGTTGCGGTAATACTAGGAATATCCATTCTGTTGTCCTTCTGAGGATAAAATCCTTTCACCATAAACAGGATATTTTCCACCATGTTGGGTGCCAATACAATCGTGCAACAATGTATGGACTCAGAACAATTCTGGTATTGCAGAACTGGGCATTCGTGAGGTGTTGTAGACTATCAGTTGCGTCAGAAATGTATGCCATACCAATGGGTTTCATCATGGTCAGCTTATCTACTGCACAGAGTTCACAAAGCAATGTGGAATTTATTGCCATAGAAGGCTGTGGAGGCCAAGTCAACGGATATTTCTAAGGTGGAGATTGATAGGTTCTTGATTAGTACAGGTGTCAGGGGTTATGGGGTGAAGGCAGGAGAACGGGGTTGAGAGGGAAAGATAGATCAGCCATGATTGAATGGTGAAGTAGACTTGATGGGCCAAATTGCCCAATTCTGCTCCCATAACTTATGAATGAGCCTGGGGATCAAATGTGGTTGAATGAATGCAGACATACATGCGGGGAACAGCATCAAATGGTTACGACCTGGCAATTTAGAAACAAGGAACTGCAGATGCAGATTTAGAAAAAAAAGGCACAAAGTGCTGGAGTAACTCAGCGGGTCAGGCAGCATCTCTGTAGGGAATAACTCAGCGGGTCAGGCAGCATCCCTGGAGTACAACAACATACCCAGAGTGCTAGAGTAGAGTGCTCCAGAGATGCTGCCTGACTCGCTGAGTTATTCCTCCAGGGATGCTGCCTGACCCGCTGAGTTATTCCTCCAGAGATGCTGCCTGACCCGCTGAGTTACTCCTCCAGAGATGCTGCCTGACCCACTGAGTTATTCCTCCAGAGATGCTGCCTGACCCGCTGAGTTACTCCTCCAGAGATGCTGCCTGACCCGCTGAGTTACTCCAACACTTTGTGATTTGTTTTGTACTCCAGAGATGCTGGCTGACTCATTGTGCTTTTTTAAGTTGTAGCTTCAATGTGGTTAGTGTAATTGGCGGCTGCTCCACATCACCTCTCAAACCATGACCTTTACCACCAGGAAGGTCAAAGAGGCAAGCTTGTGGAAACACCACCCATTTCCTTCCAGGTCATGTACAATCTTGACTGGGATTACATCGTTGGCTAAATCCTGGAACCAAGGGGTCCCGACCTGAAACATCACCCATCCTTTATCTCCACAGATGCTGTGTGACCGGCTGGGTTATTCCAGCACTTTATGTCCATCCCTTCTCTGCAACAACTCGAAGGACCACAGTAGCTCCCAGAGGTGGTTCATCATCTCACACTCAAGGGCATTTAGGGATGTGTAATAAATGTTGCCCTCACATTGACAGCTGTTTCCCAAATAAAGAAAAATTTAAAAAAAAATTAGCTTCTTAATTTAAAAGGAAGTGTGAGTCAACATAGTGGCGCAGAGGTAGAGTTGTTGCCTCACAGCGCCAGAGACTCAGGTTCAATCCTGAGTATGGGGGCTGATGTATTGAGTTTGAGGGCGTGCAGCGTAGGTTTACTAGGTTCATTCCCGAAATGGCGGGACTGTCATATGTTGACAGACTGGAGCGACTAGGCTTGTATACACTGGAATGATGAGAGGGGATCTTATCGAAACGTATAAGATTATTAAGGGGTTGGACACGTTAGAGGCAGGAAACATGTTCCCAATGTTGGGGGAGTCCAGAACAAGGGGCCACAGTTTAAGAATAAGTGGTAGGCCATTTAGAACGGAGATGAGGAAAAACGTTTTGAGTCAGAGAGTTGTGAATCTGTGGAATTATCTGCCTCAGAAGACAGTGGAGGCCAATTCTCTGAACGCATTCAAAAGAGAGCTAGATAGAGCTCTTAAGGATAGCGGAGTCAGAGGGTATGGGGAGAAGGCAGGAACGGGGTACTGATTGAGAATGATCAGCCATGATCACATTGAATGATGGTGCTGGCTCGAAGGGCCGAATGGCCTCCTCCTGCACCTATTGTCTATTGTCTATTGTGCGTCTCTGTGACCACGTGGATTTTCTCCGAGTGCTCCGGTTTCCTCCCACATTCGAAGACGAGCAAACTTGCAGCTTTAGGTTGTACGGAGTGTGGTACAGTTTGTACGAGTAGGTTTGTACGGAGTCTGAAGGTTCTCAACCCGAAAAGTCACCTATTCCTTTTCTCCAGAGATACTGCCTGACCTGCTGAGTTACTTGAGCATTTTGTATCTAACTTCGGTGTAAACCAGCATCTGCAGTTCCTTCCTGCACAGGCTTGTAGGTTGATTGGCTTCTGCAAATTGTCCCTAGTGTGTAGGATAGAATTAGTGTACGGGTGATCGCTGGTCGGTGTGGACTCAGTGGGCCGAAGGGCCTGTTTCCACGCTGTATCTCTAAAATAAAATAAACTAAATATTAAGAATTTTATATGCAATTGTTGCTGTCAAATCAGAAAAGGTACAAATGATTGACCTGAATTTACAATATCTTGAGAAAAAAATGGACTGTTGAGGATATTAAGGGTATTAAGTATAAAATAGGCAACAATAAAACAGCTGCCAGCTTTAAATCTCTCTCGCTTATTATTTCTAATGTGGCCAAATATTTGCAATGTTTTGATTTATCATGACTTTATTCTATACCTTCAGTGATATTTGCAATGTTAAAATGTCTTATTGACATGCATGTTCCATCCTGGTATACCCTTTAGCACAATTTTATGTTTCCCTTCATCCCATTGTTCAAGTCAAGCTCTGTTATTTTATTCCACTCTGATTAAATTGCATCTGGTGCATGTTTGTATTGGATTTGAAAAACTGTCAACATCATTCAGAAATCACTGGTTTCAACACATAATTAAACGTCTCACACTGTCTGCCTTTGTTGGAAGCCGCTGTCTTGATCTTGTGTAGGAAGGAACTGCAGTTGCTGGTATACACCAAAATAGACACAAAATGCTGGAGTAACTCAGCGGGACAGGCAGCATCTCTGGATAGAAGGAATGGGCGACGCTTCAGGACTGAAGAAGGGTCTCGATCCGAAACATTACGCATTCCTTCTACCCAGAGATGCTGCCTGTCCCGCTGAGTTACTCCAGCATTTTGTGTCTGTCTTGATCTTTTCAGGTAGCTAACAGCATATGCAACATTTGGGACAATGTCCTCTTGCATCTCACTAACTTTATAAATTATTTCATAACTTAGTTAAAGAGTGTGTTTAGTTTCAAGATACAGCGTGGAAAAAGGCCGACAGAGCATACCAATCATACCGACCACCGATCATACCGTCCACTAGTTCTATCCTACACACTCGGGGCAATTTACAGAAGCCAATTAACCTACAAACCAGTACTTGGAGCACCCAGAGAAAACCCATGCAGGTCATGGGGAGAATGTACAAACACTGTACAGACAGACCCGTAGTCAGGATCGAACCCGGGTCCCTGGTGCTGGATCTTATCGAAAAGTATAAGATTATTAAGGGGTTGGACACGTTAGAGGCAGGAAACATGTTCCCAATGTTGGGGGAGTCCAGAACAAGGGCCCACAGTTTAAGAATAAGGGGTAGGCCATTTAGAACTGAGATGAGGAAAAACTTTTTCAATCAGAGAGTTGTGAATCTGTGGAATTCTCTGCCTCAGAAGGCAGTGGAGGCCAATTCTCTGAATGCATTCAAGAGAGAGTTAGATAGAGCTCTTAAGGACAGCGGAGTCAGGGGGTATGGGGAGAAGGCAGGAACGGGGTACTGATTGAGAATGATCAGCCATGATCACATTGAATGGCGGTGCTGGCTCGAGGGGCCGAATGGCCTCCTCCTGCACCTATTGTCTATTGTCTATTGAGTTAAATGCTTTGGGTTTTGGTTAGGTTTAGGTTTATTACTATCACATGTACCGAGGAACAGTGAAAAGATTTGTTTTGCAAGCTATCCAAAGAGATCAGATATATTATACATAGATACAATCAATTCAATCTCAGGTACAATAAATAAAGGGGAGAAGAGTAGAGCGATTGTATTGGGTGGTAGTGGAATCTTCTCTTGGAAGAGAACACAAAGAGTTGCCAGGTGCTGGCACCATTTGGAAACCTCTGCATTGGCACGGTGGCGCAGCAATAGAGTTGCGGGCTCACAGTGCCAGCAACCCAGGTTCGTTCCTGACTACAGGTTCTGTCTGTATGGAGTTTGTACAGTATGCACGTGCCCTGCGTGGGTTTCTCCAGGTGCTCCGTTTTCCTTCCACACTCCAAAGACTTACAGGTTTGTAGTTTCAGGTAAAATTGTAAATTGTCCCTGGTGTGTAGGATAGTGTAAGTGTGTGGTAATCGCCGGTCGGCGTGGACTCGGTGGGCCGAAGGACCTGATACCACGCTGTATCTCTAAACTAAACTAAACTTTCATGTGACATCTTTCTTCAGATAATTTGCCAATCATAAATTGAGATTTTCAGATCTGTAGAAGAGTATTTTGCATTGAAACTCGTTTCTGGCTAGTGTGTAACAAAGATACACTGGAATTTAGAAGGATGAGAGGAGATCTTATCGAAACGTATAAGATTATTACGGTGTTGGACACGTTAGAGGCAGGAAACATGTTCCCAATGTTGGGGGAGTCCAGAACAAGGGGCCACAGTTTAAGAATAAGGGGTAGGCCATTTAGAACGGAGATGAGGAAAAACTTTTTCAGTCAGAGAGTTGTGAATCTGTGGAATTCTGTGCCTCAGAAGGCAGTGGATGCCAATTCTCTGAATGCATTCAAGAGAGAGCTGGATAGAGCTCTTAAGGATAGCGGAGTCAGGGGGTATGGGGAGAAGGCAGGAACGGGGCACTGATTGAGAATGATCAGCCATGAACACATTGAATGGCGGTGCTGGCTCGAAGGGCCGAATGGCCTCCTCCTGCACCTATTGTCTATTGTCTATTGAATACACATTGAACTCCACTTTCAACTTTCAATGGAATTCAAATTTGCAAAAGAAACAGAACAAGGCTCATAACGTTGGACAGTTTCCGAGACAATGCTTTATTGGCCTCTCCATCCACCGCCTTAAAATTTGAACCAGCGATTGTTTCTTTGAGATAGCAAAGGGAAGAATGTTCAAGGTGCCGGATGATTTGCCAATTAATCTCTGTCTTCGATGCTGTTCCACTTTGTGAACCTTGTTGGAGCTGCACAGTATTCCATCATGAACATGCAGCCGCTCTGAGCATCAGGGACTTTCCAGGCACATTAGTACACCGCTCCACTACACAATAGTGAATAATGAAAGGCCTGGGTCGTGCGGATGTGCAGAGGATGTTTCCACCAGTGGGAGAGACTTGGACCAGAGGGCACAGTCTCAGAAGAAAAGGACACACCATTACAGGGCCCTAGTGAGACCGCACCTGGAGTACTGTGTGCAGTTTTGGTCTCCAAATTTGAGGAAGGATATTCTTGCTATTGAGGGCGTGCAGCGTAGGTTCACTAGGTTAATTCTCGGAATGGCGGGACTGTCATATGTTGAAAGATTGGAGCGACTAGGCTTGTGTACACTGGAATTTAGAAGGTTGAGAGGAGATCTTATCGAAACGTATAAGATTATTAAGGGGTTGGACACGTTAGAGGCAGGAAACATGTTCCCCATGTTGGGGGAGTCCAGAACAAGGGGCCGCAGTTTAAGAATAAGGGGTAGGCCATTTAGAACTGAGATGAGGAAAAACTTTTTCAGTCAGAGAATTGTAAATCTGTGGAATTCTCTGCCTCAGAAGTCAGTGGAGGCCAATTCTCTGAATGCATTCAAGAGAGAGCTAGATATAGCTCTTAAGGATAGCGGAGTCAGGGGGTGTGGGGAGAAGGCAGGAATGGGGTACTGATTGAAAATGATCAGCCATGATCACATTGAATGGCGGTGCTGGCTCGAAGGGCCGGATGGCCTCCTCCCACACCTATTGTCTATTGTCTATTAGAAAGGAGATGAGGAGGAATTTCTTTAGCCAGGGGGCAGTGAATCTGTGGGATTCATTCCCACAGATGGTAGTGGAGACCAGGTCTTTGGGTATTTTTAAAGCGGGGATTGAGAGGTTCTAGATTAATGAGGGTGTGGGAAGAAAGCAGGAGAAGGGGGTGAGAGAGAAAGATAGTTCAGCAATGATTGAATGGCAGTGTAGCCTCAATGGGTCGAAGAGCCTTAATTTGCTCCTGTGACTTATGAACTTATGAACAACAGTATGCATATTCATGTGTCCAAAGTAAAAAATAAAATACCTCTGGAAGTGTTGGTGTAGTGATGGTAATATCTCAGAAAGATCCTGAGAAATGGTAAAGGGCGGTTTGATATTGTGGGATACCATAATATTAGGAGAATAGCTATTCATCTGAACCTACACCGAAGGAAATTAGTCAGAACCAAAAAATTAGGAGAAATGTGGAAACGAGGAACTGCGGATTTTGGTTTACACAAAGTGCTGGAGTAACTCAGCGGGTCAGGCAGCATCTCTGGAGAACATGGATAGGTGATGTTTTGGGTCAGGACTCTTCTTCAGACTGACAAAGGGTCCTGATCTGAAACGTCATCTATCTATGTTCTCCAGAGATGCTGCCTGACCTGCTGAGTTACTCCAGTATTAGTGTCCTTCCCCATCAAATAGGAATTATATATATATCTTTCTGTTTCTGCAGAGCAGTTCCCAGTTGTTTATTCCAACAGTGTAGAATATTGAAAAAATGTACCAATGATTGTTTTTTTTTTGGACAATGCTGTCCTCTCAAAATGATCGTGCTATTGCAGTCACTTCAGATTAGTTAAGTACGACTAACACAGAAGCACACAAGTGGAATATCATAGATTTGCTGTTTTTAGTAGTATTGCTCTGTCCACAATCAGGTTTGTGAAGCCATCATCCTCTCCTTCGACAAACACATCAAACACATCACAAAGACAACCTTCTTCCACCTCAAAAACATTGCCCGTCTCCGTCCATCCCTCTCCTCCACAGCTGCAGAAACCCTCATCCACGCCTTCATCACCTCCCGTCTGGACTACTGCAACAGCCTCCTCTATGGCTCACCCTCAAAAATCATCAGTAAACTTCAATACATTCAAAACTCCGCTGCCCGTCTACTCACCCACTCCCCGATCCGTGACTATATCACCCCCGTCCTTTACAAACTCCACTGGCTCCCCATCCCCCAGAGAATCCAGTACAAAATCCTCCTCATGACCTACAAAGCCCTCCATAACCTGGCCCCATCCTACCTGACCGACCTCCTCCACAGGCACACTCCCACCTGCACCCTCCGCTCTGCTGCTGCCAATCTCCTATCCCCCCACATCCGGACCAAACTCAGATCCTGGGGGGACAGGGCTTTCTCCATCGCTGCTCCCACCCTATGGAACTCACTACCCCAAACCGTCAGAGACTCCTCCTCACTCACCACATTCAAAACATCACTGAAGTCTCACCTGTTCAGTACTGCCTTCAACCACTGACCGTCACCTCACCTTCTGTCTCCTTTTTCTGTTCGTTTACTTATTTATCTATTTATTCACTTCTCTATGTTCTAGTAATCCCTGTAAAGCGTCTTTGAGTGTTTGAAAAGCGCTATATAAATGTAATGCATTATTATTATTATTATCATCATCCTCCATTAATTACCATTGAAACATGAATGGGTGCAACTGAGGAATATTTAGTTACAAATCAAACATCATAGAAAGTTGAGACTACACCACCTTAGTGCCCTTTTAATTAATCTACTATTTATTTATTAATATCGAACAATTTCTCTACCACTTAATATTAACCACTGCTCTATTCCTCTCATGATTGTTTAGACCATAGACAATATGTACAGGAGGAGGCCATTCGGCCCTTCGAGCCAGCACCGCCATTCAATGTGATCATGGCTGATCATTCTCAATCAGTACCCCGTTCCTGCCTTCTCCCCATACCCCCTGACTCCGCTATCCTTAAGAGCTCTATCTAGGTATATACCTCTATAAGATTACCCCTTATCCTCCTGCGCTCCAAGGAATAAAGTCCCATCCTACTCAACCACTCCCTGTAGCTCAGCCCCTCGAGTCTTATTTAGTTTAGTTTAGTTTAGCGATACGGCACGGAAACAGGCCCTTCGACCCATCGAGTCCGCACTGACCAGCGATCCCCGCACATTAACACTACCCGACACACACCAGGGACAATCCCTTGGTGGCGTTATCAACTTATTATTAGTTCACAAGTTCACAAATTATAAGAATAGAATTAGGGAATTCGGCCCACTGAATCTATTCCGCCATTCAATCATGGTTGATCTCAACCTTCTAATCCTATTTTCCTGCCTTCTCCCCATAACCATTGACACCCATTCTAATCAAGAACTAGTCTATCTCTGCCTTTAAAATATCCACTGACTTGGCCTCCACAGCCCTCTGTGGCAATGAATTCCACAGATTAACTACCCTCTGACTAAAGAAGTTCCTCCTCACCTCCTTTTTGGAAGAGCGCCCTTTAATTCTGAGGCTGTGACCTCTGGTCCTAGACTCTCCCACCAGTGGAAACATCTTTTCCACACCCACTCTATCTATGCCTTTCATTATTCTGTAAGTTTCAATGAGGTCCCCCCTCAACCTTCTAAACTCCAGCGAGTCGAGGCCCAGTGCTGTCAAGCGCTCATCGTGTGCTAACCCACGCATTCCTGGAATCATTCTTGTAAACCTCCTCTGGACCCTCACCAGACCCAGCACACCCTTCCTCAGATATAGGGCCCAAGTTTGCTCACAGTAGTGCCAGACTTAGATTAGTGACTGCCACACATAATGTTAACATACACAGCTTGGAGAAGCGATAGGTAGCTTTACATGTCCGACTTGCTGCAGTACATATAAATGTAGACCATAGAAAATAGGTGCAGGAGTAGGCCATGTGGCCCTTCAGCCCAGCAACGCCATTCAATAAGATCATGGCTGATCATCCAAAATCAGTACCTCGTTCCTACTTTCTCCCCATATTCCTTGATTATGTTAGCCCTATGTCTAACTCCCTCTTGAAAACACCCAGTGAATTGACATCCACTGCCTTCTGTGGCACAGAATTCCACAGATTCACAACTCTCTGGGTGAAAAGGTTTTTCCTTATCTCAGTCCTAAATAGCCTACCCCTTATTCTTAAACTGTGACCCCTGGTTCTGGACTTCCCCAACATTGGGAACATTTTTCCTGCATCTAGCCTGTCCAATCCTTTAAAAATGTTTTATATTTCTATAAGATCCCCTCTTGTCCTTCTAAATTCCAGTGAATACAAGCTTAGTCGATCCATTCTTTCAACATTTCAACAGTCTGAAGAAGGGTCTCGACCCGAAACGTCACCCATTCCTTCTCTCCTGAGATGCTGCCTGACCTGCTGAGTTACTCCAGCATTTTGTGAATAAATACATTCTTTCAACATATGTCAGTCTCGCCATCCCGGGAATTAACCTACGCTGCACTCCCTCAATAGCAAGAATGTCCTGTTGCTGTCTGCAAGAAGAGATGGGAGTGCAATGTGTACCTGGTCTCCAGTGGTATGTTGCTGTTGAGCACCCAGCTGTTATGGAGCTGTGCTGTATCTTGTTGGGCGTTGGCTGGAGGCTCAGTGGACGCTGGGCTGAGGTTGCTTTGCACAGTCATTGTGTTTCTCTGCAGCGTGTCCAGGGAGTGGGTCTGTTGGCTTCGACAGGTGCAGCCGTGTGGAGGCGGGGGTGGCGGTGGGAGGGGCCTGAACGTGAATTTGCTGTGACATCCAGCAGGCAGTTCTGGAAAGAGAAGAGGCAACAATTGTCATTAGACTTCAAGCAACTCCACACAAACATTAAAAAAAAAGTGCATCAAACTCGAACATACCAATTTAAACTTGATTCCAGATGCCAACTTTGAAAACGCACCGTTTGGTTTTATATTTGCAAAATGTCGTTTAAAAAAAAATTTGTGCTGAGATGGACCAAGTCAATCATGTAATCTGTAGACAAAGTAGAATTTGCCGGAGAGAAAGAGAAACAGCGAAAAGGCTCAGCTTGTGTCTGGTATCCAGCAAGTCTGTCTGAGAGCCTCGTATAGAAATAAGGTTTATGTTAAATAGGCCTGTGGTTCTGTCGCAATCTTCCCAGGCCATTATTGAACACTTAGACGACATTTGAAATGTGCTTCTGTTACATGGGTAAATCTGGGCCAGGGAGCGCTCTTAAAGATTTGGTGGGCCGAAGGACCTGTTTCTGCGCTGTATCTCTAAACTAAACTCTAAATTAAACTAATCTCAACGGGCCAGGCAGCATCTCTGGAGAACATGGATAGTACATAGTAGTTTCTGGGCTTTGATTGTTGATCACTCACATGACAAGATAGAGACTGTATACATTTGGTGCATAAAGTATTTGGCAACCTATTCAGTAAAGAGTTTAATTTATTGTAATGTATACTTGGGTGCAATGAAATTCCTTGTTCACATGAAGCTCACAGAGTAAACAGTATACATACAATAGATATAAACACAACAATGAATACAAGTGGAAAACAGTATCACGGTGGAAGATTGTAGTGCAATCTGAAAGTAAACATAGCACAAAAAGTAAGGAAATTTGTGTTTGGTAGATTATTTCTTTGTTGTAACAATGCTTCTTGGCAATAAATCTTATACTGTTGGAAAGCCTGTTTATTTCCCTTTTAAATGGTGCCACATTTGTAAGGAACATGCATTTGTGGGATGAGCAGCAGAGCTGAGTATATGGGTTGCGCCCATGAAAAATTTGCCAAATCTCTGCCAATGCCAAACAGCTTATTCTGCCATTGACTCTTGTTCGGTGTTGTTTGGTGGATTGGATGATTGAAGTCTGAAGAAACAAGACATATTGGCAATTTAACAATTTATTCATTTAATAAACAGGAGCCACAGTAGCGTGTGGAAGAACCATACACAGCCATAACAGCCTGGCACCTCCTCCTCATGCTGGTCACCAGCCTGGTCACACACTGTTGTGGGATGGCATCCCATTCTTGTCAGCACCTGGGGGTACCAGAAGCTCAAAACAAGAGTCAATAGCAACAGCAGAATAAGCTGTTTGGCATTGGCAGAGAAGATTTGGCAAATTTTTCATGGGCGCAACCCATATACTCAGCTCTGCTGCTCATCCCACAAATGCATGTTCCTTACAAATGTGGCACCATTTAAAAGGGAAATAAACAGGCTTTCCAACGGTATAAGATTTATTGCCAAGAAGCATTGTTACAACAAAGAAATAATCTACCAAACACAAATTTCCTTACTTTTTGTGCTATGTTTAGTACAAGAAAGTGCAAGAATGGAATCAACCGAAGAGGTCAAGTTAAATGCAAGAGTACATGGCAAATCTCCACAAAGGGGATGTGAAAGGGTTCTTTGCTCAAGAGTCTGATAGCCAAGGGGAGGAAGCTGCATCCTAGAGCAAAGATAATAGAGAAGAGCAAGATAGACCACTCGACCCTAAAAACCGTAGCATGTCATGGCGCCATTTTAGTAGGCGGAAACTTGCAGAAACATTTTAAAAGAAAAGTAACAAAAATCTGTGAAGTAATATTCTGCATTTTTATGATACCATCACACATACTATTCCCCCCACAAACACTGATCACACTACGAGAGGCATAGCGATCGGCGGGATTTGCCTACTAAAATGGCAGACGTTCCGCTCCTTTACGTACTACACTTCAGTATAGGCGATTTCGACGGAGTGGTTCATCTTGCTCCTCTAGTATCTTTGATCCTAAGTCAGGATGTCCGGTCTTTCAAACTCCTGTACCTTCTCCCAGAAGGTAGAAGAGAGGAAAGGTTCATGACCTCGGATGCTGTCTGTGTGGAGTGTGCACGTTCTCCCTGTCGATGCGTGGGTTTCCTCCAGGTGCTCAGATTTCCTTCCACTTTGCAAAGATTTGCGAGTTCATAAGTTATAGGAATGGAATTAGGCCATTCAGCCCATGAAGTCTACTCCGCCATTCAATCATGGCTGATCTATCTCTCCCTCTCAACCCCATTAGCAAATTTGCAGATGATACTAAGTTGGGGGGTAGTGTGAATTGTGAGGAAGATGCAATAAGGCTGCAGGGTGACTTGGACAGGTTGTGTGAGTGGGCGGATACATGGCAGATGCAGTTTAATGTAGATAAGTGTGAGGTTATTCACTTTGGAAGCAAGAATAGAAAGGCAGATTATTATCTGAATGGTGTCAAGTTAGGAGGAGGGGGAGTTCAACGAGATCTGGGTGTCCTAGTGCATCAGTCAATGAAAGGAAGCATGCAGGTACAGCAGGCAGTGAAGAAAGCCAATGGAATGTTGGCCTTCGTAACAAGAGGAGTTGAGTATAGGAGCAAAGAGGTCCTTCTACAGTTGTACCGGGCCCTGGTGAGACCGCACCTGGAGTACTGTGTGCAGTTTTGGTCTCCAAATTTGAGGAAGGATATTCTTGCTATGGAGGGCGTGCAGCGTAGGTTCACTAGGTTAATTCCCGGAATGGCGGGACTGTCGTATGTTGAAAGGCTGGAGCGATTGGGCTTGTATACACTGGAATTTAGAAGGATGAGGGGGGATCTTATTGAAACATATAAGATAATTAGGGGATTGGACACATTAGAGGCAGATAACATGTTCCCAATGGTGGGGGAGTCCAGAACAAGGGGCCACAGTTTAAGAATAAGGGGTAGGCCATTTAGAACGGAGATGAGGAAGAACTTTTTCAGTCAGAGGGTGGTGAAGGTGTGGAATTCTCTGCCTCAGAAGGCAGTGGAGGCCAGTTCGTTGGATGCTTTCAAGAGAGAGCTGGATAGAGCTCTTAAGGATAGCGGAGTTAGGGGGTATGGGGAGAAGGCAGGAACGGGGTACTGATTGAGAGTGATCAGCCATGATCGCATTGAATGGCGGTGCTGGCTCGAAGGGCTGAATGGCCTACTCCTGCACCTATTGTCTATTGTCTATTGTCTATTGTCTATTCTCCTGCCTTCTCCCCGTAACCCCTGACACCCTTACTAATCAAGATTCTGTCAATCTCCGCCATAAAAATATCCATCGATTTGGCCTCCACAGCCAGGTCAATGGAGGAGATTCTTGATTAATAAGGGTGTCAGAGGTTTTGGGGAGAAGGCAGGAGAATGGGGTTTTGAGGGAAAGACTGATCCATCGATCCAATATCCATCGACTTGGCCTCCACAGCCATCTGTGGCAGTGAATTCCACAGATTCACCAGCCTCTGACTAAAGAAATTCTTCCTCATCACCTTTCTGAAGGGACGTCCTTTTATTTTGAAGCTGTGTCTATCGTAGGCATCGAACTAATGTGAACAGGTGATTGATGGTCGGCATGGACTTGGTGGGGCGTATGGCTTGCTTCCATGCTGTTTTTCCAAACTAAACTAAAGGATTAGGCAAGGCCCTAATGCTATTTTCACTTGGGTAAATAAACTGCTCCCACTCACTGTCTCGACTCACTTGAATATTAACTACAATGGGGTTTTGCTTATAGATTGTGGGCGCAGCATGGACTTTTATTACTTGGGGAAGTCAATGTTTGAGGAAATTGGACAAGGAATAAAACAAGTCAAGGTCTATCGCACACGGTGATGAGAATAACCCTTCCAAAGATCAATTGGTTCCAATTTCATAATGGACTTCAATTAATTCTGCAAAAGTTATTGATTTCACAGCAAAGGTATGAGGGCAGGAGAAAGAAGGATGAACCAATTTGTCACAATATCTTAATCACTGCTACAAGAGTTGTCAGAAGCTGAGTATTTTAGAGCCATAGAATTACACAGCACAGTGCTTTTAGCCCAAGTGTTCTTTCTGATCATCAATCCCACTTGCACTAATCTCCTGTTACCAGCTTATAGAGGTGTATAAGGTTCGGGTAGATGCACAGAGTCTTTTGCCCAGAGTAGGGGAATCGAGAACCAGAGGACATAGGTTTAAGGTGGGGGGGGGGGGGGGGAAGATTTAATAGGAACCTGAGGGGTAACATTTTTATATATAAGGTGGTGGGTACATGGAACGAGCTGCCAGAGGAGGTAGTTGAGGCAGGGACTATGGCAATGTTTCAGAAACAATTAGTCAGGTACATAGACAGGACAGGTTTAGAGGGATATGGGCCAAATGCAGGCTGGTGGGACTAGTGTAGTCTAGTGTAGTCAGATCTTCGCGCTGATCTTCACGGAGACGTGGCTCAACGCACTGGTCCCCGACGGGGCTGTGGAGCTAACAAACCGCTCACTACATCGTGCTGATAGAACAAAGGACTCCGGTAAGAGCAAGGGTGGTGGGCTCTGCATCTACATTAACAATGACTGGTGCACCAACCACACTGCAATAGAGAGCTACTGCTCCCCAGACCTGGAGTACTTACTGCTCAAATGTAGGCCATTCTATCTGCCGCGGGAGTTTACGGTGGTCATCATCATGGCCGTATACATTCCCCCACAGGCTAATGCTAACCTAGCACTAGCACAGCTGCACTCGGCCAACGGTGCCTTCATTGTTGCAGGGGACTTCAATCAGGTCGACCTACGAGCCTCGCTCCACAAATTCCATCAGCATGTGCAGTGCCCTACCAGGGGCTCAAACACACTGGATAAGGTGTACACCAATGTAAAGGACGCCTACAGAGCTCTCCCCTGCCCACCCCTGGGACAATCCGATCACCTCTCACTGTTTCTACTGCCCGCATACAAACCCCTCATCCGCAAGACCAAACCCACAATAAAGACGGTCAAAATATGGCCCGAGGATGCCACCCTACAACTCCAGGACTGCTTTGATCGCACCGACTGGGACCTGTTTGCACAACAGGCCACCTACGGTTCAGAGATAGAGGTAGACTTGGAGGAATACGCATCCACTGTGCTCTCCTACATCAACTACTGTGTGGAGAATGTCACGGAGGACAATGTGATAAAGATGTTCCCAAACCGGAAACCCTGGATGAACAAGGAGGTACAGAACCTGCTGAGGGCACGCAACAATGCCTTTAAATCTGGTGACACTTCAGCATACAGTGTTGCCAGATCACACCTAAGCAAAGGTATTAAAAGGGCCAAAGACACCCATAGGCAACGGGTGGAAGACCACTTCAACACCACGGACACCAGAAGCATGTGGCAGGGTGTCAGGGACATCACTGGCTACAAGAGCAGCCCTGCCTGCCCCCACAGCGATATGGCATTGACCAACGAGCTTAACACCTTCTTTGCCCACTTTGAAACTGGCAAAACCACCTTGAGTGAAAGAACCCCAGCCGAGGCGGTGGAACAGGTCTTGCAACTGAGCACACAGGAGGTACAACGCGCTCTGCAAAGGGTCAACCCACGCAAGGCTGCAGGACCGGATGGAGTTCAAGGAAGGGTACTGAAGGACTGTGCTGAACAGCTGGCTGAGGTATTCACCAGGATCTTTAACCTGTCATTATCTCTGGCTACGGTCCCCAAGTGCCTGAAGTCGGCTATCATAGTTCCGGTGCCGAAAAAAGCAAAGATCTCCAACCTGAACGACTACCGCCCGGTTGCCCTAACGCCGATAGTCATGAAGTGCTTTGAGAGGCTGGTCCTCTCACACATCAAATCCAGCATCCCTGACTCACTGGACCCACATCAATTTGCATACAGGGCAAATAGATCCACAGAGGACGCCATCTCTCTGGCTCTTCACACTGTCCTGACTCACCTAGAGAGACAGGGCACGTACGTGAGGATGCTATTCATAGACTATAGCTCCGCCTTCAACATGGTCATCCCCACCAAGCTCATCACCAAACTCCACCAGCTAGGCCTTAGCTCGTCATTATGTGACTGGATCCTGGACTTCCTGCTGGAACGACCGCAGGCAGTGAGAATGGGCCCGCACCTGTCCTCCACTATCACCCTGAGTACCGGCACACCACAGGGCTGTGTTCTGAGCCCCATGCTCTACTCCCTCTTCACACACGACTGTGTTCCTGCATTCGACACCAACACCATTGTCAAGTTTGCAGATGACACAACGGTGATCGGGCTGATCACCAACGGGGATGAAACAAACTATAGAGCGGAGGTGCAGAACCTGGCGGACTGGTGCTCGGATAACAACCTGTCCCTAAATACCACCAAGACCAAGGAGCTGATCATCAACTTCCGTAGGTCACATAACGGGGAATATGCCCCGATCTCTATCAACGGGGTCAGTGTGGAGAGAGTGTCCAGCTTCAAGTTTCTGGGCACTCACATTTCGGAGGACCTAACATGGTCCAATAACACTGCTGCGCTGGTCAAGAAGGCACAACAAAGACTGTTCTACTTAAGAACACTGAAAAAGTCTGGTCTACCCCAACAGCTGCTGACGACCTTCTACCGCTGCACCATAGAGAGCATCCTAACGCATGGAATCCCTGTGTGGTACCTCAGCTGCACGGAGGCAGAAAGGAAAGCTCTACAGCGTCCATAGAGCTCAGAGGGCCATCAGAACACAGCTACCAGACTTGGAGGGCATCTACAACACACGATGCCTCAGAAAAGCCACCAGCATCCACAAAGACTCTTCACACCCCTGCAACAGTCTGTTCGAACTCCTTCCATCGGGCAGACGATACAAGGCCTTCTATGCCTGCACCTCCAGACTCAGGAACAGCTTCATCCCCAGGGCCATAGCTGCTATGAACCGGTCCTGCTGAGCCGGATGGCCACAACGCATAGATCAACTTGCACTTTACCCTGTCCAAAACTGTTACAACTGTTCGTTTCGTTGGGTTGCTGCTGTCTAAATTACCTAAATTATTGCATCGTATGGGAGGCGCATTCCCAATCTCGTTGTACCCCTGGGTACAATGACAATAAAGATATATTGTATTGTATTGTATTGTATTGTATTGTAGATGGGACATGTTGGTTGGTGTGGGCAAGTTGGGCTGAAGGCCTTTTTTTCCATGCTGTATCACTCTTTGTTCAAGTTATGGGCCAGGCAATGTTTTACAAATCTCTATCATACATTTATCATAACTTCCTTTGCCCTTGCATTTTATGTCTCAGTTAAAGACTAGCTCCGATTCACCTTCACCACATCATCTACATGTGCTTTCACCTTCAGGAGTCCTTGACTTGACCATTCATTGTCTATGTCCTATTCTTGTTCGTCCATTACCTTGCACAGCGGGATTAAATTTCTTATGTCATCAATCTGTCCACTTTACCTCTGATCAATATCTTCCTGTAACCTAAAACTATCCTCCTTACTATCAACGACATCGCCATTTTTTTGGTGTCATCTGCAAACTTATGGATCACGTCTCTTCCATTCATATCTAAATTGTTAATGCATACAGTATAAGAACCAGGAAGGGTTCTAGTACCGATCCCTGCGAAATCATAGATTTTCAATCGTAAAAACAACTCTCTACTATGAATCTCTGCTGTGATGAGCGACTCATCTCCTGTCATCTCCATTTACTGACTCCATTTACACCTAAGTTTAGTTGAGAGATACAGCGTGGAAACAGGCCCTTCGGCCCACCGAGTCTACACCAACCAGCGATTCCCGCCCATTAACACTATCCTACACACACTGGGGACAATTTACATTTATACCAACAAACCTGTACGTCTTTGGAGTGTGAGAGGAAACCGAAGATCTCGGAGAAAACCCATGCAGGTCACAGGGAGAACGTACAAACTCCATACAGACGGCACCCGTGGTCAGGATCAAATCTGGATCTCTGGCGCTGTAAGGCAGCAACTCTACCGCTGTGCCATCGTGCCACCCTATCGGACTTATATCCACCTCTTTAAGACTGAAGATGGACACAAAATCATGGAGTAACAGCGTGTCAGGCAGTATCTCGAGAGAAAAGGAATAGGTGATGTTTCGGGTTGAGACCCTTCATCAGACATCTATTCATTTTCTGTTTCCTTTACCTATTCCTTTACCAGTTCCATCCTACACATCTATAAGACATTGGTTAGGCTGCGTTTAGAGTATTGCCTGTAGTTTTGGTCGTTCCATTGGAGGATAGATGTGGCAGTGTGGGTGGAAACCGAAGATCTCGGAGAAATCCCACACGGTCAAGGGGAGAACGTACAAACTCCGGACATGCAGCACCTGTAGTCGGGATCGAATCAGGGTCTCCGGCGCTGCAAGCGCTGTAAAACAACGACTCTACCGCTGCGCCACCGTGCTGCCCTCGCGTTGCCTCGGCAAGGCCAGTAGCATAATCAAGGACGAGTTGCATCCTGGCCACTCTCTCTTCCATCCTCTCCCATCGAGCAAGAGGTACAGAAGTGTGAAAAGCACACCACCAGATTAAGGGACAGAT
The DNA here is from genome assembly GCF_053455715.1 of Rhinoraja longicauda. Lineage (NCBI taxonomy): Eukaryota > Metazoa > Chordata > Chondrichthyes > Rajiformes > Arhynchobatidae > Rhinoraja > Rhinoraja longicauda. The sequence goes on along the minus strand of NC_135967.1, from coordinate 41,320,814 downwards.
TCTTCCCAGCTGTTATCAGGCAACTGAACCAACCTATCACAAACTAGAGAGCAATCTTGAGCTACTATCTCTTTGGAGACCCTTGGACTATCTTTGATCACACTTTACTGGATATCTTGCATTAAAAGTTATTCACGTTATTCACTTTATCATGTATCTGTACACTGCAGATGGCTCGATTGCAATCAAGTATTGTCTTTCCACTGACTGGTTAGCACACAAAGAAAGCTTTTTTATTGAACCTGCCAATTTAGTTTAGACCCACCAGAGTACCAATTGCAAACCTGCCCTCCATGATATTGGTTCCCCTCCAGTTCAGGTGCGACCTCACCCTCTTGTACACATAGTATAAGAAAATAACTGCAGATGCTGGTACAAATCGAAGGTATTTATTCACAAAATGCTGGAGTAACTCAGCAGGTCAGGCAGCATCTCAGGAGAGAAGGAATGGGTGACGTTTCGGGTCGATACCCTTCTTCAGACTGATGTCAGGGGGGTGGGACAAAAGAAGGATATAGGTGGAGACAGGAAGATAGAGGGAGATCTGGGAAGGGGGAGGGGAAGAGAGGGACGGAGGAACTATCTAAAGTTGGAGAAGTCGATGTTCATACCACTGGGCTGCAAGCTGCCCAGGCGAAATATGAGGTGCTGTTCCTCCAATTTCTGGTGGGCCTCACTATGGCATTGGAGGAGGCCCATGACAGAAAGGTCAGACTGGGAATGGGAGGGGGAGTTGAAGTGCTTGGCCACCGGGAGACCAGTTTGGCCAACGCGGACCGAGCGCAGGTGTTGAGCGAAGCGATCGCCGAGCCTGCGCTTGGTTTCGCCGATGTAAATAAGTTGACATCTGGAGCAGCGGATGCAATAGATGTACACCCTCTTGTACAGGTCACCTCTGCACCAAATGATATCCCAATGGTCCAAAAATCTGAATCCCTGCCACCTGCACCAAATCCTCAGGCACACATTCACCTGTCCTAACTTTCTATTCTTACACTCACGAGCACAGAAAAGAGCAGTCTTGGCATCAATTGCTAGGAATATCATCAATCTTATCCTTTTTCTTGTACGGAAAATAACCATTCACATCTTTTGTATCCATTTCACTCTTTCTGTGGAGCTATTGCCTCTTTTATTTTATGGGCATTAAACTTGATGAGAAACCTACTTAGCAGCACTTTATCAAACGCTTTTTGACATCTAAATAAAAACGCAAAATATTAGAACGTACTCAAAGTGCTGGAGTAACTCAGCAGCATCTCTAGAGAACATGGATAGGTGGCGTTTCAGGTTGAGACTCTGCTTCTATTGTACTAAATGTCTGAATCTTCTCCAGCGCCTTGTTAAACTCCAATCCGAAAAAGGGTCTCCACCAAAAACGTCCCCTATCCATGTTCTTCAGAGATGCTGCCTGACTTATTGAATTACTTAGCACTTAGTACCTTTCTGTGTACTAACCAGCATCTGTTGTTCTTTGCTTCTACAAAGAATTGGAAATACTGAGCTTATTAGGTAGCATCCATGTAAAGAAATAAAAATATAGGTTTAAGGTGAGGGGGGGGGGGGGGGGGGGGGGGGAATTTTAATAGGAACCTTCGGGGTAACGTATTCACACAAAGGGTGGTAGGTGTATGGAGCAAGCTGGCGGAGGAGATACTTGAGGTAGGTACTATTGCAATGTTTAAGAAACATTTGGACAGGTACATGGATAAGATAGGTTTAGAAGGATATGGGGCAAACGCAGGCAGGTGGGTCTAGTGTAAATGGGACATGTTGGTTGGCGTGGGTAAGTTGGGCTGAAGGACCTGTTTCAATAGACAATAGACAATAGGTGCAGGAGGAGGCCATTCGGCCCTTCGAGCCAGCACCGCCATTCAATGTGATCATGGCTGATCATGGTTTCCACATTGTATGACTCCATGACTCTATGACTCTAATTAATATTTCAGGACATTGACCTCTAATGCTTTCTTCACAGATGCTACCTGACCTGCTGAGTTTTCCAACAATTTCTGTTTCAACGTAAGCCAACATTGATGAGATTACATAACAGGAGCCTTTGAATTCAATACTTGAGATCAAGATATTTTGAATATTTCCAGTATCTGAACATGTTATAAGCAAATCCAATGGTGGCATTTTGTTCTATTTCCAAACACCAATATCTCCTCAGTTAATTAGCATCAAAATGTTGATAAAATTAAATCAGAATAATGGGAAGATACCTTTATTCGGCAAAGATATCAGAGTTGAAGTTTAAATGCCAAGACAATGTCATGTATACAGAAATTACCATAGACATTGCTGCCAGTGGCTTCACAAATAGCAACATAGTTGGTTAAAAAAAAGATCATTTACGAGTGATTGAACGATGTTAAGTTAATTGAATTATTTAGCTGAACGTGATGAACTATAACAAGAACACCTTCTGAATTTTAGTTCATCCACGCTTCCATGCATTTGGAAAGAACATATATATTATTTCCTCGAAGCATAAATATCATTAACTTGAGACATTTGTAAATGTGATGGATTTCATAATCAATGCATCATTTTAGAATTCTAAGATTAACATAATCAGAGACCCCAGGCTTTTCACACTGTATGTAATATTAAAATTAATTTCAGTGACAGGAAACATCAGACTCCTGTGAACTGATTTTTGAGACGAAATAGATTTCCATCTTGACAATTAATCTGTAAGGTAGCTTATTCATAAAAGTTTGTATTAATGATGCAGTACAGAGAAAGTAAAGCAGACTTACCCAACCCTTCAATATACTTAACCAAGTGAAAAGCTGAATGTGTAGAAAGGAACTGCAGATGCTGGTATATACCAAATATATACACAAAGTGCTGGAGTAACTCAGCGGGTCAGGCAGCATAGAAACATAGAGACATAGAAAATAGGTGCAGGAGGAGGCCACTTGGCCCTTCGAGCCAGCACTGCCATTCATTGTGATCATGGCTGATCATCCACAATCAGTAACCCAAGCCTGCCTTCTCCCCATATCCCTTGATTCCACCAGCCCCTAGAGCTCTATCTAACTCTCTCTTAAATCCATCCAGTGATTTGGGCTCCACTGTCCCCTGTGGCAGAGAATTCCACAAATTCACAACTCTCTGGGTGAAAAAGTTCCTTCTCACTTCAGTTTTAAATGCTCTCCCTTTTATTCTAAGACTGTGGCCCTTGGTTCTGGACTCCCCCAACATTGGGAACATTTTTTCCTGCATCTAGCTTGTCCAGTCCTTTTATAATTTTATATGTCTCTATAAGATCCCCTCTCATCCTTCTAAACCCCAGTGAATACAGGCCTAGTCTTTTCAATCTTTCCTCATATGACAGTCCCGCCATCCCAGGGATCAATCTCGTGAACCTACGCTGCACTGCCTCAAATACAAGGATGTCCTTCCTCAAATTAGGAGACCAAAACTGTACACAATACCTGATGTGGTCTTACCAGGGCCCTATACAACTGCAGAAGAACCTCTTTGCTCCTATATTGAAATCCTCTCGTTATGAAGGCCAACATGCCATTAGCTTTCTTCACTGCCTGCTGTACCTGCACGCCAACTTTCAGTCACTGGTGTACAAGGACACCCAGGTCTCGCTGCACTTCCCCCTTACCTAACCTCTCTGGAGAAAATGGATGGGTGATGTTTAGAGAAAGGTCCTGACCCATAATATCACCCATCCTATTTCTCCAAAGAATCTTAGTTTTGTTGAGTTCAGCAGTGTTATCACCCAGTCACATTGTGCCTTTAGGCACCAAGCTCTAGAAATTATTCCCTAAAAATCATTCTGCTTCTCTCTTCCTTTAAGGAGATTCTGAAAATCAACGTTTAAAACCAATCTTATTATTTATCAGTCCCCATGTCATCATCGCTTCAGTGTTAACTTGTATTTGATAATGCATCTGCAAAATTTTAGTTTAGTTTAGAGATGCAGCGCGGAAACAGTCCCTTCAGGCCACCGAGTCCACGCTGACCAGCGATCCATCCCTGCACACGAACACTATCCTAAACACTAGGGACAATTTTACAAATTTACCAAGCCAATTAACCTACAAAACTGTAGGTCTTTGGAGTGTGGGAGGAAACCAGAGCTCCCGGAGAGAAAACCCACACAGGTCGCGGGGAGAACGTACAAACTCCGTACAGACAGCAAGCGTAGTCAGGATTGAACCTGGGTCTCTGGCGCTGTAAAGCAGCAACTCTACCGCTAGACCACCGTGCCGCCCCACCTGACTCATTGATTACTCCAGCACTTTGTGTTTACCTTCTGCAAAGGTTAACGTTGTTAGATTTCCCAGTCAATACTCCAAAAGGACTCTTTAACCATCTGGAAACGACAAGATCTTAAGAATAACAAAACGCCCTTGAAGAATTAAAATTGAAATCAATTGTGGCAAAGCACACGGTTAATTAATTAAAATAATAACCAAGGTGACTGTGGCAGGTTTTGCAGCATCGAAATATCCTGGAACAAGAAAGACTGAAGCTTTCTGTAAACTGCAGTTTACCAAAACGCCGGAGAAGATTCAGACATCCAGTACAACAGAAGCCGATCAAGGGACGAGTTACTCCGATTGCTTAGCGAGGCTGAGAAGCTTCGCTGAAGAAGGGTCTCGACCCGAAACGTCACCCATTCCTTCTCTCCAGAGATGCCGCCTGTCCCGCTGAGTTACTCCAGCTTTTTGTGTCTAGAGAAGGTTCTTCACTGAGCCGAATAATGCACAGATTTAACAGAGGTATTCAAAATTGTTAAGGGGAATTGAGCAGGAAGAAATTATTTCCATTGGGGAGCCTGTCAACACCAAGAAGATGGGGATTTAAGGTCATTGGCCAAAATCCCAGAAGGGAGATGAACATTATTTTTCACTGCAAATTGTTCAGAATCTGGAATGCGTTGCCTGAAAGGGTGGTGGGACCAGATTCAATAGTGACTTTTAAATGCGAATTGAAACATATTTGAAAGGGGGAGAAAAAAAATTACAAAGTCATTTGAAATAGCAAGGATGCAAGACGGACTGAATCGTTATTTCAAAAAGGTTAGGTTTATTGTCACGTGTACCGAGGCACTGTGAAAAGGTGACAAGCATACAATGGGCTGAATGACCTTTTGTGTTGTGAAGATTCAATGGCAATTTTATCATCTTTTCCGCACTGGAGGTGGAATGCCTGGCCATTGGAAACTGAATGGAAAACAACCTTTTTCACTCAAAGTCTGTGAGTTGTTTACAAGTTACAGAGAAAGTCTTTTAACTCGTCTGTATTTTTTTGTGCAACCGTAATATATGTACAGGGAGCTTCAGTTACAATCAGATAGAGACTGGCCGGCATTGGTTTTGACTTTTTGCACGAGTATTGTTTGTTGCTTATGCGTATATATATATATATATATATACATATACACACACACACACACACACACACACACACACACACACACACACACACACACACATATATATATATATATATAATTCCATTAAATTTTTTAAAATTTTTATTTAGATTTATGTACACATGTGTATATACATATATGTGTAGGAGGAAACTGTATATGCTAGTTTAAACAAGATAGACACAAAAAGCTGGAGTAACTCAGCGGATGTTACTGTCATGAGTCTGTGTGTATGTATGCATGTATGTATATGTGTGTTTATGTACACATACACACACTGAACTTTTTGTTGTGCTGGTACAGGTAAGAATTTCATTGTTCTATCTAGGGCATATGACAATAAAACCCTCTTGACTCTTGACATTATGAGTAGCCCAAACAAATCTCAACAGGATGAGACAAGACACGGTCATTGATTTTTTTTTGTGGATATTAATTGGCCAGAATGCACTGATCTTTCGCCAGTGGTCCCATGGAGAACTACTAGTTAATTGTCATATGCTGGAGACTCGGGTTCCATCCTGACTCTGGTTGCTGTCTGTGTGGAGTTTGTACGCTCTCCCTGCGATGTGTGGGCTTTCTCTGGGTGCTCCGGTTTCCTCCTAAATGCCAAAGACGGGTGGGTTTGTGGGTTAATTGACTTCTGCAAATCACCCCCAGAGTGCAGGTTGTGTAAGTGGGATGACATGAACTAGCGTACAGGTGAGCATTAATCAGCGTGGGCCCGGCGGGCCTAAGGGCCTGTTTCTACGTTGTGTCTCTAAATATTAAAATATATGCCAACACAAAAATCTCTTAAACTCCACTATTATACCTGCCTCAACTATCACCCCTGGCAGCGAATTCTAAGCACCCACCACCCTCTGTGTAAAGACCTTGCCACGCACATCCCCTTTAAACTTTGCATCTCTCACCTTAAGACGATGCCCTCTAGTATTAGTTTTTTTCCATCTGGGAAAAAGGTTCTGACCGCTAGTCCTATCTATGCCTCTCATACTCTTAAAAAATTCCATCACATCTCCCTGCAACCTTCAGCGTTCCAGAGAAGACAATTCAGGTCCAATCTCTCCTTGTAGCTAGTATCCCCTAAACCAGGTATCATTCTGGTCAACCTCTGTAGCTTTCACACCAGGAACCCCAGCACCTGCAACATGACCCATTAAAGAGAAAAAAAAACGTTAATAGGTGGTAAATCAAACTGACCTCTGTCTATGAAAGCAGTAACCCAGATCATTCAATGGACTGCATCATTGGAGGTGTGGAGGAAGGAACTGCAGATGCTGGTTTACACCGAAGACAGACACAAAATGCTGGAGTAGCTCTGCGGGTCAGGCATCATCTCAGGAGAACATGGATAGGCGACATTTCAGGTCGAGACCCTTCTTCAGACTGATTTTGAGGTGGGGAGGGGGAAAGCTGTAAGGGACGAGGGGCAGGACAAAGCCCAGGACAAAGCCCAGCAGGTAATAGGCTGACCCCGCTGATGAGGGTTATTTGATAGGCGGAAGGTGTGAGACAAAAGGATTGCAGAGTTGCAAATTGTGAGGCTAGAGGAAGGAATGTAGGTGGAAGGAGAAGGGGAGCGGGAGGAGGGAGAGACAGGTGCAAGTCCAGGTGGGGAACAGGGGAAGAAATGATGGGAGGGGGTTCATAAGATCATGTGATAGGAGCAGAATAAGGCCATTCGGCCCATCAAGTCTACTCCGCCATGCGATATTGGCTGATCTATCTCTCCCTCCTAATCCCATTCTCCTGCCTTCTCCCCCTCACCCCTGTTCTCTCCCTTCTCACCATAATACGGGGGAAGATATTCCAGTCACACACAAAAAGGGTCTCGACCCGAAACGTCATCCATTCCTTCTATCCAGAGAAGCTGCCTGTCCCGCTGAGTTACTCCAGCATTTTGTGTCTATCTTTGGTTTAAACCAGCATTTGCAGTTCCTTCATACACACAAGAACTATAGTTGCCCTCTCCACAGATACATGCAGTGTTGTTCCAGCATTTTCTGTTCTCATTTCAGAATCCATAGAATTTTGCTTTGCCCTCTGGTAGGTAATCTATCGTCCAAAATTAAACGCCGACTGATTTGATCTTGGGTTTCACTTTGCAGCAGTCAGGCATTATCTTACACCTTTTCAATTATGCATGGGTATCATTTTTTTGAAACGAGGAAAAACATGATAACACAGAAAATAGATAGCTTTAATTTCTACATCATACGACCACCTATCACAATATGATTAGACTCTGGTAATTTCAGTGCATTAATTTTTCACAGACCGTTCCTTAATTGGATTTTGTAATCATGTGGCATAATGGTATCAAAACTAATAAACAAACCGGAAGAGCAATTTGGAGGGCAGCATCAGCAAGTATGAAGCTTGCAAATGTACGGGAGAGAAGTAACTCAGCTGCACGGAGGCGGAGAGGAGAGCTCTTCAGTGGGTCGTCTACAGAACCTAGATGATTATCGGGACGCAGCTTCCAGCCTTGGAGGGCATCTAGAAACATAGAAAATAGGTGCAGGAGTAGGCCATTCGGCCCTTCGAGCCTGCACCGCCATTCAATATGATCATGGCTGATCATCCAACTCAGTATCCTGTACCTGCCTTCTCTCCATACTCCCTGATCCCTTTAGCCACAAGGGTAACATCTAACTCCCTCTTAAATATAGCCAATGAACTGGCCTCAACTAACTTCTGTGGCAGAGAATTCCACAGATTCACCACTCTCTGTGTGAAAAAAAAAGAACTCATCTCGGTCCTAAAAGACTTCCCCCTTATCCTTAAACTGTGACCCCTTGTTCTGGACTTCCCCAACATCGGGAACAATCTTCCTGCATCTATCCTGTCCAACCCCTTAAGAATTTTGTAAGTTTACAATACAAAATTCTAATTGTAAGTCTACAATACACGATGCCTCAGGAAATCCACCAGCATTCATAAAGACTACTCACACCCCTGCAATAGTCTGTTCGAACTTCTACCATCCGGCAGACGTTACAAGGCCTTCTGCCCCCGCACCTCCAGACTTAGGAACAGCTTCATCCCCAGAGCTATAGCTGCTCTGAACCGGTCCTGCTGAGTGCCCCCCCCCCCCCCCCCCCCCCCCATGAACTGTCTCCTTCGGATGGTCACAATAGACAATAGGTGCAGGAGTAGGCCATTCGGCCCTTCGGCCCTTCGAGCCAGCACCACCATTCAATGTGATCATGGCTGATCATTCACAATCAATACCCCGTTCCTGCCTTCTCCCCATACCCCCTGACTCTGCTATCCTTAAGAGCTCTATCTAGCTCTCTCTTGAATGCATTCAGAGAATTGGCCTCCACTGCCTTCTGAGGCAGAGAATTCCACAGATTTACAACTCTCTGACTGAAAAAGTTTTTCCTCATCTCCGTTCTAAATGGCCTACCCCTTATTCTTCACGTCGCACAGCGACCCGGCACAGACCTATTTGCACTTTATTCGGTTTTAACTGTTTCTAATTTTTGTTTCTCTGGGTTGTCTAAATTTCTGTTGGTTAGCTAATTAATTTATTGCATCGAATGGAAGTCGCATTCCCAATCTCGTTGTACCCCTGCACAATGACAGTAATTGCAATTGTAATTGTAAATTCAATTGGATTGTTGGCAGCAATTTTCAAGCAATATAAAGTGCTGTTTTTTTTTTTTAGTTCAAGAGCTGCAGCTTGGAATCAGGCCCTTCTGCCCACCGAGTCCGCGCCGACCAGCGATCCACGTACACTAACACACCATCCTACGCACACTAGGGACAATTTACAATTATACCAAGCCAATTCATCTACAAACCTGTAACGTCTTTGTAGTGTGGGAGGAAACTGAAGATCTCGGAGAAAACCCACTCGGTCACGGGGAGAACGTACAAACAGCTCCCGTGGTCAGGGTGGAACCCAGTCCCTGGCACTGTAAGGCATCAACTCTACCGCTGTACCCAATATTATTTCTCTCTTTATCTGTCAGATCTCTCTTTATCAATCTCTTCCCTCATTCTGATGCAATCCAATACGTTGCAGCATTTTCAGTGCAACTGCCTGACCCACTGAGTTACTCCAACGTTTAGATTAGTTTAGTTTAGTTTAGTTTAGTTTAGAGCTGCAGGGTGGAAACAGGCCCTTCGGCCCACCGAGTCCGGGCCGACCAGCGATCCCCACACACTCGCACTTGGGACACTTTGCAATTATACCAAGCCAATTAACCTACACGTCTTTGGTGTGTGGGAGGAAATCAAAGCTATGTCCTCTCATCTTTGACATGTCCACCCTGGGGAAAAAGGTTCTGACTGTCTGCTCCATCTATGCCAAGTGGATATCCAGGTACAATAAGATTGAGTGTCTCTTTCCATCACAGCTCTGTGCTATGAGCTGCAGAACTGCAATGTTCTTATGGTGAAAAGGTTTGCAGCAATCCACTTTAATATTGTTATTAGCTTAACTCTGCACCCTAGTAATGAATAAAGAAATAGGTTCTTCTCTTTCTATACCTTTCAGAATTTATCCATTTCAAGCAAATATGTCCTCTACCTCTTCTATTCTGAAGTAAATAACCCTAATCCACTCAATCTTTTTGTATAAATAAAATCCTCACCTCCCCTGAACCTCTCCATTGCTGCCTTGCAACGTTGAAATGGAAGATAGACACACAAAAAACTGGAGTGGCTCAACGGGTCAGGCAGCACCTCTGGAGAAAAGGAATAGGTGACGTCTCGGGTTGAGACCCTTCTTCAGACTGAGAGGCAGCGGAGAGGGAAACGAGAGGTATGAAAAGGTACAAAGAACAAATGGAACTGAGTGTAATGTTCCAGCGGCAGGCAAGACAATTGATGGCAGGACTGCAAATGCAGGGAAAAAACTGAATGCAGCACTCAAGCTGTGGGAAGGTGAAACCATAAAGCAAGAGTTCAGATGTGATGGGGATAAATGCAACGCAGGGCTCCAGATACAGGGAATAAAACTGAATGCAAATCTCCAGCCGAGTGGGACAAAATTAAATGCAGCTTTCCAGATGCGTGGGTTAAAATGCAACGCACGAATGCAAAAATGGATGGTTTTAAGGCAAAGATAAGGCAGGCTCTTGTTTAGCAAGGGTGTCAAGGGTTATGGCGAGAAGGCAGGAGAGTGGGGTTGAGAGGGCCATAAGGTCATAAGCGATAGGAGAAGAATTAGGCCATTCGGCCCATCAAGTCTACTGCTCCATTCAATCATGGCTGATCTCCCTCCTAACCCCATTCTCCTGCCTTCTCCCCATAACCCCTGACACCCGTACTAATCAGAGGGAGAGATCTTTTCAGACCAGGTATTTGATTTTTAAGCAGAGTACCAGGTCTGAAGTGATAGCATCGTTTTTTATTTGGCTGAACCCATTCAATTGAATTTCATCCGTTCCTTCAATGTAATGTACCTGGCCCCTGAGCCATTTATCATCATGTGCCACGTTTTGCATGCATTAGCAACAGCAGGAGAGTAAATTTGTCTGAATCAATTTCAGCTGGGATCATTATTGTGTTGGAAAAGACAATATGATGATAAGTGAAAGCTGTTATAATTAAATTATGATAAATGTATAACCTGTATTCATTGTTAAGTATAAATTAGGGAATGTTTTTCCCAAAGTGCTGTACAGTTTGGATTCGAGATACAGCGCGGAAACAGGCCCTTCGGCACACCAAGTCCACATCGACCAGCGATCCCCGCACATTAACATTACTCAACACACACTAGGAATATACCAAGCCAATTAACCTACAAACCTGAACGTCACTGGAGTGTGGGAGGAAACCAGGGATCTCGGAGAAACACCACACAGGTCACGGGGAGAACGTACACACTCCATACAGACAGCACCCGTAGTGAGGATCGAACCCGGATCTCTGGCGGTGTAAGGCAGTAACTCTACCGCTATGCCACCGTGCTGCCCTAAAGGGGTTGTAATGGACGTGAAGGCTTCAAACACTGTAGAGGCCATATATTTTATAGCCACCAGATGTCTTCACTAGTATCTTTAGTTCTGTAGTTTAATTTACTGTCACTTTTTTGTCACTTAATTTACTGTCACTGTTAATTTAATTTACTGTTACTGTCACCGTACCAAGGTAGAGTGAAAAACCTTTGCTGCGTGCTAACCAGTCAGCAGAAAGACAATGCATGATTACAATCTTGCCATTTACACTCTATAGATACATGATAAGGAAATAACATTTAGTGCAAGGTAAAGCCAGCAAAGTCCGATCAAGGATAGTCCAAGGGTCACCAAAGAGGTGGATATTAGTTCAGCGCTGCTCCTTAGTTGTGGTACGATGGTTCAGTTGCCTGATAACAGACATCACTTGAGACTGTGTCACATTGACAGACAAGCGTTCTTTCCAAGGAGATGTTGAACATAGACCATAGAACAGTACAGCACAGGAACAGGCCCCTCAGCTCACAATGCCCGTGCCGAACATGATGGCAAGTTAATCTCCTCTGCCTGCACATCATCCATGCCCCTCCATTTCCTGCATATCCATCTGCCTACCTGCAGTAAAAGCCTCTTAAATGCCACTATCGTATCTGCCTCCACCACCATCCCTGGCAGTGCGTTCAAAGTGGCTACCCGCCACATAGAAACATAGAAACATAGAAAATAGGTGCAGGAGTAGGCCATTCGGCCCTTCGAGCCTGCACCGCCATTCAATATGATCATGGCTGATCATCCACCTCAGTATCCTGTACCTGCCTTCTCTCCATACCCCCTGATCCCTTTAGCCACAAGGGCCACATCTAACTCCCTCTTAAATATAGCCAATGAACTGGCCTCAACTACCTTCTGTGGCAGAGAATTCCACAGACTCACCACTCTCTGTGTGAAGAAATGTTTTCTCATCTCGGTCCTAAAAGACTTCCCCCTTATCCTTAAGCTGTGACCCCCGGTTCTGGACTTCCCCAACATCGGGAACAATCTTCCCGCATCTAGCCTCTCCAACCCCTTAAGAATTTTATATGTTTCTATAAGATTCCCCCTCAGTCTTCTAAATTCCAGCGAGTATAAGCCTAGTGTATCCAGTCTTTCTTCATATGAAAGTCCTGCCATCCCAGGGATCAATCTGGTGAACCTTCTCTGTACTCCCTCTAAGGCTAGAGTAAAACTTGCCCCACACATCTACTTCAAACGTTACCCCTCTCGCATTAAAGCTACGCCCTATAGTCCTTGACATTTCCAACCTGTGGGAAAAAAGGGTTTGATTGTCTACCCTATCTATGCCTCACATAATTTTATATACTTTTATCAGGCCTCCCCTCAACTTTAAATCAGGTAAAATTAAAAACTGAACACACTCATTCCTCAACCACCAAAACAAAGGCCAGATTAACTATTTTTATAACTGAATATTAATCTTCAAAAGTGCAATCTGCTGTCATATTTACCCATGGTCGTTCTCCTTCAAATGTGATTTATTGCCTGTATCAGCAAACAATGTTAAATAAATGGAAGTTCTCTCCTTCCTGCAAGGACATTGATTTTTGGAATATATTTATAAATCACCAATAAGAATAATTAACGTTTGCATTGCAACAACTCAATCCACCTAAAATCAGGGGACTCGTCACCAAAATATAGATTAAAATAAGTTGTTTTTTAGACTCATACTGAGTGCTGTCAAGAGTGTTTAATTGTCGTGTGTATCAGAACAGAACAATGCAATCCATTGTAATTTTAGTTTAGTTTAGAGCAGTGCTTCTTAAACTATTTCAGTGTCATTCACCCTTGAGTCTTTATCACAAAATTTCATTCACCCTCGACTAAATTTTCTTATGTCTTTTGGTCATTTTCGTCTTATTCTCCCTTGTGCATAATTTTATATATATTATTAAGTCATTCACCCTTCATTCACCCCAAAATAATTTCATTCACCCCAAATTAATTTCATTCACCCTTGGGTGAACCATTCGCCAGTTTAAGAAGCACTGGTTTAGAGATGCAGCTTGGAAACAGGCCCTTCAGCCCACCGAGACTGCGCCGACCACCAATCACCCCGTACACTGGTTCTATTTGACTCACTTGGGACAATTTACAGAGGCCAATTAACCCAAAGTGGGAGGATATGGCAGCACCCGGTTAAAACCCACAGGGTCACAGGGAGGATGTACAAATGCCGTGCAGACAGCGCCGGTAGTCAGGATCAAACTCAAGTCACCAGTGCTGTAAAGCAGCAACTCTACCGCTGCACCACCATGCTGCCCCATCTCAGGATAAAGTATCAATGGCTCTTCTCTCTGCCTTATTCAGGGTTATCAATGTGGTGCAGTGGTAGAGTTACAACCTTGCAGTCCAGAGTTCCTGGGTTCGATCCTGATTACGAGTGCAGTCTGTACGGAGTTTTTACGTTCTCCCTGTGACAGCATGTGTATTCTCCGGGTGCTCCGGTTTCCTCCCACACTCCAAAGATGTACAAGTTTGTAGGTTAATTGGCTTCGGTAAAAATTGTAATTTGTCCCTAGTGTGTAGGATATTAATAGTGCACAGGATGATCGCTGATCAGCGTGGACTCGGTGGGCCTAAAGGCCTGTTTCTACGCTGTATCTCTGAAGTCATAAGTTCATAAGTTCTAGGAATAGAACTAGGCCCTTCAGCCCATCAAGTCTACACCGCCATTCAATCATGGCTGATCTACCTTTCCCTCCTAACCCTATTCTCCTGCCTTCTCACCACAACCCTTGACACACGTATTATCTCTGCCTTAAACATATCCGTTGACTTGGCCTCTGCAGCCTTCTGTGGCAATGAATTCCACAGATTCACCACCCTCTGACCAAATAAATTCCTCCTCATCTCCTTCCAAAAGGAATGAGGCTCATTGAGGAGGCGCTGTGAACTGTTTTGTATGTGCTGTTATGTTTGCGTGCTACTGTAAGTTTCATTTTTTCCTTTGTACCTAATCAGATGTACAGCACTTTGGTCAACGTGGGTTGTTTTTAAATGTGCTATACAAATAAAATTGACTTGACTTGACTTGACTTTAATTCTGAGGCTACGGCCTCTGATCCTGGACTCTCCCACTAGTGGAAACATCATCTCGTCATCCGCTCTATCCAAGCCTTCCCAGTAAGAGCGTTTTAAGGATGAAATGACTTCTTTAGAAAGTACCCTGGTGACAAATGTTAATTCCTCTCATCATACACTGGTTACTTTTTTAATGCTTAGATTATGATTTGCTGCTTTAACCAAATAGTTCCTGTGAAAAGAGATTTACCAGTCTGGGCTTGTCTCACGCCTTCAGAATAATGGAAAGCGCTCTCATTGAAACATACAATTATTCTTCTGGGGCTCAATAGGGTTGTAGAATTGATTACATTTCCCCTGTCTCAAATACTCCTGTCTGGAACCAAGAATCAATCTGAAAATAAAAAGTTGACCATTTAAAATTGAAATGACAAAGACATTTATTTTCCCCAAAGTGCTTATGTCTTCAGAATCCTCCTCCAAAGAGGACCACGGGGGTTTGATTCACACTGATTGTATTCCAAACAGAGATAAGAGGGACGTTAGAACATAGACTTTGGGATATTAGAACACAGAACAGGACAACACAGAAACAGGCCCTTTGCCCCACTATGTTCATGGTGAACATGGTGCCAAATTAAATGAATAACTTCTGCCTGCATGTGATCCATATCCCTCCACATATTCATAAACCTATCTAGTTTGTTTAGTTTAGTTTAGTTTAGTTTATCGTCACATGTACCAGGGCACAGTGAAAAGCTTTTGTTGCGCGCTAACCAGTCAGCGGAAAGACAATACGTGATTACAATCACCGTCCACAGTGTACAGATACACGATAAAGGAAAAAAGGTTCAGTGCAAGATAAAGTCCAGTAAAGTCTGATTAAAGATAGTCCGAGGGTTTCCAATGAGGTAGATAGCAGCTCAGGACCGCTCTCTAGTTGTTGATAGAATGGTGCAGTTGCCTGATAACGCTAAAAGCCTCTTAAGCGCCACTATCGTATATATGCTTCCACCACCCAACCCTGGCAGCACGTTCCAAGGACCTATTAAGAAAACTTGTCCGCACATTTCCTTTCAACTTTCCCCCTCTCACCTTATAGCTGTGCTTGCAGCACGGTGGCGCAGCGGTAGAGTTGCTGCCTTACAGCGAATGCAGCGCCGGAGACTCAGGTTCGATCCTGACTACGGGCGCCGTCTGTACGGAGTTTGTTCGTTCTCCCCGTGACCTGCGTGGGTTTTCTCCGAGATCTTCGGTTTCCTCCCACACTCCAAAGACGTACAGGTATGTAGGTTAATTGGCTGGGCAAATGTAAAAATTGTCCCTAGTGTGTGTAGGATAGTGTTAATGTGCGGGGATCGCTGGGCGGTGCGAACCCGGTGGGCCGAAGGGCCTGTTTCCGCGCTGTATCTCTAAATCTAAAATCTAAATATGTGACATTTTTACGGTGGGAAAAGCTTCTGACTGACTACTCTATATGTGCCTCTCATCATTTTACAAGGTCAGGTCTCTGCTCCCCTCAGCCTCCAACACTCCAGAAGGAAACAATACCAGTTTCACCAACTTCCTCTTATATCGGACACCCTCTAGGTCATGTCCCTTCTGCAGAATGGAAGAAACTTATGACCGAAGGACCAAGTGCAATTGGAAAGAAAGCCCATCAACGCCTCTATTTCCTGAGAAGATTGCGGACATTCGGTATGTCAGAGAGGATTCTCTTGAACTTGAACTACAGGTATACAGCAGAGAGCACATTGACCGGTTGCATCACGGCCTAGTTCAGTAACTTGAACGCCCAGGAGCGAAGAATACTGCAAAAAGTTCTCAGACTCTCATTTCACCCCTTCCATCGGGAAGAAGGTACAGGAGCCTGAAAACTGTAACGTCCGGGTTCAGGAACAGCCTCTTCCTGACAGCCATCAGGTTATTAAACACTACAACCTCAAAATAAGCTCTGAACTACATAGGCTATTATTGTTATAATTGTACTATTATTGTTTGTTTGTTTGTTTTTTTAATGTACGTATGTGTGTGTGTATGTGTGAGTAATAGACAATAGACAACAGACAATAGGTGCAGGAGTAGGCCATTCTGCCCTTCGAGCCAGCACCAACATTAAATGTGATCATGGCTAATCATCCACAATCAGTACCCCGTTCTAGCCCACTCCCTATAACCCCTGACTCCGCTACCATTAAGAGCTCTATCTAACTCTCTCCTGAAAGCATCAAGAGAATTGGCCTCCACTGCCCTCTGAGGCAGAGAATTCCACAAATTCACAACTCTCTTGACTGAAAACGTTTTTCCTCATCTCCGTTCTAAATGGCCCACCCCTTATTCTTAAACTGTGGCCCCTGGTTCTGGTACCTTCTACTGTATTTATATATAGACAATAGACAATAGATAATAGGTGCAGGAGTAGGCCATTTGGCCCTTCGAGCCAGCACCGCCATTCAATGTGATCATGGCTGATCATCCACAATCAGTACCCCATTCCTGCCTTCTCCCCATACCTCCTGACTCCGCTATCTTTATGAGCTCCATCTAGCTCTCTCTTGAAAGCATCGAATTGGCCTCCAATGCCCTCTGGAGCAGAGAATTCCACAGATTCACAACTCTCTGACTGAAAATGTTTTTCCTCATCTCAGTTCTAAATGGCCTACCCCTTATTCTCAACTGTGGCCCCTGGTTCTGGACTCCCCCAACATTAGGAACATGTTTCCTGCCTCTAATGTGTCCAATCCCTTAATAATCTTATATGTATTTGTGTGTGTATATACATATATACTGAACTTTTTTTCTCTCTCGTTTATTATGTTGTTTACAGAGTACCATGTTTACATATTCTGTTGTGGTGCCGCAAGTAAGAATTTAATTGCTCTATCTGGGACATATGACAATAAACCACTCTTGCCTCTTGAAGTCGATCATTCAAGTTATCACAGAGTGGTCCGGTATTAATTGTCTGATTGCAGTGTCAGCGAATCAGAGAGCAGCACAAGAAAGCCAGGAGCTGACCACAAAGGTAAGTACTGAATATTAATCTGACTAACATAAACATGTCATATTAAGGGCTTACACAATCCAGCAGTTGAGCAGCAGATTTGCTTATTCAGCTTCTGAACAGAAGTATTTCTGCACAAGGGAATACATAAATTGTTCCTGTGAGAGCCGAATAGAATTTAACAATCTCGATTAAGCTATATTGAGATGACATTGTAAATAAAGAGTGCTCGGAACCAAACAGGTGATCAAGGGAAAATGCCAACTCAGCTTTTCAATGGCAAACCTGATGCATGAGGAAAGTTCCTATGAGAATAGGAAGGGATTCAGCAGTGCAGACCAAAGTGATGTGGGGCTGCATTTAATATATATGGACAGCTGAAAACTACACACAGCTGCAATCTCCAGTGCTTCAATAGTTCGGAAGGGGAATTGGCATGTACTTTCACAGTGACAGGTATCAAGTCAAGTCAAGTCAAGTTTATTTGTCACATGCACATACACGATGTGCAGTGAAACGAAAGTGGCAATGCCTGCGGATTGTGCACAAAAAAGAATTACAGTTACAGCATATAAATAAAGTTAATACAGAGAAGACAAAATTTAGTCCCTGGAGTTATAAAAGTTAACAGTCCTGATGGCCTGTGGGAAGAAACTCCGTCTCATCCTCTCCGTTTTCACAGCGTGGCAGCGGAGGCGTTTGCCTGACTGTAGCATCTGGAACAGTCCTTTGCTGGGGTGGTAGGGGTCCCTCATAAGAAGAACCTTGTTGCCAGGGGCATTGTGTATGAGCTAGGAAGTCATGATGCAGCTTAGTTTAGTTTAGCGGGACAGACAGCATCTCTGAAGAGAAGGAATAGGTGACGTTTCGGGTTTGAGACCCTTCTTCAGTCTCAACCCGAAACGTCACCCATTCCTTCTCTCCAGAGATGCTGCCTGTCCTGCTGAGTGACTCCAGCTTTTTGTGTCTATCTTCGGCAGTTCCTTCCTGCACATTTAGATTAGTTTAGTTTAATTTAGAAATACAGCGTGGAAACAGGGCTCTTCGGCCCACCGAGTCTGTGCCGGCCAGCGATCCCCGCTCATTAACACTATCCTACACGCATTAGGGACAATTTACATTGACACCAAGCCAATTAACCAACAAACCTGTACGTCTTTGGAGTGTGGGAGGAAACCGAAGATCTCGGAGAAAACCCACGCAGGTCACGGGGAGAACGTAAAAACTCCATACAGACAGCAGGCGTGGTCAGGATCAAATCTGGATCTCTGGCGCTGTAAGGCAGCAACTCTACCGCTGCGCCATCGTGCCACCCTTTCGGACTTATATCCACCTCTTTAAGACTGAAGATGGACACATAATCATGGAGTAACAGCGTGTCAGACAATATCTCTAGAGAAAAGGAATAGGTGATGTTTCGGGTTGAGACCCTTCTTCAGACATCTATTCCTTTTCTGTTTCGTTTACATATTCCTTTACCAGTTCCTTCCTACACATCTATAACACATTGGTTAGGCTGCGTTTAGAGTATTGCCCGTAGTTTTGGTCGTTCCATTGGAGGAAAGATGTGGCGATTTTAGAGAGGGTGCAGAGGTGGTTTACAAAATTGCTGCCTGGATTAGAGGGTTTCAGTTAGGGCGAGAGGTTGGATAAACAACCCAGTGAAATGAATATTGATTTCTCTAACTTCAAGTAACCCTTGCACTCCCTCTCTCTCCACCCCTCCCCCACCCAAGTCGCACTGGGTTCCCAGTCTCACCTAGCTAACAATGGCCTGTTTCTTTTATCACCGTTACATTTTTGCATATCTTTCATTAATTTGTTCGATATCACTCCACGTCACCGTCTCTATCTCTCGTTTCCCTTTCCCCTGACTAGTCTGAAGAAGGGGCTCGACCCGAAACGTCGCCCATTCCTTCCCGCCAGAGATGCTGCCTGCC
Source organism: Rhinoraja longicauda (assembly GCF_053455715.1). Classification (NCBI taxonomy): domain Eukaryota; kingdom Metazoa; phylum Chordata; class Chondrichthyes; order Rajiformes; family Arhynchobatidae; genus Rhinoraja; species Rhinoraja longicauda. The sequence continues at coordinate 41,301,464 of NC_135967.1, read as the reverse complement.
CCGCTGAGTTACTCCAGCATTTTGTGTCTGTCTTTGGATAGACATGGGTTGTTTTTGCTGGAACGTCAGAGGTTGAGGGGAGACGATAGAATTATATAAAATGATGAGAGGCATAGATAGGGTCGACAGTCAGAACCTTTTTCCCCAGGGTTGAGATGTCCAACACTAGAGGGCGCAGCTAGAAGGTGAGAGGGGGAACGTTTAATGGAGATGTGCGGGGTCTGGAATACATTGCCTGGTGTGGTGCTGGGGGCAGATATAATACTGGTGTTTAAGAAGCTTAAACATGGAAGTGCAAGGAAGATAAGGTTATCAGGAATAGGAGTAGAATTAGGCCATTTGACCCATCAAGTCTACTCCACCATTCAATCTCTCCCTCCTAACCCCATTCTCCTGGCTTCTCCCCATAACCTCTGACACCCGTACTAATCACGAATCTATCCATCTCTGGCTTAAAAATATCCACTGACTTGGCCTCTACAGTTTAGTGTGCCAAAGAATTCCACAGATTCACCACCCTCTGACCGAAGAAATTTCTCCTCATCTCGTTCCTAAAGGAACGTCCTTTAATTCTGAGGCTATGACCTCTAGTTCTAGACTCTCCCACTAAGGCCCTTAGGAAACAGGCCCTTCGGCCCACCGAGTCCTCGCCGACCGGTGATCCATGTGCACTTACACTATCCGACACACACTAGGGACAATTTATAATTATGCCAAGTCAATTAACCTACAAACCTGTACGTTTTTGGAGTGTGCAAGGAAACTGGAGATCTCAGAGAAAACCCATGCAGATCACGGGGAGAACGTACAAACTCCATACAGACAGCACCCGTAGTCAGGATTGAACCTGGGTCTCTGGCGCCGTTAGGCAGCTCCTCTACTGCTGCACCACTGTGCCACCCCTAACCAAGGGAATATAAGCATGAGGTTTGCAAAACAGATTCAGATAATATAAAAAGGCATAATATTCAATAGATGCAATCATTTTCAATGACTCCCAAGAAATTAATCAGCATTCCTATTTTTCCCATGGTGAATGGCTTTAAATGTGTTTGTTCATATCATAAAACGTACCGAGATACATCGGGACTGCACCATCTGTATTATATAAACATTATGTAAAAATATCAGACTCCCGTGAGCCTCTTCCTTGCAACAAGACCCCCACCATGTGGCCTCAACACCAGAAATAAAGTAACGAGCAGAGTTGTTGTAAAATGCTGAGGTACTGCTGATGTGGTGAAATTAGAATTATTACAGGGCCTCTGTTGTGGGAAGTGTGCCTTACAGAGAAAGTTGATGTGGTGAGCACAATTTGTGGGGAATGCTGACTTGTTTGGCTGTGGAGGAATGCTAATTAATACCCAATGCTGCAATCTCCATTTCTACCGTGTTTGTTGGTGGCTACACTGAAACAATGTTCTGCTGCCTCCTGACTACAGCACTTCAAGCCAGCAGAGTTGAGTGGAACACCGACCACCACTGTCATCTGTGGTCCCCCCCTATCGAAGCCAAACTGTAAAGAAACAATGTGCAGGAAAGAACTGCAGATGCTGGTTTAAACTGAAGATGGACTCAAAATGCTGGAGTAACTCAGCGGGACGGGCAGCATCTCTGGAGAGAAGGAATGGGTGATGTTTCGGGCCTGAAGAAGGGTCTCGTCCCGAAACATCACCCATTCCTCCTCTCCAGAGATGCTGCCCGTCCCGCTGAGTTAGTCCAGCATTTTATTGTCTATCTGTAAAGAAACAATGTCCTCTTCTCGCTGTTACCGTCGGGCAAGAGGTACAGGGTTTCCAACATGTGGACTTTTTCTTTGTAAACGGCTCCAAAATATGGCGACTGTGCATTCATGGGATGTGCGAAAGAATCTCACTTTGCGGTGCGTACGTGACAATAAAGAACCATTGGACCATTAAGGTTGAAGTCCCACACCACGAGGGCCAGGTACAGCAGCATTCCTGCAACCATCCGGTTCTTGAACCAACCTGTACAACCCTAATCCGAATCCTCCCTCAGCAACAGAACAAACACAGACCACTTGATGCACTACCTTGGGCTTGTATTTTAATTGAACTCTCGCACTAATGTCTTTTTTTGTTGTTGAAAGATGCAGCACGCAAACAGGCCCCTTAGGCCCACAGATGATGGCTTCATGCGACCCATCGATCTCCCGCTCACACTAGTTCCATGCCATCCCACTTATGCACCCATTCCTGACACACTAGGGGAAATTTACAGAGGGCCGATTAATCTACAAACCCACACATCTTTGGGATGTGGGAGGAGACCAGTGCACCCGGAGGAAACCCACACGGTCACAGGGCGAACGTGCAAACTCCGCACCGACAGCACCGGAGGTCAGAATCGAACCTGGGTGTCTGGCGCGGTAAGGCAGCAACTCTACGAGGGGTGCCACTGTTTTTGTTTTGCATTCTTTTCTTTGACTGCCTTGGCTAACGTCTGTCTGGGGCCTCTGCAATGCTGCTGCAAGCAAGATTGTGTCATTGTGTCTATACCTTGCTGTGCGCACATGACAATAAATAATTGACTTGACTCGAGGAATCTTTATGCCTAAATTAAAACGAGTGGATGCTGGAAGTTCTCAGCAGCATAAGTGATGATGGAAACAAAGGAAACATTCCAGGTCGATGCCATTTCATCACAACAGGACGTAGTTACAGATATAATATGGTGGCGCAGCGGTAGAGTTGCTGCCTTACAGCGCCACAGAACCATCTTCAATCCTGACTACGGGCGCTGTCTGTACCGAGTTTGTACGTTCTCCCTGTGACCTGCGTGGGATTCCTCCGGGTGCTCCGGTTTCCTCCCACATTCCAAAGACCTACAGGTTTGTAGGTTAATTGTTCATAAGTAATTACAAAAGGCAAAGAATGAGGGGAGAGCGTGGGAAGATGGCGACTGATGGAAGTGGCGCAGGGAAGAATAGAAGTTCCTTGGCTGGTAGAAGCCCAAAGCTTTACCCTGGCAAAGGTGTTGACAAAGTACAACAATAATAACTTGCATATGTGTACGAAGGAACTGCAGATGCTGGTTTATACTAAAGATTATTATCTGAATGGTGTCAAGTTAGGAACAGGGGACGTACAACGAGATCTGGGTGTCCTAGTGCATCAGTCACTGAAAGGAAGCATGCAGGTACAGCAGGCAGTGAAGAAAGCCAATGGAATGTTGGCCTTCATAACAAGAGGAGTTGAGTATAGGAGCAAAGAGGTCCTTCTGCAGTTGTACAGGGCCCTAGTGAGACCGCACCTGGAGTACTGTGTGCAGTTTTGGTGTCCAAATTTGAGGAAGGATATTCTTGCTATTGAGGGCGTGCAGCGTAGGTTTACTAGGTTAATTCCTGGAATGGCGGGACTATCATATGTTGAAAGACTGGAGCGACTAGGCTTGTATACACTGGAATTTAGAAGGATGAGAGGAGATCTTATCGAAACGTATAAGATTATTAAGGGGTTGGACATGTTAGAGGCAGGAAACATGTTCCCAATGTTGGGGGAGTCCAGAACAAGGGGCCACAGTTTAAGAATAAGGGGTAGGCCATTTAGAACTGAGATGAGGAAAAACATTTTCAGTCAGAGAGTTGTGAATCTGTGGAATTCTCTGCCTCAGAAGGCAGTGGAGGCCAATTCTCTGAATGCATTCAAGAGAGAGTTGGATAGAGCTCTTAAGGATAGCGGAGTCAGGGGGTATGGGGAGAAGGCAGGAACGGGGTACTGATTGAGAATGATCAGCCATGATCACATTGAATGGCGATGCTAGCTCGAAGGGCCGAATGGCCTCCTCCTGCACCTATTGTCTATTGATAGACGCAAAATGCAGGTGTAACTCAGCAGGTCAGGCAGCATCTCTGGCAATGCTGCCTGACCCGTTGAGTGACACAAATAATAGCTTTTATATGGATAGTAACATTACCATAGTAAAAAGGTTCATGATACTTGGGGCAGCACGGTGGGTGCCGCGGTAGAGTTGCTGCCTTACAGCGCCAGAGACCCTGACTATGGGTCATGTCTGTACAGAGTTTGTATGTTCTCCCTGTGACCGCATGGGCTTTCTTCGGGTGCCCCCGATTCCTCCCACATTCCAAACACGTGCAGGTTTGTAGGATAATTGGCTTCGATAAATGTGCAGGATCGTGTTGAAGTGTCTGTTTCCACGCTGTATCTCCAAACTAAACTAAACTAAACTAAAATTTTGCAGATGCATTATCAGTTAACACTGATGTGATGGTGATATGGGGACTGATGAATAAAAATAAAAGTCTGAAGAAGGGTCTCGACCCGAAACGTCACCCATTCCTTCTCTCCCGAGATGCTGCCTGACCTGCTGAGTTACTCCAGCATTTTGTGAATAAATCGATTTGTACCAGCATCTGCAGTTATTTTCTTATAGAATAAAAATATTGGTTTTAAACATTGATTTTCAGAATCTCCTGAAAGGAAGAGAGAAGCAGAATTTTAGGGAATAACTAGACCAAATGGACCCTTTGGGCCCAAACCTCTCCTGCATTGGTGCAGCACCCTCTCCTCCCCCCCTCCCCTCTCTCCCCTCTCCTCTCCCCTCTCCCCTCCCCCTCCCCCCTCCCTCTTCCTCTCCCCTCCCTGAAGGCAGAATGTGACTGAGTGATAAGCACCGCTGTACTCATGAGGTCAGAAACTGAGGAGGGCAGATTTTTCAGAGGATAGTGAGGTGCAAGGAAATCTCAAGAGTCATTTTGGGTTGAAAGAAAAGATGGGCACTTTCACATTTGGAGCCATTGTAGGTCAAGTAAACAGGAACAAAAGGTGAAGAGAAGCTGGCACGAGGTTGAAGATCATAAGACATAGGAGCAGAATTAGGCCATTCGGCCCATCAAGCCTTCACTGCCATTCGATCATGGCTGATCTATTTTTCTCCTCTCATCCCCAATCTCCATCTTCTCCCCGTAACCTTTGACGCCCTTTCTAATCAAGAATCTATCAATTTCAGCTTCAAAAATTCCCAATGACTTGGCCTCCTCAGCCGTCTGTGGCAATAAATTCCACAGATTCTCCACCCTTTGGCTAAAGAAATTCCTCATCATCTCCTTTCTAAAGGTACATCTTTGTATTCTGAGGCCCTCTGGTCCTATACTCTTTTAGTTGAGTTTCGTTTAGTTTAGTTTATTGTCACGTGTCCCTAGGTACAGTGAAAAGCTTTTGTTGTGTGCTAACCAGTCAGTGGAAAGCCAATACATGATTACAATCGAGCCATTTACTGTGCATAGACTAGATTTAAGAGTGTGGAGCAATTGTAATATGTGATTGTAGATCTGCTGGTGTGATAGCACGCAAATAGTCGCCTGGGTTGGGCACCATCTTGGAGTCCACTACTCTCCCACTACTAGAAACATCCTGTCCACATTCACTCTATCTAGGCCTTTCATTATTCTACCTCATTGCAGACAATGGACTTTTTCCTCTGGAACTGTTGAAAAACTGTATTCTGCACACTGATATCTTTCTCTTCACTCTACCTGTTGTACCTGTGGAAGGTTTGATTGTGTGTATGCAGAGTAATAGAGTCTTAGAGTCATAGAGTCACAGAGTGACACAGTGTGGAAACAGGCCCTTCGGCCCAACTTGCCCACACCGGCCAACATGTCCCAGCTGCACTAGTCCCACCTGCATTTGGTCCATATCCCTCCAAACCTGTCGTATCCATGTACCTGTCTAACTGTTTCTTAAACGTTGGGATAGTCCCAGCCTCCTCTGGCTGCTTGTTCCATACAACTATCACCCTTTGTGTGAAAAAGTTACCCCTCAGATTCCTATTAAATCTTTTCCCCTTCACCTTGAACCAATGTCCTCTGGTCCTCCATTTCCCTACTCTGGGCAAGAGATTCTGTGCATCTACCCAATCTATTCCTCTCATGATTTTTATACATGATTTTATATGATCTGGTTTGACTGAATAGCATCCAAGCAAAAGCTTTTCCCTGTATCTCAACATTGGTGAGAATAATAATCCAATAACAATAACAAGGTTGTTCTGGGAACCAAAGTCAATTGTAGGATTGCATATTGAAATAAATGCATTTTCAGTGAGATAAAAATGCACCCAGCCACAAAATAATTAAAAGCCAGCAAACAGATCTAAAATGGTAAATCATCTACTCAAAGTGGTAAACTGCAAAATACGTTTTCTCTTTGAAGTCATTAAGAGCCATGAAGGTAGAACTTATTTCGATAAAAGGAACAAAGGCACGCTCAGACTTGAAAGTCATGAATAATTGGAGAGAGCATTTTGTGAACTATATCCTTCCTTTGTCCCGCCCCCCTGACATCAGTCTGAAGAAGGGTCTTGAGCCTAAACATCGCCCATTCCTTCTCTCCTGAGATGCTGCCTGACTTGCTGAGTTACTCCAGCATTTTGTGAATAAATACCTTTGATTTGTACCAGCATCTGCAGTTATTTTCTTATATTGCATTACTACAGATGATCATAAGAAACGTGGACACATGAATTGAGAGGTAAACAAATGTTTTTTTAATGCATTTTCAGGATTGGACGTTACTAGTGTGCCCATCCCTAACTGCCCTTGAGGAGCTGGTGCTCATGCAGTCTAATCCATTTCCTTGCCCCACAGTATTCTTTCTGGTGCAGGTACCTCAACAATGGGTGGCATGGTAGCCCAGCGGTAGATTTGCAGCTTTACAGCACCAGAGACCCGGGTTCGATCCACGATTGAAGAGTGTCCTTTGGCACAAAGAATACGTGAAGTAGACTTTTACCCTAGGTGAGGTGTCATCAAAATCCAGAGGAAATAGGTTTAAGGAAAGATTTAGAGGGATAAATGCAGGCAAATGGGACGAGCTTAGAAGGGGCATCTTGGTTGGCAAGAACGAGTTGGGCCGAAGGGCCTGTTTCATGGAATGGAATACTCTATTGTCACGTGTGACTAGGCACAGTGAAATTCTATGCCTGTATACCCAATGTATACAAATAGCGGCCACCTATGGAGCTGACAAAGTTATAAAGCACGCCTGCATTTATCCCTCTAAATCTTTCCAATCCATGTACCTGTCCAAGTGTCCTTTAAATGCTCTTAGAGTACCTGCCTCAACTACCTCCCCTGGCAGCTCGTTCCGTATACCCACCAGCCACCGAGTGTAAACGTTGCCCCTCAGAGTCCTATTAAATTTCCCCCCTCACTCCTTAAATCTATGTCCTCTGGATTTTGATGACGCCTCACCTAGGGTAAACGTATACTTCACGTAATCTTTGTGCCAAAGGACTGGACTTTCCTCAGCTCCACGAGTGAAGAGTGAAGCTCAAACCTATAGATCGTCCAGCCCGTCAGTGTGAGGAAAACCACGGCAATCTGTAATCTAAGTTTCGCAAGTCATTGAATAATCAAAGGCAGTTGGCATTGACTTTTCTAAAAAGCCAACCATATTTGACAAACTTTTAATTGGATTTTTGTAGTTTGTTCAATTTTGAAGATAAAAGCAATGCAATAAGTAGAGTGTATATAGATTTTCTGGTGCTTATAGATTTTCAGAAGGAGGTGTTTTCTAACACGTCTGAAACACATCCTGATGAGAAGTCTTGTTCAGAACATTAGATGGGCAGTAAGATAGAAGCGGGATGTTAGCCGACACAAAGGTCACAGGAGCAGAATTAGGCAATTCAGTCCATCAACTCTACTCCGCCATTCAATCATGGCTGATCTATCTCTCCCCCTAACCCCAATCTCCTGCCTTCTCCCCACAACACCTGACACCTGTACTAATCAAGAATCTATCTATCTCTGCCTTAAAAATATCTATTGACTTGGCCTCCACAGCCTTCTGTGGCAATGAAAATGCACAGGTTCACCATCCTCTGACGAAATAAATTCTTCCTCACATCCTTCCTAAAGGAACGTCCTTTAATTCTGAAGCTATGATCTCTACTCCCACTAGTGTAAACATCCTCTCCGCATTCATCTATCCAAGCCTTTCACTATTCAGTACGTTTCAATGAGGTCCATTTGATGTTTTTTAAAGGTAGCAAAGGGCTGTGGAAAATAGAATTTGGGACAGCACAAAAGTAGAAGTTCTGGCATTTAATAAGGAGATTGCTAAAGCTTATGGAGAAAACATGCTGGAAAAGGGGACAGCCATGGTAGATTCTCCTTCCCATTCCTACACTGACCTTTCTGTCCTTGGTCTTCTCCATTGTTAGAGTGAGGCTAAATGAAAATTGGAGGAACAGCATCTCTTATTTCGCTTGGGCAGCTTACAGCCCAGTGGTATGAATATTGATTTCTCTATCTTCAGGTAGCCCCGGCATTCCCCCTCTCTCTATCCCACCCATACCCAAGTTGCACCAGTTTCTCATTTTCACCCAACAAACAGCTAACAATGGCCTGTTTCCTTTATCATCGTTACTTTTCTGCATATCTTTCATTCATTGTTCTTTATCTCTCTACGTCATCGTCTATATCTCTAGTTTCCCTTTCCCGTGACATTCAGTCTGAAGAAGGGTCTCGACCCGAAACGTCACCCACTACCTCTCCCCAGAGATGCTGCCTGTCCCGCTGAGTTACTCCAGCTTTTTGTGTCTATCTCCGGTTTAAACCAACATCTGCAGTTCCTTAGAGTCATAGAGTGATACAGTGTGGAAACAGGCCCTTCGGCCCAACTTGCCCACACTGGCCAACAATGTCCCACTTGCCTGCGCTTGGTCCATATCCCATCAAACCTGTCCTATCCATGTACCTGTCTAACTGTTTCTTAAACAATGGGATAGTCCCAGCCTCATCTACCTCCTCCGGCAGCTTGTTCCATACACCCACCACCCTTTGTGTGATAAATCTTTTCCCCTTCACATTGAACCTATGTCCTTTGGTCCTCGATTCCCCTACTGTGCGCAAGAGACTTCTTACACATTCAATCAAGGCTGATCTATCTCTCTCGCCTAACCCCATTCTCCTGCCTTCTCCCCGTAACCTCTGACAAACGTACCCGAAAAAAAAGGCGTACAATTTTGCAGATACAATCTAATTTGATTTCTCCAACAAAGAGTTGACAGAAACACAATGGGTTAAAGATCTCCTTTTAGTAGGAACCGTCCGTGGCACTAAATTCATTGTGACTTTCAAAATTCTTTGTGGGTTTATAGCTCATGCCATTATAATGGAAGTGCGTAATTATATTTTAAATGGGTTAATACTTGCAATAAAAAATCAGATGGAAAAGAAATCCACATCGATGCATCAAGCATTTGAATGTTTATATGCAGAGTAATTTCAAAGCCAGAGAGATTTTGGTGTCTGATTGGTCAATTTAGATTAGCTTATCAAGTTCCCAGCATGTGTAGATAAAAGCCAAGCTTTATATTTTATAAATTGGAAGTTCTTGATAGAAATGCCGGCCATGTGACCACGCGAGATTTTCCTTGCTTTCCAAAGCCATAGCTAAAACCTGGAGTATCATGAATGCTCCATGTAACCACAAAAAATATCAGCTCAAAATATACGCCCATGGTGCAGGGTGGCATGGTGGCGCAGTGGTAGAGTTGCTGCCTTTATGGCGCCACAGACCCGGGTTCGATCCCGTCTGCGGGTGCTGTCTGCACGGAGTTTGTACGCTCTCCCCGTGACACTCGTGGGTTTTCTCTGAGATCTTCGGTTTCCTCCCACTCTCCAAAGACGTACAGGTTTGTAGGTTAATTGGCTTGGTGTAAATGTAAATTGTCCCCAGTGTGGGATAGTGTTAGTGTGCGGGGATCGCTGGTCGTCTAATCTAACCTAAACTAAACCCATACTCCTGAGTAGATTTTAGATTTAGATTTAGATTTAGAGATACAGCGCGGAAACAGGCCCTTCGGCCCACCGAGTCCGCGCCGCCCAGCGATCCCCGCACACTAACACTATCCTGCACACACTAGGGACAATTTTTACATTTACCCAGTCAATTAACCTACATACCTGTACGTCTTTTGGAGTGTGGGAGGAAACCTAAGATCTCGGAGAAAACCCACGCAGGTCAAGGGGAGAACGTACAAACTCCGTACAGACGGCGCCCGTAGTCAGGATCGAACCTGAGTCTCTGACGGCGCTGCATTCGCTGTAAGGCAGCAACTCTACCGCTGCGCCACCGTGCCGCCCTAAACTCAGGGAATGCTGCATTGTCAGAATTGCCATACAAATGTGGAGTTAAAACAAGACCCCATCGGTAAAATATCAGCTCATGATGCTCATGCGCTTTTTCAAAGATAAGGACCCCCACCCATTTCTCCCCTCCACTCACCATCTCACCCCCTCCACTCCACCCCATCTCCTGCCAATTTCCTCCCTCTGGCTTTACAATCTGCAACTCTTCAAACCTGCCTCACACCTTCCTTCCTTTCATATATCTGGCCTTTGTTCCAAACATCTGCCTATCAACCCCTCCCCCTCCCCCTTGTCCACGTTGAACTAGTACCTGCCACGTTTTGTCCTGCTTCTCCCCTCTTCCAGTTTTCTTCTCCCCCCGACTACAATCAGTCTGAAGAAGGGTCGCGACCCGAATCGTCACCTATCCATGTTCTCCAGGGATGCTGCCTGACCTTCTGAGTTACTCCAGCACTTTACGTCCTTCTGTGAGTTTGTTTATTTGGTACCGACTCGACCTATTTCAATCCTTCAACCAACACCGATGAAATAAATTACAGTTCATCGAGTCATCGTGCATCTAACATACATAGAAGAGTACAGCGCATGGAAAAGGCCTTTCGGCCCACTATGTTCATGCTGAACACGATACCAAGATAAACTAATCTGCTCTGCAACAGTAGATTTTTAACATTTTTTTTTAGAGATACAGCGCAGAAACAGGCTCTTCGGCCCACCGGGTCCGCGCCGTCCAGCGATCCCCGCACTTTAACACTATTCTACACCCACTAGGGTCAATTTTTACATTTGCCCAGCCAATTAACCTACATACCTGTACGTCTTTGGAGTGTGGGAGGAAACCGAAGGTCTCGGAGAAAACCCACGCAGGTCACGGGGAGAACGTACAAACTCCGCACAGACGGCGCCCGTAGTCAGGATCGAACCTGAATCTCCGGCGCTGCATTCGTTGTAAGGCAGCAACTCTACCGCTGCGCCACCGTGCCGCCCGTATGACACCGTGTAATAGTCACCATTACAATGGAGAATGCCATTTAAAAGTCCTTAATTGATTGCAAAGTGTTATGGAACATCCTGAGCTTGTAAAAAGCACTCATCTTTCCTTTAATCAGGTTCAGGAGATTCAATTACAAATTGAACCAGGAGCGGCACGGTGGCGCAGCGGTAGAATTGCTGCCTTACAGCGCTTGCAGCGCCAGAGACCCGGGTTCGATCCCGACTACTCGTGCTGTCTGTACGGGGTTTGTACGTTCTCCCCGTGACCACATGGGCTTTCTCCGAGACCTTCAGTTTCCTCCCACACTCCAAAGACGTCCAGGTTTGTAGATTAATTGGCTTGATATAAATGTAAAAGGTCCATCGTGTGTGTAGGATAGTGTTAATGTGCGGGGATCGTTGATCGGTGCGGACTCGGTGGGCCGAAGGGCCTGTTTCCCACACTGTTTCTATAAACTAAACTAAATTATATAACATAAATCACTAATTCAGTCCAACATGTCCACTATGTTGTTACAGTTCATGGTGAGTTTCCAATCCAATCTACCTGCTTCATCTCAGCAGTCCAGCAAAGCTTTCAGATCTCTTTCCTCTCCAGTAATCTAGATCCTTTTGTAAAGTACCAAAGCTACTTATCTAAAACACTTCCTATGATGGTGAGTTTTATATTCTCAACACACACACACTTTGAGTAATAACATTTCTCTTATAGGATTTTTTGTTTTGGTAACCATAGCCACCATGCAACATGTCAGAAAATGGACCAAAAACACAGACATTATTCAATAATTGAAAAACTACCCCCTGGTTTCCGTGAGTTTAGACAGGAATTTAGACTGTCGAAGTTTCATTATATTTCTCACTTTGTGAACAAGGCTTATATGAACACTACAAACACTCTTTCCTGAAGTGGTTCTGTCATATTTAATATCTGTTTTAAAATATACGTTTTATTGTCTCACCTCAAATTGTTGGTCAAACAAGATTCTTATTTCTGACGAAGATGGACACAAATAGCTGGAGTTATGGAATAACTCAAAGGGTCAGTACGCATCTCTAGAGAAAAGACATAGGTGACGTTTCGGGTCGAGGCCGGGTCTGAAGAAGGGTCTCGACCCGAAACGTCACCTATTCCTGTTCTCCAGAGATGCTGCCTGTGTTACTCCAGTATTTTGTGTCTATCTTCTTATTTCTGAATTTGTTTAATTCTATCCATGATGTGCTTAGATTCCTGCTACAGCTCGTTAAATGGCTATTCTGTTTATTCACAGCATGAGCATACAGCATTAGGGACTAACTCACTATCAGGATTGCGACGTAAATGGTACTGTGGATGGTTCTCTGGGGCATGGACAATTTCAGGAGATGGTACTTCTTTGTTTCGCTAGAGGCACATTGTCACAGCAGCAAATCTAAACAACTACCATTAGTTGATAATAAACAATTGTTTCCATCCATTTGGATTTAGAGATGTGCTTCTAGTTTAGTTTAGTTTAGAGATAGGGCGTGGAAACGGGCCCTTTGGCACACAGAGTCCACACCGACCAGCGATCCCTGCACATTGGCACTGGTAGGGATAATGTTTTCATTTATACCAAGTCAATTAATCTACAAAACCCGTATGTCTTTGGAGTGTGGGAGGAAACCAAAATTCTCGGAGAAAGTCAAGTCAAGCCAAGTCAAAATCCATGCACGTCACGGGGAGAACGTACAAACTCTGTACAGACGACATCCATAGCCAGGATCAAACCCAGGTCTCCGGCGCTGTAAGCGCTGCAAGACAGCAACTCTACCGCTGTGCCGCCCTTTGGATCCATGCCTAGATCCAGCTTTTTTATATCACCATGAGTACTCTGAACATCAGGATGCACAACATCAATGAGGGATAGCGATGATAGAAGTAGCATGTATTTTACATTTGATAAGAGGCTGTCGGACTGGTTGATAGTGTGGCCAAAGAAGTGGCAGATGGAATGCAGCGTAGCAAAGTGTGCAGTCATGCACTTTGTTAGTTGGAATAAAGGCATAGACTCTTTTCCAAATGGGGAGAGGATTCTGAAATCGGAGGTGCAAAGGGACCTGGGAGTACTGGTGCAGGATTCCGAAAAAGTCAATTTGCTGGTTGAATCGGTAGCAAGGAAAGGCAAATGCAATGTTAGCATCCATTTTGAGAGGACCAGAATATAAAAGTGGTGATGTAATGCTGAGGCTTTATGAGGCACTGGTCAAACTGCATTTGGAGTAATGTGAGCAGTTTTGGGCCCCATATCTGAGGAGGGATGTGCTGGTGTCAGAGAGGCTCCAGAGGAAGTTTAGTTTAATTTTCTTTTGTTTAGCTTATTGTCACCTGTACCAAGGTACAGTGTAAAGCTGTTATTGCTGTGTGCTATCCAGTCAGCGGAAAGACTGTACATGATTACAATCAAGCCGTTCACAGTGTACAAATACAGGATAAATGTTTAGTGGACGATAAAGTCCAGTAAAATTCGATTAAAGACAGTCCGAAGTTATACCAATGGGGTAGATGGTAGGCTTGGACCGCTCTCTAGTTGGTGATAGGATGGTTCAGTTGCCTGATAACAGCTGGGAAGAAACTGTCCGTTAATCTGGAGGCGTGCGCTTTCACACTTCTGCACTGTTGCCCGATGGGAGAGGGGAGAAGAGAGAGTGGCCGGGGTGAGACTCGTCCTTGATTACGCTGCTGGCCTTGCCGAGGCATCCCGAAGTGCAGATGGAGTAAATCTCAGGCCTAATTCTGCTCCAGGAACCTATGACCTTATCTAACAACTGCTTGATGTTGCTGACATGACTGTCTCCCACTTGCTCTCATGACTTCTTCTCTGCGAAACAGTTAACAGACACGCCTTATTGCTTCCTACCTCTCAGAAAAGGCTGGATATTTCTGTTGTTGTTGAATCACTATTATGATAAACAGAGCTCTTTGTGTCTTGACTAAACCTTTTAGAATTCCGAGTACATCGGTTTAATTAATCCCAAGCCGTTTCTTCTCCAGTGTAAACATTTTCAAGGCTCTGCTGCCTTTTCTCAGGATTCACATGCTTGCTTCCACCATTCAAATTAGCAGCCCTTCCGGGCACTATCTCTAAAACCAGGACGCATTTCTCAAAATGTGATATTCACACTTCGTCCGAGGTTGAATCAGAAACTCTAAATGAACTTGGAATTCACTCTTTCATTTTAGACTTCTTTTTATTTCTGGCTGCACGGGGCTGTGATTTTCTTTGCTTATCTTTCTGCTTCTGTGCCCTGTGATAACAGCTCAAGTGATTTATCCATCAGCATTCCTTAATCCCTCTCCTCCATTGTAAGCTGCAGAATAGCAGCATTCTCCTTACAATTCCACGTAATTTCTTTCTCTCTCGCTTTCAGGTAGTTGGAGGTACACGTTCGATTGGATTTCACTTTCGCTTCTGCTCTCCAAACAAACCAGGCCTTTCACTCCTTCAGAATGAACACCAGTCAAGGTCTAATCCGCGATGAGTCTCACCCCGGGCCACACCCTCGTCTCCCCTCTCCCATCGGGCAAAAGGTGCAGAAGTGTGAAAACGCACACACCTCCAGATTCAGGGACGGTTTCTACCCTGCTGTTATCAGGCAACTGAACCATCCTACCAACAACCATAGTAACCCCTGAGCTACTATCTACCTCACTGAAAACCCTCGGTCTATCTTTGATCGGACTTTGCCAGACTTTATTGCACTAAAGGTTATTCACGTTATTTCCAGAATCTTGCACCTGTGCACTGTGGATGACTTGATTGTAATCATGCATTGTCTTTCCGCTGACTGGTTGGCAAGCAACAAAAGCTTTTCACTGTACCTCGGTACACACGACAATAAACCAAACCCACACTCAAACTCTGTACTTCTTTCGACTTTCGACTTTAGAGATACAGCGTGGAAACAGGACCTTCGGCCCACTGAGTCTGCGATCACCCCATACTCACACCATCCTACACACTGGGGACAATTTTACAACTTACCGAAGCCAATTAACCTTTGGTGCTCCGGTTTCCTCCCACACTCCAAAGACGTACAAGTTTGTAGGTTAATTGACTTGGTGTAATTGTAAATTGTCCCTTGTGTGTGTAGGACTGTGTTTGTGTGTGGTCCAAAGGGCCAGCTTGCGCGCTGTATCTCGAAGCTAAACTAAACGACACATTTATGACTTACAAGTACTTACTTCAAAACCGATCAGTACATCAGTTCGGTCTGTGGTAAATTAAAAAAGACCACAGAGATCATTTATTTTCTAATGATCTGGAGAATGCAGAGAATTCCTCCAACATTAAATCTGGAAACTCTGAAAATTATGAAACTGAGGCAGCAGTTGAGAGGGAGAGAGAGAGAGAGAGAAATGAGATGAAGTTACATATTTAATGTAATATTTAATACATGAGTAGCCAGCGATATGAGGAAGTGAAGAGTAAGCACAGAATATAATGAAAAAGGAAGTCGCCAGGCCATGTGAAAGATAATATAGAATCTAATAGAAACTTATAGATCTTATAGAAACATATAAAATTCTTAAGGGATTGGACAGGCTCGATGCAGGAAAAATGTTCCCCTTGTTGGGGGAGTCCAGAACCAGGGGTCACAATTTAAGAATAAGGGGTAGGCCATTTAGGAATGAGATGAGGAAAAACTTTTTCATCCAGAGAGTTATGAATCTGTGGAATTCTCTGCCAGTGGAGGCCAATTCACAGGATGTTTTCAAGAGAGAGTTAGATATCACTCTTTGGGCTAACACAATCAAGGGATATGGGGAGAAAGCCGGAACGGGGTACTGATTTTGGATGATCAGCCATGATCATATTGAATGGCGGTGCTGGCTCGAAGGGCCGAATGGCCTATTCCTGCACCTATTTTCTATGTTTCTATAAGAACAAAATGGACAAGATTGCAAGTCAAAATGGAGGAAAGAGCAGAACAAGCAAAAGAATAACAAAACATGAATGGGGCAGAACCAATACTGACACCGGATGTCAGTAAAACAAAATGTCGAGACAGCAAAAGTGTAAGCTTGGAGAAACAAGGGATTGCAGATGCTGGTTTACACAAATGGATACAGAGTGCTGGAGTAACTCAGCGGGTCAGGCAGCATCTCTGGAGGACATGGAGAAGTGATGGTTCAGATCGGCACCCTTCTTCAGACCAGGAACGTCACCCATTCCTTCTCTCCAGAGATGTTGCCTGTCCCGCTGAGTTCCTCCAGCACGTTGTGTCCATCTTCAGTGTAAACCAGCATCTGCAGTTCCTTCCTGCACACATCACCTATCCATGTCCTCCAGAGATGCTGACTGGCCTGCTGAGTTATTTCTAGCACCTTGTGTCTTTTTGGGTATTTACCAGCAACTGCAGTTTTTTGTTTCTACATTTTTATGTAGGTAAGTGGGTAGGAATTCGGTGGTTAATGGCGCTGCCCCATAGTTCTCAAAATCTCTACAACGGAAGCAAAGTAGATGTCAGGAATAAATTCATGAGTTTTAGGAGCAGAATTCGGCCCCTCAAGTCTACTCTGCCATTCAATCACGGCTGATCTGTCTTTCCCTCAAAACCCCATTCTCCTGCCTTCTCCCCAAAACCTCTGACACCCTTATCAATCAAGAATCTCCTCCATTGACCTGGCTGTGGAGGCCAAGTCAATGGGTATGTTTATAGTCAATCTCTTCTTTAAAAATACCCATTGACTTGGCCTCCGCAGCTGTCTGCGGCAATGAATTCCGCAGATTCGCCACCCGCTGACGAAAGAAATTCCTCCTCAGCTCCTTTCTAAAAGTACGTCCTTTTATTCTGAGGCTACGGCCTCTGGTTCTAGACTCTCTCACTGGTGGAAACATCCTCTCCATGTGTGATGGAACACCTGCCAGGAAGACTGCAGTTGGAGCTGCAATCAAGTTGGATTCGTTGGATAGGCATGGACTAATTAACAACAGTCAGCATGGTTCAGTGCCAGGAAAAATGTGCTTGCTAATATCCTCAGGCAGAATTACACTGAGCAATCAAAAATGACCATCTAAGCAATAATATTTCATATAATAAAACCAATAAGTAACAGGAATTAAAAAAAGCCCTGACATCTTTTGGTTATAGCAGCACACAGATCATTTGTACATTTTATATTTGGTAGGAAAAAAACTGCAGATGCTGGTTTATATCGAAGGTAGACACAAGATGCTGGAGTAACTCAGCGGGTCAGGCAGCACCTCTGGAGAGAAGGAATAAGTGACGTTTCGGGTAGAGACCCTTCTTCAGTCTGAAGAAGGGTCTCGACACAAAACGTCACCCATTCCTTCTCTCCAGAGATGCTGCCTGACCCGCTGAGTTACTCCAGCATCTTGTGTCTACCTTTTATTTTTGGTACACATGTTGTGTTTACAGCAAACCTGTCCACAGGAGTGAAATATTGGGATTAAGATTTATGTCCCATGGAATGACATGGTCACAGCTGGTTAAACACAGAAAGGACAAAAAAAACATCAAAACACAGGATGGACTCGACATATTAAAATTAATTGACCAAGTCAAAAACTTTGATATCGAAGACATAAATAATAAGATTTATGCCCTTGACTAGGTTTAGGATCCCGAGTCATCTTTCTGCCACCCAAGTCTGTTGCTACACGAGAAATTGGTACATTCATTCCTATGTGTTTCAGAGAATGGTGGACGCAGCCCAGACCATCACACAAACCAACCTCCCTTCCAATAACACCATCTACACTTCACGCTGCCTCGGCAAGGCCAGCAGAATAATCGAGGACCATTCGCACCCCTGGTCACTCCCTCTTCTCCCCTCTCCCATTAGGCAGGAGGTACAGAAGTGGGAGAACACACACCTCCAGATTCAGGGACAGCTTCTTCCTAGCTGGGGTAAGGCAACTGAACCATCCTATCAACTAGAGAGCAGTCCTGATCTACTGTCCACCTCACTGGAGTCCCTCAGACTATCTTTAATCGACCTTTACTGGGCTTTATCTGTATGCTGTGGATGGCTCGATTGTAATTATGCATTGTCTTTCCCCTGACTGATTAGCATGCAACAAAAGCTTTTCACTGTACCTCTCCATAAACTGAACTAAATTTAACTAAATAATGAGTCTGAAGAAGGGTCTCGACCCGAAACGTCACCCATTCCTTCTCTCCAGAGATGTTGCCCGTCCCTCTGAGTTACTCCAGCATTTGTGTCTACCTTCGATTTAACCCAGCATCTGCAGTTCTTTCCTACACACCCTGAACTAAATAAATGTTTAGTTCGGAACTTTTGGAAAGCGTGGAAATGCAGATGCTCCCCGACCAACATATGGGTCCAGAAAACTGGACCCTTGCATTAGTCGGGTGTTACGTAGGTGGGATCTTCGACGCAGAGACCACCGAGGAGCTCTGACGTGGAGACCGTCAGTGGGCTTAAAGAATTGGTTACATAAGTGCCAGTTTATGCAAGTGGCCTGTTAAGTAGGTCAGGGAGTGCCTGCAGGCCCTTTGGCCAACGAGTCCATGCCGAGCATCGATCTCCTGTTCCCACGAGTTCTATGTTATGCCACTTTCCCATCCACTACCTACACATTAGGGGCAATTTACAGAGGGCCAGTTGACCTACAAACTCCCACGTCTTTGGGATGTGGGAGGAAACCGGAGCACCTGGAGAAAACCCACACGGTCACAGGGAATACAGGTTTCTTCCCCCCGAACATTGCAGGTGGGACCCAGAGTCAGTTTGCTGCCTCCTCCCCTTAATTTCCAATTTACAATGCAGAATGTTCACAACAGGCAGTCCAAAAGCTCTCTGTGCCACAATGTTTATTCATACAGATTTGTGATAAAGGGAATGGTGTTGTTATCTGAATAGCAGGGATCCAATGAACAGCTGAGATCCACTGTAGAGAGCAGAGTTGTTAGGCTTGTAAGGAGATGCACAGGGAGGGGGGTAAAGGACTTTTCCAAGAGTCAGTATAAACTCAATGGGCCAAATGGTCTTATGTTAAGGGGTGGCACGGTGGCGCAGCAGTGGAGGTGCTGCCTTACAGCACCAGAGACCCAGGTTTGATCCTGACTACGGGTGGTGTTTGTGCGGAATTATTTCGTTCTCCCCGTGACCTGCGTGGGTTTTCTCCGGGAGCTCCGGTTTCCTCCCACACTCCAAAGACGTACAGGTTTGTAGATTATTTGGCTTGGTGTAATTGTAATTATACTTTTAAAGTCTAAAGTCCAAAGTTCAAATCACGGATTCAATTGTCATTTGGCATTGTCTAAACAATGATAAGTGTTGGAAATCTGAATCAAAAAGCGAATATGTTGGAAATATTCAACAGGAAAGGAAGCATCTATGGAGAGAAAACTGGAGATAACATTGCAAATCAAGGACTTTTCTTCACAATCTGATTGTTAAGTTGGTTCCCCCAGCTGAACATGTAAAACCACCAGTCCTCATTCACATATAATATTATAGAGTCATAGAGTGAAACAGTATGGAAACAGGCCCTTAGGCCCAAGTTGCCCACACTGGCCAACATGTCCCAGCTACACCGACCGGTCCCACCTGCCCCGTTTTGCCCAAACCTGTCCTATCCATGTACGCTTCTAACTGTTTCTTAAACATTGGGATAGTCCCAGCCTCAACTACCTCCTCTGGCAGTTTGTTCCATATGCCCACCACCCTTTGTGTGAAAAGATTACCCCTTATATTCCTATTAAATCTTTTCCCCTTCACGTTAAACCTATGTCCTCTTGTCCTCGATTTGCCTACTCTGGGCACAAGACTCTGTGCATCTACCCGATCTATTCATCTCATGATTTTACACACCTATATAAAATCACCCTTCATCCTCCTGCGCTCCAAGGAATAGAGTCCCAGCCTACTCAACCTCTCCCTACAGCTCACACCCTCTAGTCCTGGCAACATCCTCGTAAATCTTCTCTGCACCCTTTCCAGCTTGACAACATTTCTCCTATAACATGGTGCCCAGAACTGAACACAATACTCTAAATGGGGCCTCATACAACATCTTATACAACTGCAACATGAACTCCCAACTTCTATACTCTTTATATTCTTTATAATATTCTTTAGTTTAGTTTAGTTTAGAGATACAGCGCAGAAACAGGCCCTTTGGCCCACCGAGCGCAGACTCGATGGGCAGAAGGGCCTGTTTCCATGCTGTATCTCTGAAGTAAGCTAAACTAAACTATTCGAAATGAAGGTGGACACAAAGAAGGTGGACACAATGTGTGAGTAACTCAGCGGGACAAGCAGCATCTCTGGAGAGAAGGAATGGGTGACGTTTCGGGACGAGACCTTTCTTCGAAATGGGGGTGTGTTGCAGTCACATTCAGGGTTCCATGGCGTGCAGAGACTTGAAGTGGCACCAAAGGCATGTATGTGTGCACTATGGGGTGAATCACACAATGCATGATATTGGCATGTGCACAGCTCACACCTGCTGCAAGCAAACACAGCGGCACACTGGGACGTTCAGTAACATACGGAGCTGATTTGATGCCAGGACTGTGAATTTTGAAGCTCGAAGCCCCGGCTTTGATTTCTTCTTGTTTTCTGCTACAAGTCAGCCGCCATTTGGAGCCTTTCCATTCATGATCTGTTGCTCTACGGTTGCTTCCGGTCGCACCAATCTGCAGAAGCTGGCGTGCCAGGTGCTCTTTCTGACATCAAGCCTTCCGCAGATCCCAGCTGTTCCCCAGACGTGGGACCGCTAGCAAGCACTCTACCTGCGACCTGCGTGACTGCGGGCTTGAGCAAGGGCGGAGCGCGGGACAAGCTTTTACACTTTTAGGACTTTAGAGACACAGCGCACAAAATGGCCTCGTGGCCCACCGAGTCCGCGCCAACCAGCAATCTCCCCGTACACTAGCCCTATCCCACACACTCCGGGCAATCCATTATTTTTTTTACCGAAGCCAATTAACCTACAAACCTAGAGATATGATGTGCAAACTGGCCCTTCGGCCCATGGAGTCTGTGCTGGCCAACAACCACTGATACACTAGTTCCATCCTGGGACAATTTACAGAAGCCAATTCACATACCAACCTTCTCCCGGAGAAAACCCACGTAGGTCATGGGGAGAATGTACAAACTCCGGACAGACAATACCCCTGGGTCAAGATTGAACCCGGGTCCCTGACGCTGCAAAGTAGCAACTCTACTGCCGCGCCACCATGCCTGAGGCCGGGAGGGGAGAAGAATGAGAGGAATGGGAAGAGGAAGAGGGGATGTTCAACGAGATCTGTGTGTCCTAGTGCATCAGTCACTGAAAGGAAGCATGCAGGTACAGCAGGCAGTGAAGAAAGCCAATGGAATGTTGGCCTTCATAACAAGAGGAGTTGAGTATAGGAGCAAAGAGGTCCTTCTACAGTTGTACCGGGCCCTGGTGAGACCGCACCTGGAGTACTGTGTGCAGTTTTGGTCTCCAAATTTGAGGAAGGATATTCTTGCTATTGAGGGCGTGCAGCGTAGGTTCACTAGGTTAATTCCCGGAATGGCGGGACTGTCGTATGTTGAAAGGCTGGAGCAATTAGGCTTGTATACACTGGAATTTAAAAGGATGAGGGGGGATCTTATTGAAACAAATAAGATAATTAGGGGATTGGACACATTAGAGGCAGGAAACATGTTCCCAATGTTGGGGGAGTCCAGAACAAGGAGCCACAGTTTAAGAATAAGGGGTAGGCCATTTAGAACGGAGATGAGGAAGAACTTTTTCAGTCAGAGAGTGGTGAAGGTGTGGAATTCTCTGCCTCAGAAGGCAGTGAAGGCCAGTTCGTTGGATGCTTTCAAGAGAGAGCTGGATAGAGCTCTAAAGGATAGCGGAGTGAGGGGGTATGGGGAGAAGGCAGGAACGGGGTACTGATTGAGAGTGATCTCGAAGGGCTGAATGGCCTACTGCTGCACCTATTGTCTATTGTCTATTGTCTATTGTCTATTGAAAGGTCCTCGAGCAGTAGCTGGTTCTGCCCGGGGTACTCAGCGAGAATTGGTTGGCATTGATCAATGTGTGAGACTTCTGTGCTTCAGTAAACTGCAATCTGCTGCCAGTGGAAATCAGAAAAGAGCAGACCTACCATTCACAGGAACTAACAAGGTTGCCAGGGCGACGATACTCCAGGAGTCTGGCTGCTGCCAGTCTGGATATTGCAATTGCTCACAGTTTGTTTTCACACCGCCGTGAAAGGTAGATTCTCTCCCGGTTACCAAACATTTAACTCCCCCTCCCATTCCCACACTGACTTTTCTGTCCTGGGCCTCCTCCACTGTCAGAGTGAGGCCAGACACAAATTGGAGGAACAACACCTGATATTTCGCTTAGGCAGCTTACAACCCAGCGATATGAAAATCAATTTCTCAAACTTCAAGTAATCCTTGCTTTCCCGCTCTCTCCGTCCCTCCCCCACCCTAGTCCCCTCGCTAATTTCACCATTTGTGTCTCTTTGTTGTCACCTCGTCCCAGCCAACAATGGACCATTGTGGGCTCCACCTTTCCTGAGTTATTGATGCAGGCTTTGCTTTGTTCTGTACCTTTTCAGATCTCTAGTCTCCCCTGACTCTCATTCTGAAGAAGGGTCAAGGAAAGGTGGAGCCCACAATGGTCCATTGTTGGCTGCGGGGTAGGTGACAACATACAGTGAAACTCATCGGGACGGCCAGTGAAACTCGTTCAATGACTAGGGTGGGGGAGGGATGGAGAGAGATGGGATGCAAGGGTTACTTGAAGTCAGAGAAATCAAAAGTCATATCGCTGGGTTGAAAGCCATGCAAGCAAAATATGAGGTGCTGTTCTTCCAATTTGGGCAGCACGGTGGCGCAGCGGTAGAGTGGCTGCCTTACAGCGCTGGCCGTACCGGAGACCCGGGTTCGATCCTGACTACGGGTGCTCTTTGTACGGAGTTGTGACCGCGCGGGTTTTCTCCGAGATCTTCAGTTTCCTTCCACACTCCAAAGAAATACAGGTCTGTAGGCTAATTGGCTTGGTGTAAGTGTAAATTATCCCTCGTGTGTGTAGGATAGTGTTGATGTGCAGGGATCGCTGGTCGGTACAGACTCGGTGGGCTGAAGGGCCTGTTTCCGCGCTGTATCTCTCAACTCTAAACTCTGGCAGTGGAGGAGTCCCTGGACAGAAAGGTCATTATGGGAATGGGAAGGGGAGTTAAAGTGTCATTATGGGAATGGGAAGGATGGTTTTGAATATTTGATATAAGCACTGATGGATAAGGGTTGCTGAAGTGGAGGATCAAGGAATGGAGCTATGTGTGAGCATAATAGAATATTGGTAGGATGGCTGATGTGACCTGGACCTCTTCATTCTATTTCATACAGCACCATTATTTATCTTTGGACTTGATGCTGGAACTGCCCTTGTGGACACATATCTGCTCCCACTTTCTCAGCATGTGGGTCTCGGCACCTTGGCCCCTGTTGATACCAAATATCACTTCTGATTTACACTTCCTTCACCAAGACCTCCAGCTCAGAGTGTGAAAACCTCTCACCTCAGAATATCAAAAGCTCCAGCAGAGCTCTTTCCTTTAGGTAGACACAAAATGCTGGAGTAACTCAGCGGGACAGGCAGCATCTCTGGAGAGAAGGAATGGGTAACGTTCCGGGTCGAGACCCTTCTTCAGACAGAGCTTTTCTTGAAATTAGCTTTAACAGGCTGGGTCTCCATAATCTTGGTTACTTGCTCACACATACAGTCGAGGAGAGGCTCAGTTAGGCTGGGTGCTGAAACATTCCAAATCAGCAGATATGACCAGGATGAAGTCCCAAGATGAATAAATCCCTTTAGAAAGGAGATGAGGAGGAATTTCTTTAGCCAGAGGGTGGAGATCCTTTGAAACTCTGCCACAAAAGGCTGTGGAGGCCAAGTCAAATGACATTTTTAAGGTGGAGATTGATCGATTCTTGGGATTATGGGAGAAGACAGGAGAATGGAGTTGAGAGGGAAAGATAGATCAGGCATGATTCAATGGTGGAGTAGACTTGATGGGCCGAATTACTAATGAAGAATCTATCAATCTCTGCCTTATTCAATGGCTTGGCCTCCTCAGCTGTCTGTGGCAATTAATTCCACAGATTCACCACCCTCTGATTAAATATATTCCTCCTCAGCTTCTTTCTTAAGGTATGTCATTTTATTCTGCTATGGACTGGTCTTAAACTCTCCCACTAGTGGAAGAGGAAGTGTCGTCATGGAATCTTCCCCCCAGTCACACCTTTCCCCCACCCCTCCCCTCTCTCCCCGTCACCCAGAACTTGGCTGACCTTTTTGCATTGGTTCCTCCCCCCTCCCCCTCCACTTGAACCGTTTATAATGGATATACAATTCACAACTGTTTTCTCCTTCAGCTTAAAAAATGTGCAACTCTTGGGCCCACACCTGTCTTCCACATGTGTGCAACAATCTGACGATCGAATAATGCCCTCGCCTCTGTCCAGACCTTACTGGATTTTATCTTGCATTAAATATTTTCCCTTTATTCCCTTCATCATGTGTCTGTACACTGTGGACGGCTCTATTGTATCTTTCTGCAGACTGGTTAGCACAAAAACAAAAGCTTTTCACTGTACCTCGGTACAACAATAAACTAAATCAAACTCAAAACTCACCTATCCATGTTCTCCAGGGATGCTGCCTGACCTGCTGTGTTACTCCAGCATTTTGTGTCTATCAGAGGAATGTTTAAAATGGTTTGTCTTTGATTTTATGGCAACTATTCTACGATTTTAGTTTAGTTTAGTTTAGTTCAGAGATACAGCGGGAAATAGGCCCTTCATCCCACTGAGTCCGTGCCGACCAGCGATTCCCCCCACACTAACACTCTCCTACGCACACACGGGATAATTTACAATTATACCAAGCCAATAAACCTACATACCTGCATGTCTTCGGAGTGTGGGAGGAAACCGAACTGAAGATCGCAGGGAAAACTCATGCTTGTCAGAAATGGCAACGGCACATTGCGTCATATTATCATAAATATTTTGCCTTGCTAAAATATAAAAGAAAGCAACGACAAATAGCCGAGAGAATTGTTCTGCTTGTAAAGAAGTTCGTAACGTTGGATGTCTCAGCGTTTGTACTTCACTTGTCACAATAATAAAGGTAACTCACTGGCCGAGATAGCACTTAGGAAACTGTTAACAGAAGATACTTTCTCACTTTAGAAGTGTGGGACCGCAGAGGATCTTACCTGGTCTACCAACACCATCACCACAGTAAAGAAGGCACAGCAGAGACTCTACTTCCTGAGGATCCTCAGGAAAACCAACCTGCAGGAGAAGCTCATGTTGTCCTTCTATCGCTGCTCCATCGAGAGTGTGCTGGCATACTGTATAACCACATGGTATGCCAGCTGCTCAGAAAAGGACAGGAAGGCCCTTCAGAGGGTCATCACGACGGCCCAGAAGATCATCGGCTGCTCACTGCCCTCCCTGGAGCACCTGTTCAGCCTACGCTGCCTCAGTAGAGCAGGCAAAATGATAAAAGATCCATCCCACCCCGGCCACCGTCTGTTTGTTCATCTGCCCTCTGGTCGACGTTTCAGGTCGATCAAATCCCGAACAAACAGACTTAAGAACAGTTTTTACCCCAGGGCCATACGAGAACTGAACACTACCTTTGCACTAGGCAACACCGTTAAAAAATCTTGTACTTAATATAATTGTATTTAATTGTATTTATGTATTTATTTGTTTTTGCATTTATTGCATATATGTTTGTACGCACCGTCAGGATTGGCTATTTTTTAATTTCGTTGTACTCGTTGCAATGACAATAAATGAATATTATTATTATTATTATTATTATTATATTATTATTAAACCAGAATCTGTCATCTTATGCACCTATCGTGGTTAAAAAAAAATCATCCTCACATGAATACACAGGCACCACTTTGAAATGGGTTCCATTATGATACAAAGGAAAGAGGTGAATGCTCTCCTGTTGAATTATAAAACCGCTGTAGCGTATTGTAGCATCTAGTACAATACGATGTAGCATCATCAGAGACCCACATACCCACCCTGGCCACACACTCCTTTCACTCCTGCCATCGGGAAGAAGGTACAGGAGCCTGAAAACTGTAACGTCCAGGTTCAGGAACAGCTTCTTCCCAACAGACATTAGATTATTAAACACTACAGCCTCAAATAAGCTCTGAACTACATAGACTATTATTGCACTATTATTGTCTGTTTTTTATGTGTTTGTATGCATGTGTGTGTATACACACACACAGAACTTTTCTTTCTCGTTTATCATATTGTTTACAGTGTACTATGTTTACATATTCTGTTGTGCTGCTGCAAGTAAGAATTTCATTGGGATATATGACGATAAAACATTCTTGACGCAAGTGGAGAGGAACACTGTGGAGAGGAAGTTTCCACTAGTGGGAGAGTCTAGGACTAGAGGTCATAGCCTCAGAATTAAAGGACATTTTTTTAGCAAGTTGAGGAGGAATTTCTTTAGTCAGGTGGTGGTGAATCTGTGGGATTCTTTGCCACAGAATGCTGTGGGGGCCAAGTCAGTGGATATATTTAAAGTGGAGATAGGTAGATTCTTGATTAGTACAGGTGTCAGAGGTTATGGGGAAAAGGCAGGAGCATGGGTTGAGGAGGGAGAGATAGATCAGCCCTGATTGAATGGCGGTGCAGACGTGATGGGCCAAATGGCCTAATTCTACACCTATCACTTATGATCTTCTGATCTTGACTCTTGACTCGATATTTAAACAGCCTTGCTACGAGCTTGCACTCAGCGCTTTTATTAAAATGCAGCTTTTTCCAAACAAAACCATCTGTATACTCCTTCAAGTCCCAGGGAATCTGCTCCACTGCGTTTCACTCACTGGCCCAAGGGTCTAGATTGTTCCAGATCTGCTAAAAAAAACACCTTCTAATTCATGCTCCATTCAGAGCAGCGTGCAACAATGATTTTTGCATGTTAGAATACGTACAGACAATTGCATATTCAGTGGTGTGATTTTCAAGGGCATTGGCAACACAACAAAAATCTCGTGTGTTTTTGGGAAGGGTAAACGTTACGGTCTAGTTATATCACAATGACAGGACATAAACAAATCAATGATGCAGCTCACAGCAGCCTCAGAATTAAAGGACGTTCTTTTAGCACGGAGATGAGGAAGAATTTCTTTAGCAACAAGGAACTGTGGTTGCTGGTTTTCCAAAGAAAGACATTTCAGGGGCAGCAAGGTTGCGCAGCGGTGGAGTTGCTGCCTTAAGGCGCCTGAGATCCGGGTTCGATCCCGACTACGTGTTCTGTCTGCACGGAGTTTGTACGTTCTGCCTGTGACCGCCTTGGTTTTCTCCCACACTCCAAAGACGTACAGGTTTGTACGTTGATTGGCTTTGGTAAAATTGTAAATTGTTCCTAGTGTGTGTAGGATAGTACTAGTGTACGGAGCGATTGCCGGTCGGCACGGTCTCAGAGAGCCCAAGGGCCTGTTTCTAAAGACACAAAGTGTTGGAGTAACTCAGCGGGTCAGGCAGCATCTCAGGAGAACACGGATAGGTGTCGTGATAGACACAAGAAGCTGGAGCAACTCAACGGGTCAGACAGCATCTCTGGGGAAAAGGAATAGGTGATGTTTCAGGGTTGAGACCCTTCTTCAGACAGATTGCCGGAAGGACAAATGGTTCTTACATTGGGTTTTGAGTTGAGTGATAGGACCAGAATGCAAACAAATCCTTCTCATTCCCAAGGAAATGCCCACGAAGAATAAAATGTCCACCACAGTGGAATGTGCTAATCTCCCAACATGTCAGAGAAGACCCAAATGAAGTACTTTAATAATAAAAACCGTTCAAGGTTGAATTATATTAAGCACCACCAGAGGGATAAAAGGTTGTGGTTTGAATTTTCAATTTTTAATCCATTTACATATGTTTACTTATGGAGCACCCACATAAAGGGAACTGACAGTAATTATGCATTCTTTCCTGACAACATTTTTATATCAATCTTTTATTGTTATTTTACCTTTTCGATTCCATTAATAACAATTTTTTCCAAGTATAATTTGAAAATGCACGTTGTTTTAAATATGAGCATTTCCTGTACGGAAGAAATGCTGTGAGTTTCTAAATTATTAATATTATAATATGCCATCCTTTGACAAAAAGTCAAAGTAATAAAACAAAAACGAATTGCCCAAACATAGGAACTAAATTAGTTTTTCTAAAACGGCAGCTCATGATTCACTGTCATTCCGTTTTATTACAGATTACATAGTGAGATGCAAGGATAGTTAGCATAAAGAACCTCCTGTGGATTTGGAGGTAACAATGCACCATAGCAACCAAGCTCATTTTCTATTGAAAAGGTTTGCTTGAATCACTGGAGCAAATATCCCTTCTGTTTATACTTTTTAATCATTTATTTTATTAAGTTTTAATTCATACTCCAAGTCCTCACAGTGTGTGACATGTTTACTGACATTGTAGTGACAGAAGGTACACTGTTAGGGGAGAGACTTTCCTAATATTTCAACGTGTCTTTTCTTGCGTCGGATAATTGTGTACAGGCAAAGATGGAAGGTGGAGACATGGAACTGAAGATGCTGGCTTACAAGGAAAAGTCACAAAGTGCTGAGGTAACTGAGCGGGTCAGACAGCATCTCTGGAGAACGTGGATCGGCGACATTTTGGGTCGAGACCCTTCTGCAGACAGTTTGTAGTAGAGGGCGTGGGGGGGGGAGAATGCTGAGAGAGGTGGGGCGGGATGAAGTTCGATAAGTGATAGGTGGATACAGGTGAGGGGGGGGTTGATTGGTGGTCAGTTGGACAAAGGACAACGATAAAAAGACATGAATTGTTTAGTTCAGTTTAATTTGGAGATGCAGCGTGGAAACAGGCCCTTCGGCCCACTGAGTCCGCACCGACCAGCGATCCCCACACATTAACAGTATCTTATGCACACTAAGGACAATTTACACTTACACCAAGCCAATGAACCTACAAACCTGTACGCCTTTGGAGTGTGGGAGGAAACCGAAGATCTTGGAGAAAACCCACGCGGTCACGGGGAGAACGTGCAAACTCCGTACAGACAAGTGTGAGATAAGGAAATAAGGATCGGAGAGACACAAATGTGAAGACAGAGAAAGAAATATAGGTGACAGGGATAGGGAGGAAGGAAAAAGGGAGAAACCGCTGTATATCTAGGTGGAGCACAGGGAAGAGAGGTAGACACAAATGGGTGGAAGGGGAGGGTGGGAGGTGGGGGGGGGGGGGGGGTGGGAGGTGGGGAGGGAGGGAGGGGGAGGGGGGAGGCGGAAGATATTTACCTAGAGTTGGAGAATTCAATGTTCATACTGTTAGGTTGGAGGCTACCCAAGCAGTAAATGAGGTGCAGTTTGCATCTGGAAGGTGGTGTTTAAAATTAAGTACCAGAGACTGAAGCCCAGTCATAACAGAAGTACATGTGGATTTTTTGATCTTTTGGTAAGCAAAATAAGAACAGAGTTTTTGATCTGTACGTGAATGAGGTCTCGACAGGCATCCTCCAACTTAATTGCAACTTAACCATAGCTTCCTATAAATTAATGTGTAGAAAAGAACTACGGAAGCTCTCGGGCAGCACGGTGGCACAGCGGCAGAGTTGCTGCTTCACAGTGCTTGCAGCGCCGGAGACCCGGGATCGATCCCGACTACGGGTGTTGTCTGTACGGAGTTTGTACGCTCTCCCCGTGACCTGCGTGGGTTTTCTCCGAGATCTTGAGTTTCCACCCACACTCCAAAGACGTACAGGTTTGTAGGTTAATTGGCTTGACGCACATGTAAGTTGTTCCAAGTGTGTAATGGGTGGTGTTAATGTGTGGGGGATCATTGTTCTCGGCGGCCCCCCCACGCTGGGTCCCTCTTTGTTCTCGGTGCCCCCCCCCCCCCATGCTGGGTCCCTCTTTGTTCTCGGTGTCCCCCCCCCCCCCATGCTGGGTCCCTCTTTGTTCTCAGTGCACCCCCCCCCCCCCCCCACGCTGGGTCCCTCTTTGTTCTCAGTGCAGCCCCCCCCCACGCTGGGTCCCTCTTTGTTCTCGGTGCCCCCCCCCCCCATGCTGGGTTCCTCTTTGTTCTCAGTGCACCCCCCCCCACGCTGGGTCCCTCTTTGTTCTCAGTGCACCCCCCCCCCCCACGCTGGGTCCCTCTTTGTTCTCGGTGCCCCCCCCCCACGCTGGGTCCCTCTTTGTTCTCGGTGCACCCCCCCCCCCCCCCCCCCCACGCTGGGTCCCTCTTTGTTCTCGGTGCCCCCCCCCCACACGCTGGGTCCCTCTTTGTTCTCAGTGCACCCCCCCCCCCCCCACGCTGGGTCCCTCTTTGTTCTTGGTGCCCCCCCCCCACGCTGGGTCCCTCTTTGTTCTCGGTGTGCCCCCCCCCCCCCCACGCTGGGTCCCTCTTTGTTCTCGGTGCCCCCCCCCCACACGCTGGGTCCCTCTTTGTTCTCGGTGCCCCCCCCCCCCACACGCTGGGTCCCTCTTTCTTCCCATCCATTCCTCAAATAACACTAAATAAAGGATGTAACACTGGATCAGTGATGTCTTCCTTAATCCAAGATGCATAAGAACAACAAAGGCCAGTTTACTTCAATATATTTGCACCTACCATGACGACACAAAAAATGCAAAGAAACTAACCTCGTGCATTGTGTGCTAATCAGATCTTTGTTCCCCCATTTTGGACATAAGGGCCTCATAGATTACTGCATCATTCAACTACGTGTGCGATTATCTTGCTTTTCAGAAAATGACAATAGCTAGCCTGATCATACATGATAGTATGGCGAGTCCGGAAACTTGTCCTTTGTGGAAGAAGTTTATTGCGACAGCAATATTCGTATACAAAGGTTTAACAACAAGATAACGGACAACCATCAAAAACTCACTGTCTTCTTCGAAGACGTCTCTGAACTAACTCTTTTCGGGCGCCAAAAGCGCACATGACAACGCTGTCCAATCAGCGATGTCGCTCTCTGGACCAATCCCTACGGTCGCGCTCACACGTGACCTTGCTGGCCAATCTGAGGGTTCGACGACCAGGACCATTCTCTATGGTCGCTACAATAGCATGTAACATGATAGCATGGTAGTTGCCATGTGATGGAACAGAACAAATAAGTTCAGTGTGCAACCATACGGAATTCAATTGATTGTAACATAGTCTCAGTGTTAATCCTGTGACAGCTTAAACCTGTCTCGCCATGCGCAAAGACACAGATTTGAATAAGGGGTAGGCCATTTAGAACGGAGATGAGGAAGAACTTTTTCAGTCAGAGAGTGGTGAAGGTGTGGAATTCTCTGCCTCAGAAGGCAGTGGAGGCCAGTTCGTTGGATGCTTTCGAGAGAGAGCTGGATAGAGCTCTTAAGGATAGCGGAGTGAGGGGGTATGGGGAGAAGGCAGGAACGGGGTACTGATTGAGAATGATCAGCCATGATCGCATTGAATGGCGGTGCTGGCTCGAAGGGCTGAATGGCCTCCTCCTGCACCTATTGTCTATTGTCTATAGTCTATTGAAATGCATTCGAAAATAGATTTGCTAATGGAAATCGCAATGTACTTCATTTCTGCAATACTTCTATTGCAAACAAATGCCAAACACACAGAAGCATTTGAGAAAGCGCCAGATAAGTACACGAGGGAAAAATGATGAGAAGAATATTTTGATAGGGAGGAATGAAGTGGTGTGAAAAGCTTGTGTGATACCTAACATATGTTGCATTTAATGATCAGTTACCGTGTTTAAAAAATCACAAATAAAAACAGAAAGTGCTGCCAACATTATCCATAAATGTTTCAGGTCAATGATCTTTTATCAGAACTTGTATTTATTTCAGATTTTGGCATCTGCTATTTTTTTAAATTCTAAAATTCGCACTTGTTTTTGTTGAAGCTTGTTTGTTTAAACATTAAGCTGGCTTTTGAAGTTAGATGTTAAATACCAACTTACCATTTATTAATTCTGAAGGGGATTTTGGTTACCTTACGGTTCATTAAATACACCTGAGGAGATATATTTAGACTGGAAAATTGGCTCCAGTATTTCCCCTTGGTTAATGTTAAGTATCCTGTTTTCAGTTACGATAGTGATAAAAGCTGCAAACCACACCATTGTTCTTGAATTCATAAAGTTCTTAAGTGATAGGAGCAGAATGAGGCCATTTGGCCCATCAAGTCGTCTCCACCATTCAATCACAACCCCATTCTCCTGCCTTTTCCCCATAACCCCTGACTCCCTGACTAATCAATAATTTGTCAATCTCCGCTTTAAAAATACCCATTGACTTGGCCTCCACTGTGGAAATTGACTTGGCCTCCATCTGTGGAAATATAGAACAGCCATGATTGAATGGCAAAGTAGACTTGATGGGCCAAAGCCTAATTCTTCTCCTATTACTGAGGAACTTATGAACCTGGACTCTTTCCATCACCTTCTATTGTTTCTATCTTTACAACTACATTCCTGGCAAAATGTCATGAGGATCTTGCAGTTTGCAAGTCAAATGAAGGTTTATGTGATCAGCTCTATTTAATGTAGTGAACTGTGAGTCTAAATCAATCTTTCTGATAATACTGCTTAAAGCAACCTAATCTTAGTTTTAGTTTTTAATTTAGAGATACTGTGTGGAAACAGGCCCTTTGGCCCAACAAGTTCGTACCAACCAGCGATCCCCACACACTAACACTACCTTACACACACTAGAGACAACGTTACATTTACACCAAGCCAATTAACCTCCACGTCTTTGGAGTGTGGGCGGAAACTGACGATCTTGGAGAAAACCCACGCAGGTCACGGGGAGAATGTACAAACTCCATACAGACAGCACCCGTAGGCATGATTGAACCCGGATCTCTGGCGCTGTAAGGCAGTGACTCTACCGCTGCGCCACCGTGCCGACCTGAATTGATTTGTTGGGGCTAAAGCTTTTATTCACCACTGAATTTGAATATGCAGCCACACTCACACATTTATTATAAGGCAGAAATAATACCCACTTGTTACCCTAGAGTCAGGGCTCCGAAAGCTATTATTAGAAGATCAATTCTTTTGGTTGGCAAAAATCAATCTCATCGTTTTCATTCCAAGTTTAATGGCAGCTGATCAGATGCTGAGAGGAATCAAGGGTGACAACGGAATGGAGCCCAAATCAAAGTGTAGCCACACTACTGGTGGCAACAGGGTCATGGCTACGTCAGTCATTCTTTGCATTCTAGCCAGAAACTGGCACAAGCTTGTTCATTTTTGATTATAACCACATGGACACAGAGGGGAACATGAAGTGCTGGAATAACTCAGCAGGCCAGGCAGCATTTCTGGAGAACATAGAAAGACCGTGAGACATAGGAGCAGAATAAGGCCATTCAGCCTATCAAGTCGTCTCTGCCATTTAATCAGGGTTGATCTACTTTTCCCTCTTAATCCCATTCTCCCCCTAACCTTTGACGCCCTTACTAATCACGAACCTATCAATCTCTGCCTTAAAAATACCCAATGGTCTTGGCTTCCACAGCTGTCGGTGGCAATGAATTCCACAGATTCACCACCCTCTGGCTAAAGAAATTTCTCCTCATCTCCATTTTGAAGGTACATCCTTTTATTGATTGGATTCTTCAGATTAATTGGGGGGGGGGGGGGGCAAGGGGGGAGGGGCAGGAGAAAACTGGGAAAAGGAGAGGCAGGACAAATTGTGGCAGGAATAGGTGGACGCAGATGAGGGGGGGGGGGATAATCACAGATGATTATCTGCTGAATGAAAGCAGGTTTTAGGAATGTCATTTCATTTCAAATGTATTCATCATTTTTGGATTTCCAAACACCCACCACCCTTTGTGTGAAAAAAAAGTGACAGTGAAGTTCTTTGTTTTTGCGTACAAAGTACACAAACGAGTTAGATCACTGGGGGAGCTGAGATTCCACCCCCCCCATGCAGGAGCTTGATCGCCCCGACGCGGAGGGCCCAAACGCCGCCGGCTACGGGAGTCAAGATCGTCCCGTCAACGGAAGGCTCGAGGCCCCCGACCGTGGAAGAACAAAGGAGGGAAGAGATTGTACTTTTTTTTTTTCGCCTTCCATCA
The DNA here is from genome assembly GCF_053455715.1 of Rhinoraja longicauda. NCBI lineage: Eukaryota > Metazoa > Chordata > Chondrichthyes > Rajiformes > Arhynchobatidae > Rhinoraja > Rhinoraja longicauda. The sequence continues at coordinate 41,267,202 of NC_135967.1, read as the reverse complement.
CAGTGAGGAATGTGGAGGAGTCACTGTGGTGGATGTTCACGTTAAAAATGTATTTGTGTGTTCTGGTGCTTTTTATTGGTATGACTGTATGGCAAATGAAATTCCTCGTATGTTGCGAAACATACTTGGGTAATAAAGTATGATTATGATTATGATGATTCCATAATTCAGAAATATACGGGTTTTATTTGAGCCTTCCCCAAAATGCCCAAAAGACTGCAGAGAAAGGAAGGATATGGATCATGTGAGGGAGATGCGCACGCAGATGAGATTAGTTCATCTTGGCATCACGGTAGACACTAAAAGCTGGAGTAATTCAGCGGGTCAGGCAGCATCTCTGCAGAAAAGGTATATTCTCCAGAGATATTGCTTGACCCGCTGGGTTACGCCAGCATTTTGTGTCTTTCTTCCGAGAACTAAGGGAGACCAGGCGTCGGGGGGGGGGGGGGGGGGGGGGAGAGGGGGGGGGGGGGAAACAATGAAGGGATGACAACTTTTTGTGACTTTATTGGTGCTTTTGAGGCGACTCTTTTGTGTACTTTGGATGCAAAAACAAAAAACTTCCCTCTACCCTTTTTTTCACACAAAGGGTGGTGGGTGTGAGGAACAAGCTGCCAGAGGAGGTAGCTGAGGCTGGGACTATCCTGACATTTAAGGAACAGTTAGACAGGTACATGGATAGGCCAGGTTTGGAGGGATATGGACCAAACGCGGGCAGGTGGGACTAGTGTAGCTGGGACATGTTGGGTCGAAGGGCCTGTTTCCACACTGTATCACTCTATGACTCTATAACTGAGTCCAAGTAACAATAAAGTATGTATAGGAAGGAACTGCAGATGCTGGTTTACACCGAAGATGGACACAAAATGCTGGAGTAACCCAGCGGGACAGGCAGCATCTCTGGAGAGAAGGAATTGGTGATATTTCGGGTCGAGACCCTTCTTCAGACTAAAGTATCACCTTCGACAAGGTCCCACATAGGAGATTGGTGTACAAACTTAAAGCACACGGTATTGAGGGTTCAGTTTTGAGGTGGATAGAAAATTGGTTGGCGGACAGGAAGCAAAGAGTAGGAATAAACGGGTCCTTTTCGGAATGGCAGGCAGTGACTAGTGGGGTACCGCAAGGCTCAGTGCTGGGACCCCAGTTATTTACAGTGTATATTAATGATTTGGACGAGGGAATTGAATGCAACATCTCTAAGTTTGCGGATGACACGAAGCTGGGTGGCAGTGTTAGCTGCGAGGAGGATGCTAGGAGGCTGCAGAGTGACTTGGATAGATTAGGCGAGTGGGCAAATGCATGGCAGATGCAATATAATGTGGATAAATGTGAGGTTATCCACTTTGGCGGCAAGAACAGGAAAGCAGAGTATTACCTGAATGGTGACCGATTGGGAGAAGGGGAGATGCAACGTGACCTGGGTGTCATGGTGCACCAGTCATTGAAAGCAAGCATGCAGGTGCAGCAGGCAGTGAAGAAAGCGAATGGTATGTTGGCATTCATAGCAAGAGGATTTGAGTTTAGGAGCAGGGAGGTTCTGCTGCAGTTGTACAGGAGCTTGGTGAGACCGCACCTGGAGTATTGTGTGCAGTTTTGGTCTCCTAACCTGAGGAAAGACGTTCTTGCCTTAGAGGGAGTACAGAGAAAGTTCACCAGATTAATCCCTGGGATGGCGGGACTTGCATATGAGGAAAGACTGGATAGACTGGGCTTGTACTCGCTGGAATTTAGAAGACTGAGGGGGGATCTTATAGAAACATATAAAATTCTTAAGGGGTTGGAGAGGCTAGATGCGGGAAGATTGTTCCCGATGTTGGGGGAGTCCAGAACCAGGGGTCACAGCTTAAGGATAAGGGGGAAGTCTTTTAGGACCGAGATGAGAAAACATTTCTTCACACAGAGAGTAGTGAGTCTGTGGAATTCTCTGCCACAGAAGGTAGTTGAGGCCAGTTCATTGGCTATATTTAAGAGGGAGTTAGATGTGGCCCTTTTTGCTAAAGGGATCAGGGGGTATGGAGAGAAGGCAGGTATAGGCTACTGAGCTGGATGATCAGCCATGATCATATTGAATGGCGGTGCAGGCTCGAAGGGCCGAATGGCCTACTCCTGCACCTATTTTCTATGTTTCTATGTTTCTATCATACATCCCACATTTTGCCATTTTCTGAAAATGGGCCAAAGGAGCACTTTATTTGTGCCGAGAGGCTGCCGATCACGATGCATCTGCCTCATTGAATTATTTTTGATAACCATTGAGGACATCCAGATTTACTGAATGCCACTGCAAAGCCCACAATAAATGCATGGCTTCTCTCGGTCTGAGGAGCACCCTCATTGCTCTCCATTAAGAGTGCTGCCGTGAAAGCAAAGTTCACAGAGAGAACGGAAAACAAATTTCAGACACTGTTGAAAAATAAATGAGGGTGCCCAGGCCCATAATTGAAAGGTAACATTGAACTGAGAGAGCATCTATCTTGGTTGTAACTCACTGCGACTGTGGTCTGCGTAAGCATGCGGTGTTCCTGTGTGTCTAAGCAAACCAATAATTCTGAAACCCAGAATAAACACCAGTCCACTTTATCAATAACTTTCTGCAATTGAACTGAACCAAATCAATACCGATACATTTCCAATTTTCCACATATCATTCACAGAGCAGTAAAAACATTATCGTGTAACATTTAAAGTTATACAGGTGGCATGGCGGTAGAGTCGCTGCCTTACAGCGCCAGCGACCCAGGTTCGATCCTGACTACAGGTGCTGTCTGTACGGAGTTTGCACGTTCTCCCCGTGACCTGCGCGGATTTTCTCCGGGATCCCCAGTTTCATCCCGCACTCCAAAGACGTGCAGGTTTGTTGGTTAATTGTCTCGGTAAAATTGTAAACTGTCCCCAGTGCGTGTGGGATAGTGCTAGTGTGCAGGGATCATTTGTCAGCGCGGGCTCGGTGGGCCGAAGGGCCTTTTTCCGCGCTGTATCTCTAAACTAAACTAAACTAGACATGTTCAAAAGGAAAACTCGCAAAGTAGGACCTCAGCACTGAAAGTAATGAGGTGCTACCAGGGGTAACATGAATTTACCTTTGATTTGTGAATGTAACAGGTAGTGTAGGAAAATAACTGCAGATGCCGGTACAAATCGAAGGTATTTATTCACAAAATGCTGGAGTAACTCAGCAGGTCAGGCAGCATCTCAGGAGAGAAGGGATGGGTGACGTTTCAGGGTCGAGACCCTTCTTCAATGTAACATGTCGGTTGTGGAAAATAATCATTTTTATAGATTCTCCATTTTGTTCACCTTGCAAAAAAAGCTTATACCAATCCTTTGGCTTGTTTTATGAGGTATATTATATGCCCCCTGAGACTGAATGATTTCTGGTTTACAAGAGAACAGTTGACTATTAAGATCTAATTTGACGGGCATGTTAAAATATCAAACGTCACATTTAATTGGGTTATTCATCTACACATAGGTCCCCTGTTAGTCACACCATGGCATGCATTGACAGCCTTCTGTAAATGTGTTGATTGATTTACCAGTGCAGTTGCCGCAGAATAGTGATAATCACTGTTCGAAATACAATGCAAGACATTGAGGAGTGCCGTTATTCCTTCACAGAGCACTGCTATTGATGCGCTATGAAGCGTACCGTCGGGTTGCATTGCAACCTAGGGTTTTCGAAACAGCTCTGCCCAAGACCGCAAGAAATTGCAGAGAGTTACTCCGTCAAGCAGACCAGACTCCCCACCCCCCATTGACTCCATCTCCATTTCACGGGACCGTCGGGGGGGGGGGGGGGGGGGGGCAGCAAACATTATCAAAGACCCTTCCCACGTCGGTCATTCCTTCTTCTCTCTGCTCCCGTCGGGCAGAAGATAGAGAAGCCGGAAAGCAATGCACCGCCTGACTCAGGAACGGCTTCTCCCCCTCTGTTATCAGGCTTCCGAACAGTCCATAAGGTTTGGGGACAGTCCAAATCCCCTCTGCCTCATTAGACAATAGACAATAGACAATAGGTGCAGGAGGAGGCCATTCGGCCCTTCGAGCCAGCACCGCCATTCAATGTGATCATGGTTGATCATTCTCAATCAGTACCCCGTTCCTGCCTTCTCCCCATACCCCCTGACTCCACTATCCTTAAGAGCTCTATCCAGCTCTCTCTTGAATGCATTCAGAGAATTGGCCTCCACTGCCTTCTGAGGCAGAGAATTCCACAGATTCACAACTCTCTGACTGAAAAAGTTTTTCCTCATCTCAGTTCTAAATGGCGTACCCCTTATTCTTAAACTGTGGCCCCTTGTTCTGGACTCCCCCAACATTGGGAACATGTTTCCTGCCTCTAACGTGTCCAACCCCTTAATAATCTTATACGTTTCGATAAGATCTCCTCTCATCCTTCTAAATTCCAGTGTATACAAGCCTAATCGCTCCAGTCTTTCAACATATGACAGTCCCGCCATTCCGGGAATTAACCTAGTAAACCTACGCTGCACGCCCTCATTGCCTCAAGAAATGTTACACTAAAGCATTGACAACTAATCTGCACTCGGTATCTTTCCCTTCGCCCTACCTATTATACTTGAGTTTGACTCGTTTGTCTTAATATATATTATTATCTGATTTGAATGGACACTGTTACTGAACAAAGCTTTTTTACTATACCCTGATACATGGAACAATAATAAAGAATGTGTAGAAAGGAACTGCAGATGCTGGTTTACCCCAAAGATAAGACACAAAATGCTGGAGTATCTCAGCGGGACGGGCAGTATCCCTGGAGGGAAGGAATGGGTGACGTTTCGGGTCGGGACCCTTCTTCAGACTAAACGTAAACCTAAATCTACTTGCACACTGCAATGTAATAACGTGTAGACTTTGTGAATAACTTGTCTTGATTGTAAATAAAGGCGATTTCTAAACCTAGTGAGTATTGTTCTGCATCAGGGAGAGAAGTGTGGTTATCGGTTGGCAGGGAAGCAATATTTTATTCCAAGGAGATTATGCTTGAGAATAAATATAATTAAGATGCAGAGCATCTGGCATTGTTGTTCCTAGAGTCATAGAGTCACAGAGTCATACAATGTGGAAACGGGCCTTTCGGCCTAACTTGCCCACACCGGCCAACATGTCTCTGGTACACTAGTCCCACTTGCCTGCGCTTGGTCCATATCCCTCCAAACCTGTCCTATCCATGTACATGTCTAATTGCTTTTTAAAAGTTGTGATCGTCCGTGCCTTAACTACCTCCTCCGACAGTTCGTCCCATACACCTACCACTCTTTGTGTGAAAATGTCACCCCTCAGATTCCTATTGATTATGTTTTTTGGTCGACAGCGATCAACAAATAAATGGTAAGGGTGGATTCTTTGTCAAAGCAGTCAAATTCTGTGTCCATTAACCATAATAATCAATTAATAATGGTCCATATGATATTGCATTTTAGATTTCAGATTTACAGCATCTGCAGTATTTTGCTTTTTTATAAAGTACTGTAGTATTAATGTGAGCTAGAACGTTTCATGACCTCTGGTCCAATTCTTGTTTTACATGAGCCAGTAAAAAAAGTTACAATTGAGTTAAAAATTCACATGGCTACAGAGGGTAAAAAATTACCCTGTGTCGTTACTTCTGATCATTTTCCTGAGAGCTCTACAGAAAACTGCAACAATGTTAATTAAATCAGTCTGAAGAAGGGTCCTAACCCAAAACTTCACCTATCCATGTTCTCCAGTGATGCTGCCATTGAGTTATCCCAGCACTTTGTGTCTTTTTTTTGTAATCCAGCATCTGCAGTTCTTTTTTTCAACCCAGTGTTCATTTGAAATCAGGTTGAGATTAGACTTGAGCTTTGTTCTCATTATTTTCATGTGTACGAAGGAACTGCAGATGCTGGCTTATACCGCAGACACACACAAAGTACCGGAGTGGGTAACTCAGCGGGTCAGGCCTTTTTCTGGCGAAAAAGACTCTGAAGAAAGAAGGTTTCTGACCCGAAACGTCACCTATTCTTTTTGTCCAGAGATGCTGCCTGACCCGTTGTGTTACTCCAGCACTTTGTGTCTATTCTCATTATATTCATAGAGCTACACAAAAACCTAGAACTTACTGCAAATAATATTAATATATGAGGGCCCACATGTGTCAATTTCCTAATCCTCCTCTTTTAATAAATGCAAGGAATCGATCGGGTGGGCGCACAGATTCTCTTGCCCAGAGTGGAGGAATCAAGAACCAGAGGGCATAGGTTCAAGGTGAAGAAGGAAAGATTTTATAGGAATCTGAGGGGTAAATTATTCACACAAAGAGTATGGAACAAGCTGCCGGAGGAGGTAGTTGAGGCAGGGACTATCGCAATGTTTAAGAAGCAATTAGACAGGTGCATGGATAGGGCAGGTTTAGAGGGATATAGGGAAAATTCAGGCAGATGGGACTAGTGGCTTTGGGACATGTTTGGCGGTGTGGGCTACTTGGGCCGAAGGGCGTGTTTCCACTATGTATGACTCCATGACTCTACAACAGAATGACTAACCTATTTATTTTTAATAGATTATCATCACTGTTAAAACAATAGATTTATGCAGAGCAATACCTAATGAGTCAGTGTCCAATCCTGAATCAATTTCCAAGCAACTGCCTCCGAGCTGCCATCAATGTTGGGCCTCATGAACAAGGCCACTCACATCAGGTACTCTAAGGCAGCTAACCCTTTAAAAATGAACTCAGTAGATGTCAAAGATGTGAAAGAAAACAGAACAGAAACTTTCATGTCAATTTGGTGAGGTCATATGATCACAAAGTTCGCCAGAGCAGGTTACAGCAGCAGGATTAGACCATTTGGCCCAGCAAGTCTACTCCCACATTCAATCATGGCAGATCTATCTCTCCCTCTAAACCCCACTCATAAGCCTTCTCCCCATAACCCCAGACACCCGCACTAATCAAGATCCTATCAATCTCTGACTTAAAAATATCCATTGACTTGGCCTCCACAGCCTTCTGTGGCAATAGACAAAAGACAATAGGTGCAGGAGGAGGCCATTCGACCCTTCGAGCCAGCACCACCATTCAATGTGATCATGGCTGATCATTCTCAATCAGTACCCCGTTCCTGCCTTCTCCCCATACCCCCTGACTCCGCTATCCTTTAGAGCTCTATCTAGCTCTCTCTTGAATGCATTCAGAGAATTGGCCTCCACTGCCTTCTGAGGCGGCGAATTCCATAGATTTACAACTCTGTGACTGAAAAAGTTTTTCCTCATCTCCGTTCTAAATGGCCTACCCCTTATCCTTAAACTGTGGCCCCTTGTTCTGGGAACATTGGGAACATTCCGGGAATTAACCTAGTAAACCTACGCTGCACGCCCTCAATAGCAAGAATATCCTTCCTCATATTTGGAGACCAAAACTGCACACAGTACTCCAGGTGCTGTCTCACTAGGGCCCTGTACAACTGTAGAAGGACCTCTTTGCTCCTATACTCAACTCCTCTTGTTACGAAGGCCAACATTCCATTGGCTTTCTTCACTGCCTGCTGTACCTGCATGCTTCCTTTCAGTGACTGATGCACTAGGACACCCAGATCTCATTGTACGTCCCCTTTTCCTAACTTGACACCATTCAGATAATAATCTGCCTTCCTATTCTTACCACCAAAGTGGTTAACCTCACATAGATTCCACAGATTCACCACCCTCTGACTAAAGAAATTCCTGATCTCCTTCCTAAAGGAACATCCTTTAATTCTAAGGCTATGACCTCTTGGTCCTAGACTCTCCCACTAGTGGAAACATCCTCTCCTCATCCACTCTATCCAGGCCTTGGAGTCAGTGGAGCTGTTGCATTATTGCCTGATGATCTTGTCCAGTTTGCTCTCTTTTGGCCCACGCCCCTCTCAACCATCTTTGACTAATATGACTGCAATATGAGAATGTTTTCAAACGTTGCTGAACCACTAACGATTCTTTTCATCGTACCATTAATGTTGTTAATGTAAAACATGGAATGGAGTAGATGGAATGGAATGGAATACTTTATTGTCACACGTGACAAGACACAGTGAAGTTCTTTGCCTGAATATACAATGTGTACAAATAGCGGCCACCTAGGGCGCTGACTAAGTTACAAAGCACGCCGGCTCCTCCTTTTGTTGTCCGCCCCCCCCCCCCCCCCCCCCAACAGCAGTCCCCCCCACGCCGAGTCCCCATTGTCCCTTGTTCTCCCTCCCTCCCCAATTGTCCATTGTTCTTCCCCTCCCCCCCACGGTGGTCCTCCACACTCTCGTCGACTGTCGACCACAGGTCAACCCGCGAGGCATCGCCGCCGCCGCGAGGCTTCTCCGCCGCCGAGGCCCCATCGTCGCGAGGCTTGAGCGCGGCCGAGGCCTCACTGCTGTCGACGCCCCAATTCACGCCTCCGTGGTGCCGACCCGGGCCCCAGCCACGGGCTCCATCAGCCGCTCCGCCGACCCGCGAGGCCCGGCTCCTCCGTCCGACCCGCAAGGCCCCGACCGGGCCCTGACCCTGACCCTGGCGACCCTGGAGGCATCGAGAACGCGGCGCCTCGATAAAGGCCTCTGGCCGCATTCTCAGTCCACAGCCGCAGCCCTTCGGGAAGTGTTCTGGCCGCGCAGCCCGTCGAGAAGCCTTCTGCCCACGTGTCCCGTCGGGAAACATGTGAAGGAAGAAACTGCAGATGCTGGTTTATACCGAAGATAGACACAAAATGCTGGAATAACTCAGCGGGTCAGATGGCATCTCCAGAGAAAAGGAATAGGTGACATTTCGGGTCAAGACCCTTCAGTCTGAAGAAGGATCTCAACCCAAAGGGTCTGAAGAAGGGTTCCGAGCCAAAACGCCACCTATTCCTTTTCTCCGGAGATGCTGCCTGACCCGCTGAGTTACTCCAGCTTTTTGAGTCCATCTTCAGATAAACCAGTGGCCAGGTTGTACTTTAAGAAATGCCTCAAACAATAAATATTATTCCCATTAAAAGTTGATAACTGGATTAGTTTCTGCCGCATAATTTTCCTATCTTTGGCAATATTGCGGCTACTGACACACAATACACGTACATTCCTTAGGCTGGTTCTTCGAGCTGCAGTTTTTACAATTGCTGCTAGTGATTACATACTTTATGTGTCGTCCTGTTTCAGTGATCCTTATCTGAATCACCCGATAAGATGTGTTTCAGTTACAAAGTTCCTGGAATGTCGACAACCGAGATAAATAATTTAGCCCACGACGCCGGCAAGACGCTATTCTCAATTTCAAAGCTCGCAAAACTGCACGCTTCCTTCTGACTAAAGAACTCTTCTGTCACGGAAAAGGGGGATTGGGATCATTCACAAAGGCTGCAAGAATAGACTGGCAAACCGCAGATGGCTTTGTCTGAAGCACAAAGGGTTTGGTGCAGTTCACAAGTTACAGGAGTGGAATTAGGCCATTCGGCCCATTACGTTCACTCCGACATTCAATCATGGCTGATCTCTGCCTTCTGATACCGTTCTCCTGCCTTCTCCCCATAAACCTTGACAACCGTTCTAATCAAGAATTTGTCTATCTATGCCTTAAAAATATCCATTGACGGCATCCACAGCCCTCTGTGGCAATGCGTTCCGCTGATTAATTAACCTCTGATTAAGATGAAGTTCCTCCTCACCTCCTTTTTTAAAGGAGCGCCCTTTAATTCTGAGGCTATGGCATCCGGTCCTAGATTCTCCCACCAGTGGAAACATCTTTTCCACATCCACTCTATCCAGGCCTTTCATTATTCTGTAAGTTTCAATGAGGTCCCCCCTCAACCTTCTAAACTCCAGCGAGTACAGACCCAGTGCCGTCAAACGCTCATCATATGTTAACCCACTCTTTCCTGGAATCATTCTTGTAAACCTCCTCTGGACCCTCTCCAGAGTCAGCACATCCTTCCTCAGATATGGGGCCCAAATTTGCTCACAGTCCCTGGAAGCGTTGGTGGAAATGTTTGGAGGGATACGGACCAAACGTAGGCAGGTGGGACTAGTGTAAGTGGGACATGTTGTCCGGTGTGGGCAAGTTGGGCAGAAGGGCCTGTTTCCACACTATATGACTCTATGACGGCTCGGCCCGCGGCGGGCCGTCCGGCGCGGCCTGCAACCACAACAACCTGACCGCGGGAGAGGACAGCAGGAGAAGGGAAAAGACATTGTGGCCTTCCATCACAGTGAGGAGAGGACTGGAGGAGACTCACTGTGATGGATGTTTTCTTGATGGATGTTTCTTTTGTGTGTTTTGGGGGTTGTGTAATTTCAATGCCTATTTTGATGCTTTTGTTGTTGGACTGTGGGTGACTGAATTTCGTCCAATTTGGATGACAATAAAGCTATCTTGAATCTTGAATCTTGAATCTTGAATGACCCAATGTTTTGTGACAAACCAACATATGATTTTGCCCCTACCATTGCAATGGGTGAATTATGAAGATATTGGACTATCGTGACAGGCACTATTTATCCTCATTCTCTAACGTGTGTAAACAAGGCCATGTCATAAAACAGCAACTGGCGTCACACTTAAATCATGAATGCACAGTGGACGATGAGGAAGCTGCAACGATCCCAATTCCTCAGTGGTAAATGTGCAGCCACATCGAGGACTCTCCATCAATTTTCATTCCCCCGGAACATAGGTTCAGGACACTGGTGGGAAAACACCTTCAATCCCAATTACTAAGACGTAAACACACAGAACATTGTTGAAAAAAACAGCAATTCTCGAACATCTGGGCAGAGAACTATGAGAAAATGTTCAAGACCCCAAATGATTTCTATAATCCCAATTATAAGGGTGCAAATGATTTCTGCATCCCAATTATAAGGGCTCAGGGCAGTGTTGATATCCATGTAGCCCATATTCCCCTCTTGCGAGGGTTGCAGATAGTACTGGAAAATGCCATCAATCTTACCTCCCCCAGTAATCAGCACAAGACACTGGTGGGAAATATTAGCGATCCCAATTCTCCACAGTGAAGGAACATGACATCGAGTTGGATCAATATTGATACCGAACAGGCAATGGTGAGGCAGCTGGGCCACTGTTGGAAAGTATCATCAATCCTTCATTTTAGTTTAGTTTAGTTTAGTTTAGTTTAGTTTAGAGATACAGCACGGAAACAGAGTCCACGCCGACCAGTGATCCCCGCACACTAACACTTCCCTACCCACACTAGGGACAATTTTACATTCATACCAAGCCAATTAACCTACAAACCTGTACGTCGTTGGAGCATGGGAGGAAACCAAAGTTCTTGGAGAAAACCCACACAGGTCAAGGGGAGAGCATACAAAGTCGCTATAGATGAGCTCCAATTTTTGTGATCGAACCCGGATCTCTGGCGCTGTAAGGCAGTAGCTCTACCATTGCGCCCACCGTGCCGCCCACATAGGATGCAAGGAGGCAGTAGATCATTTTTACAAGCAGAAGCAGGGCTTCTAAACGGCCCGGCCTAGTGTACCGTCCGATTAACCTCTACCCCATTGCGGACATTGGACTTTGTCCATGGAACTGGTGTGCTGCAATGCTGAGAACTATATTCTGCACTCTCTATTAGCACTTTGTTCTGCCTACTCAACTTGAGTTGGGTTTGATTGTATTTATGCATAGTATTATTTGATCTGACTGGATAGCAAGCTTTTCACTGTACTTTGATACATGTTGCAATAATAAACCTAAACCTCAACCTAATATTCATCGTATTACACAAATACTTCTTGAGCACCTTTTTTTCCCCTTATATATCTGCAAGGAACTGTCCTCTGAAAAAAAATTATTTAACAATAAACCTTCCTGGTTGTGAGTCTGTGACATGTTATTGCAGTTTAGAATCATTTTGAAAAATGTTTAATAGTTTAATAGTTTGTGATGAGAAATTGGATTAGGAATTCATTTAAAGTCATAGAATCAGAGAGTTATACAGTGCAGAAGCAGGCCCTTCGGTCCAACTTGCCCATGCCGGCCAACATGCCCCATCTACACCAGTCCCACCTGTTTGTGCCCATATCCCTCTAAACATGTCCTATCCATGTACCTGCCTAAATGTTTCTTAAACATTGCGGTAGTACCTGACTCAACTACCTCCTCCGGCAGCTCATTTCATACGCCCAACATCCTTGGTGTAACAAAGTTACCCCTCAGGTTCCTGTTAAATCTCCCCCCCCCCCCTCACTTTAAACCTATGTTCTCTGGTTCTCAATTCCCCTACTCTGGGCAAAAGACTATGACTGTGTCAACCCTATCTATTCCTCTCATGATTTTATACACCTTTGGAAGATTGCCCCTCATCCTCCTGCGCTGCAAGGAACAAAGCCCTAGCCTGCTCAACCTCTCGCTGTAGCTTAGGCCCCCCGAGTCCTGACAACATCCTCGCAAATCTCCGCACCCTGGGGGGAACCTGGAGCTGTAGTGAATGGGGTCCTAGTCTGTGTTGGTCCTGCTGGAGGTTAGATTGGCAAAGAGTTAAGCCAAAGAGAATGATCAGCCATGATCACATTGAATGGTGGTGCTGGCTCGAAGGGCCGAATGGCCTACTCTTTCACCTATTATCTATTGTCTATAACCTCTAACAGGAGAAATGTGTCTGACCTTTGAAATAATTCTCAATTTTTACTCTCCAGCTTCAATAAGTGAACAGTGCCAATCATGATTCAGACCAACGTAGTTAGTTAGCTATTTTGCAGAGAGCTGATTTTGGCTATTAAATTACTGTTGACATCATTTCAGAAGCTGGATGCCAGAAAGAAGTTCTGGGGTACTCAAAAACCTTGCACCACAGAGACATTACAATACTAACAATCGACATTAATTATAAATAAAAGTGTGGAGAATTGATTAATGCCAAGTTTACACGACTTCTGTCTGTGACTTGTGGCACAGATGGTCTCCTACACCATTCTGGTTACACATCCAAGATATCTTCAGAAAAGGGAGACAAAAAAGGGTGGGGAAAATAAGGCAGGAGAATTCCTGCAAAAATGCCAAACAAAATACTACCAATTCCGGTGAGAAATGTAGCACTTTTCATTTGGGGGCTATTTTCAGTTGAAGAATGCCCTTTGTGTTACACAACGGCTTCAGTAAAAAATTGACAAATGCTAATGCAATTTTGGACAAGGAAAAGCTTTTGAACAAGATGGTGGCTGGTAAACATAGTGGTGTTTCCAACATCACACCGATGCTGTTTAATGAAACGAGATGACAAGGTCAGGCACTGCAGAACGACATATTCTTCCCATCTAACTTCATTTTCTTTTGATCAGAGAGGAGTAGATCTGCTGCCGATTCTGCAATTCAATTTCTGCTCCGCTTCATATTTTGTTTGCTACATATTTTGTGGTGCTTTTTGTCCCCCTCTTTTTAAAGGCAATAAAAGCTTCTCGGGACATGCTTTATAAGCATGTTCACAATCACTAACCTCCTCCGTTACATCGTATCAGCTATCCCTGTGTAGATTGTTTTCAAATTTGGGATAATGCAGTTCTGAGAAGTGCAACCATCCACTGTATCGACCTGACGTGTCATCTTATTTTTACGGACCTGAACAGTGAATGTTGCCAAACTACCCAGGGACATAATCTGCAGACTCCCATTTCTCACCACTTCACCATCCTACGCCTATTTTACTAAAAGGAGTGGCTGGATACTCTTTAGCAGTGAGATCCATGGAAGACACACGCACAAAGACAAACTATATCTCTTCATTCTTTGAAAGCGCCTGTATTTCTTCCAGATTGGAATGTTAAATTTGTTGCTCATGAAATGAACAATGGCGGCCCGGTGGCACAGCGGTGGAGTTGTCGCGTTAGAGCGCCAGAAACCTGGGTTCGATCCGGGTGCCGTCTGTACGGGGCTTGTACGTTCTACCCGTGACCTGCGTGGGTTTTCTCCGAGATCTTTGGTTTCCTCCCACACTCCAAAGACGTACTGGTTTGTAGGTTAATTGGCTTGGTGTAAATGTAAAAAATTGTCCCTAATATGCGTAGGATAGTGTTAATGTGCGGGGATCGCTGGTCGGCGTGGAGTCGATGGGCCGAAGGGCCTGTTTCGAAGCTGCATCTCGAAACTAAACTAAACTAAACTTATCTAAATTAAGTCCACTACATTGGGAAGAACAAACTCATATTTACTGTTTTTGTAAAGCGCTTTGAGCACCTGGTAAAGCGCTATATAAAATAAATGCTTATTATTATTATTATATTATTATATTGGGTGACTGCAATGATCTCCACAGGACTAGCCATGCGTATCAGTGATTTAGAGTCATAGATCTGTACAGCACTGAAATGAAATATAGAAAATAGGTGCAGGAGTAGGCCATTCGGCCCTTCGAGCCAGCACCGCCATTCAATATGGGCGGCACGGTAGCGCAGCGGTAGAGTTGCTGCTTTACAGGAGACTCAGGTTCGATCCTGACTACGGGTGCTGCACTGTAAGGAGTTTGTACGTTCTCCCCGTGACCTGCACGGGTTTTCTCCGAGATCTTCGGTTTCCTCCCACACTCCAAAGACGTACAGGTATGTAGGTTAATTGGCTGGGTAAATGTTAAAATTGTCCCTAGTGGGTGTAGGATAGTGTTAATGTACGGGGATCGCTGGGCGGCATGGACTTGGAGGGCCGAAAAGGCCTGTTTCCGGCTGTATATATATAATATGATATGATAATATGATCATGGCTGATCATCCAAAATCAGTACCCTGTTCCTGCTTTCTCCCCATATCCCTTGATTCCGTTAGCCCTTGGAGTGATATCTAACTCTCTCTTGAAAACATCCAGTGAATTGGCCTCCACTGCCTTCTGTGGCAGAGAATTGCACAGATTCACAACTCTCTGGGTGAAAAAGTTTTTCCTCATCATTCCTAAATGGCCCTACCCCTTAATCTTAAACTGTGACCCCTGGTTTTGAACTCCCCCAACACGGGGACCATTTTTCCTGCATCTAGCTTGTCCAATCCCTCAAGAATTTTATATGTTTCTTTAAGATCCCCTCTCATCCTAAATTCCGGTGAATGTAAGCCAGGTCGATCCATATAAGTAAATAGTGTTCATCTCTTCCCATTATCCAACCATCTGCCTATCTAACCCCCCCACCCCCCCCTCCTTGCCTGTGTTCATCTAAGACCTGCTGTGGTTTGTCATGCACCTCCAGGCTTCTAGCGTCCCCCCTCAGTCTGAAGTGGGTCCTGATCCAAAATGGCACCTATCCATATTCTCCAGAGATGCTGCGTGACCCGCTGAGTTATTCCAGCACTTTCCTTTGTAAACCAGCATCTGCAGTTCTTTGCTTCTGTATAAGTAAATAGAATGAGCAGGAAGGAACTGCAGATGCTGGTTTACACCAAATATAAGCACAACATGCTGGAGTAACTCAGCGGGACAGGTAGCATCGCTGGATAAAAGGAATGGGTGACGTTTCGGATCAAGACTCTTCTTCTGTCCTGAAGAACTGATCTGATGAAGGGTCTCAACCCGAAACATCACCCATTCCTTCTATCCAGAGATGCTGCTTGTCCCGTTGAGTTACTCCAGCAATTTGTGTCTAGCTTAAGTAAATAGAATGTCCGAATTAAATGAACAAGTTGAATTTAAATGGATCTCCTGTGATCTTGGGGAAATGTAGGTTCAACAGTTGAAATGGTGGATGTGACTGCAGAATAAGTCTTAGACTCAGTCAGCTTGTGAAAAGAAGAAAACATGTCAAACTCAATTGTGGCTCAGCATCTCTGGTGGTACGTTATTGAGATGCAGAAACTGGGTTGGGATTTAGAAACAAGGAAATGCAAATGCCGGTTTACAAAAAAAGGACACAATGTGCTGTGGTAACTTAGGAGGCCAGGCAGCATCTCTGTAGAAGATTAACACAAAGATACTGGTGGAACTCAGAGGGCCAGGCAGCATCTCTGAAGAAAAGGAATAGGTGACGTTAGGAGTCGGAACCTTTCTTCGGACTCTCTGGACCTCTGGAGAACATGGATGGGTGTCATTTTGGGTTAGGACCTTTCTTTACACACCCTGAAACATCAGCCATCAATGTTCTTCAGAGATGCTGCCTGACCCGCTGAGTTTAGTTTAGTTTAGTTTAGAGGTACAGCACTGAAACAGGCCCTTTGGCATGCTGAGTCCACTCCGACCAGCACATTAACACACACTTGGGACTTTTTTTAACATTTATACTGAACCAATTAACCTACAAACCCGCACGTCTTTGGGGTGTGGGAGGAAACCGAAGATCTTGGAGAAAACCCACTTGGTCACGGTGAGAACGTACAAACTCTGTACAGATAGCACCCGTAGTCGGGTTCAAACATGGGTCTCTGGCGCTGTAAGTGCTGTAAGGCAGCAACTCTACCGATGCGCCACTGTGACACCCTGTTACTCCAGCACTTTCTGTATAGGATTGGGCTTTGCTGTCATCTCCTCCAGAATTACATCGTGTGCTACTCATTCTAGGTAGAGACAAAGGAAAAAGAGTGTGCTGCTTCTTTTAAAAAAACGACATAAGAAATTTCCACGGACTTCTTGACTGACTGATTGTTTCAGATTTCTCTGTTGTGCCACACTGGTGTCAGTAATCTTATTACAAACAGTTAGTGATATCTTGGTAAATTCTAAGGAAATGCCATAGAATTAGTGGTACCTTGGCAAATAGAAATGGGCAGGTGTAATGGCTATGAAGAGAGAGGAACTGAAAATACTCAGAAAATGTAGTTTGGACAAATTGTGAGGAAAAGCCTAAAGGGCCTGTCCCACTTAGGTGATTTTTTAGGCGACTGCCGGCGACTAAACAAAGCTAGGAGCAAAGAGGTTCTTCTACAGTTGTACCGGGCCCTGGTGAGACTGCACCTGGAGTACTGTGTGCAGTTTTGGTCTCCAAATTTGAGGAAGGATATTCTTGCTATTGAGGGCATGCAGCGTGGGTTCACTAGGTTAATTCCCGGAATGGCGGGACTGTCGTATGTTGAAAGGCTGGAGCAATTAGGCTTGTATACACTGGAATTTAGAAGGATGAGGGGGGATCTTATTGAAACATATAAGATAATTAGGGGATTGGACACATTAGAGGCAGGAAACATGTTCCCAATGTTGGGGGAGTCCAGAACAAGGGTCACAGTTTAAGAATAAGGGGTAGGCCATTTAGAACGGAGATGAGGAAGAACTTTTTCAGTCAGAGAGTGGTGAAGGTGTGGAATTCTCGTTGGATGCTTTCAAGAGAGAGCTGGATAGAGCTCTTAAGGATAGTGGAGTGAGGGGGTATGGGGAGAAGGCAGGAATGGGGTACTGATTGAGAGTGATCAGCCATGATCGCATTGAATGGCGGTGCTGGCTCGAAGGGCTGAATGGCCTACTCCTGCACCTATTGTCTATTGTCTATTGACTGTCAAAGTCGTAGCAGATCGGCGAAATTTTCTTTTACCCGACGACAATGACCACGACAATGCCGAGTCAGGTCGATACAAGTGACTTTTTTTGTGAAACTAGCACCTGGCTAAGAGATTACACCATCTTCGGAAACATCGCAAAATTCCCACGCTTACCTGACCGTCAAACTGTCGCCTCCAATCTACCCGTCAAATGTCCTGACGGTAAATGAATTGGTTAAACAAAACTATCTTCTGGTATCTTCAAATGCCTTTTTCTTAATTTAATATTACATGCTTCTAAATGCATCTGCGACAACCTAGCAAACCTGGGGACAGCGTGCGACAGACAGCGCCCGCAATAAGCTATGATACCTGGCGACAAGCCAGCTGTCGCCGAGAAATTTCTATCTGGAAAATTTTTCTGCGACGCGCCGAGATCCGCTACGATTCATTGAAGACTCCTCACGATCACGCCCGCGACACCCCGGCAAACTTTCGGCGACAGCCAGTCGCTTTAAAATCGCCTAACTGGGACAGGCCCTTAAAGCTAATGACAATCTGACCATTTCACTTTCACTATTTCGTGTCTCTGCCTTGGCTGATTACACTAACTGGAATACATAATCAAACACATACTGTACATTTCATTCTGGACAAAGGATCTATACCACTGTCGTTTGCTTAATTGGTTGACCGCTTGCTTGCACTAATCATCGGACAAGGCCATCGGACAAACGCATGAAGGCGTTGGATAACATCTTACCAGAATAAGAAATTCTAAGAGAAATCACTAATTGCTGACCGCAACATTTTTGTGGGAGCCAAGGAATGGCACTTTGCATCTCCACCATTAGAGAGACTTTGTAATGACTCCTTGTCAACCCACTCATCTGTCAGCCAGCAGAAAGCACGTGGAAAGGACATGGGATTGCTTTTCAAGGCCTGGGCCCAAGGTGGCGGGGTCCATCAGGCATCAGTACAACTGAGACAACAGATGGACATCATTTAATGATTGATATAATGGTTCACCAGCCTCTAAAGAATATAAATAAAAACAGTAGGGAGAGAGACAGAGAGACAGAGAAACAGATACAGATATAGAAAGACGAACACAGAGAAAGAGACAGAGAGGAAGAGACAGACAGACAGGCAGACAGAGAGACAGAGAGAGAGAGACAGAGGGAGGCAGAGAGAGAGAGACAGAGACAGGCAGGGAGAGAGAGAGAGGGTTAGAGGGAGAGAGAGGAAGAGAGGAGGGAGAGAGAGAGAGACAGATAGGCAGACAGAGGCTGAGTAAAACAGAGACAGGAGAGACAGAGAGACAGAGAGAGAGAGAGAGACAGACAGAGACAGAGAGAGACAGAGAGACACACAGAGAGAGAGAGAGAGAGAGAGAGAGAGAGAGAGAGAGAGAGAGAGAGAGAGAGAGAGATAGTGTGTGTGTGAGAGAGAGAGAGAGAGAGAGAGAGAGAGAGAGAGAGAGAGAGAGAGAGAGAGAGAGAGAGAGAGAGAGAGAGAGAGAGAGAGAGAGCGAGAGCGAGAGGGAGAGACAGAGAGAGTGACAGACAAACAGACAGACAGACAGACAAAATGAGACTGAGACTGAGATGGAAAGAGAGAGAGAGGGGGAAGAGTATGTGAGAGAGAGAAACCACAAGGATGAACATGTTACACTGTGCCAGAGGACAGCATTTACAAATAATCTGCAAGGTTATACCCTCCTGGGGGATTTATTAAAACCCGTGGTATTCGGCTGTAGAATTGAGAATGCAACTAATTGTCACTGACCATTGGCTAGAACTGGAATTTAAAAAAAAAAAGTGAAGTGGCAACTTAAATTTCCTTCGTTTATTTCTACAAGGTGACTTTGAAGGGCATGGCATGACCTGGGCTGTTTGCGGAGTTCCATCAGTTGGAAACTGCACGTTCTTTCCCAAAGGGTATGCAGTCGTATTTCTCTATCAATGGCAAGTAGCCAGTGACCACATTGGTCAAACAACAAATGGACCCAAAACTCAACAAAATATCCTGTCAGTTCAACAGTATTCAAGAGAGGATATAATATAAAACAAACACATTAGTACTGATAGATATCCCCCCACCCACAATACCATTCAAAGGGTATACAACTTAAGTTAAGCTAGTCCCATTTACTCACATCCCTCTAAACCTTTCCCACCCCTCTCCCATCAGGGAAAAGGTATAGAAGTGTGAAAACGCACACCTCCAGATTCACGGACAGTTTCTTCCCAGCTGTTACCAAGTCAAGTCAAGTTTATTTGTCACATACACATACAAGATGTGCAGTGAAGTCAAAGGTCACCCACAGTCCAGCAATAGAGCAATAAAAATAAGCAATTTCACACACAATCACAACCAACACAAGAAACATCCATCACAGTGAGTCTCCTCCAGTCACCTCCTCACTGTGATGGAAGGCCAGAATGTCTTTTCTCTTCCCCTGCCGTCTTCTCCAGCGGTCAGGCTGTTGAAGTTGCCTCGTTCCAGGCCGCACCGGACGGTGAAAGGTCCGCAGCGGGCATCCTACCACAACCAGAGAGCAGCCCTGAACTACTATCTACCTCTTTGGTGACCATCGCACTATCCTTGATCGGACTTTGCTGGCTTTATCTTGCACTGAACGTTATTCCCTGATCATGTATCTATACACTGTAAATGTAAGAAAATAACTGCAGATGCTGGTACAAATCGAAGGTATATATTTTCACAAAGTGCTGGAGTAACTCAGCAGGTCAGGCAACATCTCAGGAGAGAAGGAATGGGTGACGTTTCGGGTCGAGACCCTTCTTCAGACTGATGTCGGGGGGGGGGATGGGACAAAGGAAGGATCCCTCTATCTTCCTGTCTCCACATATATCTTTCCTTTGTCCAGCCCCCCTGACATCAGTCTGAAGAAGGGTCTCGACCCGAAACGTCACCCATTCCTTCTCTCCTGAGATGCTGCCTGACCTGCTGAGTTACTCCAGCATTTTGTGAAAATACACTGTAAATGGATCGAATGTAATCATGTATTGTCTTTCTGCTGTCTGGTTAGCCCGCAACAAAAGCCTTTCACTGTAACTTGGTGACGTGACAATAAACGAAACTAAAGACTGTTCATGAGAGTCAGAAAGACCACGTTTACTGCACGAAATGAAACAGACAATGGGTTCAGGATTGGTGATCCATTGCAGTAAACCTCACCTCTAACGATATGCTTGGGAGCCGTTTGAAAATCTTTGTTATCGTATATGGCCTTTTTTTTATTGTTCCTTTATTTAACGAGGGGTTTCATGAGCAAATCAAGTCACAACAGAATTCATGATACATTAATGTTTAATGTTAAATCACATAATGTGGAGAAGATGTGAAACTGTTTTTATTTGGCATTAACGAACAGCTTGTAACAATAGATGTTCAATTATAAATGGATGGTACATCAGTATTCAGAACTTGAGTGTTAAATTGCATTATGAATCCAGATCAAGCTCGCTTCCCTTCTTCATAAACCTTGTTCCCCATCACCTGTGCATGTTGCTTCCTGCTCTTTAGTTTAGTGTAGTTAAGTTTAGAGATACAGCGCGGAAACAGGCCCCTCAGCCCACCGAGTCCGAACCGACCAGCGATCCCCGCACACTAACACTATCCTACACACACTGTGGACAATTTTCACAC
Source organism: Rhinoraja longicauda (assembly GCF_053455715.1). Classification (NCBI taxonomy): domain Eukaryota; kingdom Metazoa; phylum Chordata; class Chondrichthyes; order Rajiformes; family Arhynchobatidae; genus Rhinoraja; species Rhinoraja longicauda. The sequence goes on along the minus strand of NC_135967.1, from coordinate 41,246,137 downwards.
ACACACACCAACCCAATTAACCTACATACCTGTACGTTTTTGGAGTGTGGGAGGAAACCGGAGTTCTCATCGAAAACCCACACAGGCCACCCAGGATAACGTACAAACTCCGTACAGACAGCGCCCATAGTCAGGATCGAACCCGGGTCTCCGGCGCTGCAAGCGCTGCAAGGCAGCAACTCTACCGCTGCGCCAACGTGCCGCCCTGTTCTTGAAATGAATTGAATTCTTTATTGTCACATGTGACAAGTCGCAGTGGAATTCTTTGCTTCAATACCCAAGGTATGCGAGAGTTGGCACATAAAGGGCGCTGACAAAGTTACAACGTTTCCCATGCCAGGTCCACATCTGTTCCTGGAAGTGATAGACAATAGACAATAGACAATAGGTGCAGGAGGAGGCCATTCGGCCCTTCGAGCCTGTACGCACCGCCATTCAATGCGATCATGGCTGATCATTCTCAATCAGTACCCCGTTCCTGCCTTCTCCCCATACCCCCTGACTCCGCTATCCTTAAGAGCTCTATCTAGCTCTCTCTTGAATGCATTCAGAGAATTGGCCTCCACTGCCTTCTGAGGCAGAGAATTCCACAGATTCACAACTCTCTGACTGAAAAGTTTTTTCCTCATCTCAGTTCTAAATGGTCTACCCCTTAATCTTATAATAATAATAATAATGCATTTTATTTATATAGCGCTTTTCATATACCCAAAGACGCTTTACAGAGATTTTGAGAACATAGGTAAATGAATAAATAGATAAATAAGTAAATAAATAAATGAACAGAGAAAGGAGACAGAAGGTGAGGTGACCTTCAGTGGTTGAAGGCAGTACTGAACAGGTGAGACTTCAGCGATGTTTTGAATGTGGTGAGTGTGGGGGAGTCTCTAACGGTTTGGGGTAGTGAGTTCCATAGGGTGGGAGCAGCGATGGAGAAAGCCCTGTCCCCCCAGGATCTGAGTTTAGTCCGGATGTGGGGGGATAGGAGATTGGCAGCGGCAGAGCGGAGGGTGCAGGTGGGAGTGTGCCTGTGGAGGAGGTCGGTCAGGTAGGATGGGGCCAGGTTATGGAGGGCTTTGTAGGTTAAACTTAAACTGTGGCCCCTTGTTCTGGACTCCCCCAACATTGGGAACATGTTTCCTGCCTCTAACGTGTCCAACCCCTTAATAATCTTACACGTTTTGATAAGATCTCCTCTCATCCTTCTAAATTCCAGTGTATACAAGCCTAGTCGCTCCAGTCTTTCAACATGGTGGTTATAAAAAGCACCAATAGATAAAGGTATTCAAGACACATTCGAGGGTTGTACCCTTCACATGCATTTAGACTCTCCCCGTTATTGATCCTGGGATGAGGAGGCAACCTAGAGTGAGCCACGTTGTTGGGCCCGGAGTTCCACCTTGACTCGACTAATTAGGGCAGGAAATCTCCTTCCTTTCAGGACATTACTGAATCAAGCAGGTTTCCCATCAGAGTAGACACAAGCAAACTGCAAATGCTGGTTTACAAGAGAAGGCACAAAGTAACTCAGTGGGCCAGGCAGCATCTCTGAAGAACATGGCTGGGCAATGTTTTGGATCGAGACTCTTCTTCTGAAGAAGGGTCGTGACCTGAAATGTCCCCTATTCTTTATCTTCGGATATGCTGCCTGACCCGCTGAGTTACTCCAGCATCTTGTTTCCATCTCCGGTGTAAACCAGCATCTGCAGCTCCTCCATTCACATTTTGTCTGCTCCACTGCAAAATCGCCTCAAGGTACCTGCCTACCTTGAAGAGGTTCTCCTCCTCTCTCCGATGAGAGTTCTGCATCTATCTCTCTCTCTGTGATGAATCTGTGGAATTCTCTGCCACAGAAGGTAGTTGAGGCCAGTTCATTGGCTATATTTAAGAGGGAGTTAGATGTGGCCCTTGTGGCTAAAGGGGTCAGGGGGTATGGAGAGAAGCAGGTACAGGATACTGAGTTGGATGATCAGCCATGATCATATTGAATGGCGGTGCAGGCTCAAAGGGCCGAATGGCCTACTCCTGCACCTATTTTCTATGTTTCCATGTTTCCTTGCCGTCTGAAAAAGGGCCTCGACCCGGAACATCACCTATTCCTTTTCTTCAGAGCTGCTGCCTGGCCCGCTGAGTGACTCCAGCATTTTGTGTCTATCTTCGGTGTAAGCCAGAATCAGCAATTCCTTCCTACACATGCTACCTGACCTGCTGAGTTACTCCAGCACTTGATGTCTGTTTTAGTTTTTACATCAGACTGATAGTTCACTGCCAGTATGGCTGAGATTAATTTGCTTTAAAATCCCAAATGTATATCATTATTAAATTTACCAGCATCCATTAATGGGTTTTGACCTCATGCCTCCGGTGCAATGATGAGAGTCCAAGTTGTTGTTCTCATAAGTTAACCATTATCTATCTGTGTCCCATATATTAAATGTAAAGATTGGCTCTTCAAGAGAAAGGCATTGCATTTTAAGCCTAAGATAGACACAAAATGCTGGAGTAACTCAGATGGTCGGGCAGCATCTCTGGAGAAAAGGAATAGGTGACATTACGGGTCAGAACTCTTCTTCAGACTACAGTCTACTGTCTGAAGAAGGGTTCTGATCTGAAACATTACCTATTCCTTTTCTCCAAAGGCGCTACCTGACCCGTTGAGTTACTCCAGCAATTTGTGTATATCCACAGTATAAACCAGCATTTGCAGTACCTTCTTACACACAATAAATTCATAAGTTCTAGTAGCAGAATTAGGCCATTCGGCCCATCAAGTCTATTCCGACATTTAATCATGGCTGATCTATCTTTCCCCCCTAACCCCATTCTCCTGCCTTTGCCCCATAACCCCTTACACCCGCACTAATCAAGAATTTAACAATCTCCGCCTTAAAAACATCCGTTGACTTGGCCTCCGCAGCCGTCTGTGGCAATGAATTCCACAGATTCGCCACCCTCTGGCTAAAGAAATTCCTTCTCATCTCCTTTAGCCTAAGCCTGCTTAGATTTCCAAACTTTGAACCGAAAGGCGTGAAGCCGTAATCGGGGATCTCGCATCCTCCCTCAATAATAAACCACGACCTTTGCCCTGGATAAAATGGGCTAGCTTGCTTGCCCAGATTTCATCGTTGATCTGGACATGACTGGAGATGCTTGCATTAGGACCGGTCGGACCACAGCCTCTCCTTCAGAGTCGTCAGAATTGTGCAAGCTTTAAGGGACATTCAACAAACTCATTTTAAGCCACACAGTGTATCTTGTGACTCCCTGGCACATTGAAATCTAGTTAGCCTGTGACTATTTTTAAACTGCACAGTGTGTGCGTGTGATGTGTTTTTTTTCACCTTGCCATATGGACAAGGGACGTGCGTAGCTGGTGCCAAAAGCTCTCTGCAAATGGGCTTGCTCAAGCAACTGTATTCCAAAGAGGACAACATCATCTTTCACGTTGCCTCTGACCACGACCCACGCCCTTCAAAACAAAAACATATTTTTTTCCCAGTTGAAACACAAATACCTGCCAAAAGCACAGAGTTGCTGATCATGGATGATTTGTCTGTAGCAAGGAAGTGTGAATCACCTGATAATGCAAGTCATTAAAAATGTCACACACAGCCAGATCAAGGATGACATGTTTTCTTCCCACTGATTTTAACCATTTCACCGCAGGGTCTTTTTTTTGTGCTCCACGCTATTCATGTGTGGTCCTGACAAGCTAGATTAATATTGACCCTTACCAAGCCAAAACAAGGAGATCTCTATATTTTACTGAATGGAAAACATCCTCATGTTTGTTCATAAGTGATAGGAGAATTAGGCCATTCGGCCCATCAAGTCTTCTCCACCATCATGGCTGATCTGTCTCTCCCTCCTAACCCCATTCTCCTGCCTTCTCCCCATAACCTCTGACACCTATATTAATCAAGAATCTATCTATCTCTGCATTAAATACATCCACTGGCTTGGCCTCCACAGCCTTCTGTGGCAAAGAATTCCACAGATTCACCACCCCCTGACTAAAGAAATTCCTCCTCATCTTCCTAAAAGAGTGCCCTTTAATTCTGAGGCTATGACCTCTAGTCCGAGACTCTTCCACTAGTGGAAACATCCTCTCCACATCCACTCTGTCCAAGCTTTTCACTATTCTGCATGTTTCAATGAGGTCCCCCTCATTCTTCTAAAGTCCAGTGAATATAGGCCCAGTGCAGAATAACAAAATAGTCAATTTATCCATAGCCATTATAGTAGTTTTATTTTACTTTGGTTTAGGGATACTGCATGGAAACAGGGCCCTTTGGCCCACCAGCGATCCCCACACATTAACACTACCCTGCACACAATTTTACATTCACACCAAGCCAATTAACCTACAAACCTGCACATCTTTGGAGTGTGGGAGGGAACCAAAGATCTCGGGAAAAAAACCCATGCAGGTCACGGGGAGAACGTACAAACACTGGACGGATCACTAGTAGTCAGGATCGAACCAGGATCTCTGATGCTGTAAGGCAGCAACTCTACCGCTGCACCGTGCGGCACGGTGGCGCAGCGGTAGAGTTGCTGCCTTACAGCGAATGCAGCGCCAGAGACTCAGGTTCGATCCTGACTACGGGCGCCGTCTGTACGGAGTTTGTACGTTCTCCCCGTGACCTGCGTGGGTTTTCTCCGAGATCTTCGGTTTCCTCCCACACTCCAAAGACGTACAGGTTTGTAGGTTAATTGGCTGGGCAAAATGCAAAAATTGTCCCTAGTGGGTGTAGGATAGTGTTAGTGTGTGGGGATCGCTGGGTGGCGCGGACCCGGTGGGCCGAAGGGCCTGTTTCTGCGCTGTATCTCTAAATCTAAGAATTCTAAACCACCGTGCTGCCCTATGTTCTAAGTTCCATGTACTTCTAAGTCCTCCAGTGAAGAATCAGTAGTCACCATAAGGCGCAGTCTAACAAAATCACGTTAATTCGGTATTTTTACAGATCTCTGAAGAGGTTAAAATAATCCCCTGGTCACAGATGCAGTTAGTTATTTTAACAAAAGGCGATTATCCGACAATGGAGATGCAACCTCCGTGTATTCATGCGTGGTCCTAACAAGCTAGATTAATATTGACCCTTACCAAACCAAAACAAGTAGTTCTCTATATTTCACTGAATGGAAAACATCCTCATGCTTCTTCATAAGTGATAGGAGATTAATTAGGCCATTCGGCCCATCAAGTCTTCTCCACCATCCAGAGAACACCGAGTGTTTTGGCTCAAAGGTTTGATCAGTAATTTGGGTGGATGGAAAAAAGTTAAATTGGTATTTTTCTTCATTTGGTGGGAAATCAATGCTGGAATGTACTCCAAATTTTGTTCCAAAGCACTGTGCTTATTACTAAAAAAACATCTACAAGCTACGAATGAGAGATGGTGGGGGTTAAAGTCTGGAAGGATGAGATCAATGCCTTCATAATCTGAAGCGATTTTATGACTTAGCGAAACAGTTATGGATTGAAATCTAAAGGTAAAAATATTTTCTTAGAAGGCGATTGCTTTGAAATGGCTTCAGCACATTTTTCCAGTGCAACAGTTGAAGATAAGTTTAATTTTTTTTTATCAACTTTGGTAATCTGAGCCTCAGCTCAGAGTTTGAACATGTTTGGTCTTTAGGCCAATACGACAAGTTACATTCCTCTAATTTCCTTTGCACATCAGTTCCTAAAATCTTCAAACAAGTTAATCAAATTTTCAGCACCCATGCCGAAGGGAAGATAGCACAACTTGCAATCGCACAGAACCTTGCACAGACTTTAAATATGCAACAAAGCGCTGGAGCAACTAAGTTGAGTTACTCTTTTTTTTTGTTGCAAACCGCATCTACAGTTCCTCGTTTCTACGTAGTATTCAACCATGTGATGAAGGATGATGGATGGAAGGTGGCTCCTAATTTAACACAGCAAGTTCCCACAAACATGTTTGCGTAACGTTGTTCCAACACATAACGGCAGTCAGCTAATTCTGACTATTTGTACATTTTCCCCGGGACCTGCGTGGTGACAATAGACAATAGACAATAGGTGCAGGAGTAGGCCATTCGGCCCTTCGTGCCAGCACCGCCATTCAATGTGATCATGGCTGATCATTCTCAATCAGTATCCCGTTCCTGCCTTCTCCCCATACGCCCTGACTCCGCTATCCTTAAGAGATCTATCTAGCTCTCTCTTGAATGCATTCAGAGAATTGGCCTCCACTGCTTTCTGAGGCAGAGAATTCCACAGATTCACAACTCTCTGACTGAAAAAGCTTTTCCTCATCTCCGTTCTAAATGGCCTACCCCTTATTCTTAAACTGTGGCCCCTTGTTCTGGACTCCCCCAACATTGGGAACATGTTTCCTGCCTCTAACGTGTCCAACCCCTTAATAATCTTATACATTTCGATAAGATCCCCTCTCATCCTTCTAAATTCCAGTGTATACATCCCTAGTCGCTCAAGTGCTCCGGTTCCCCCCCACATTCCAAAGACGTACAGGTTTGTAGGTTAAATTGCTTGGTAAAATTGTAAATTGTCCCTAGTGTGGGTAGGATAGTATTAGTAAGCAGGGATCGCTGGTCGGCATGGACTTGGTGGGCCGAAAGGCCTGTTTCCGCACTGTATCTCTAAACTAAACTAAGCAAAACCATCACACCCATAAAGAACAGACTGGAGGAAGTGAGAGAACCTTCTACAGCAGATTACACGAAGTTCTCCCAGTTCCTGTTATCTATTCTCTCTCATATTCTCTTCACAGCCCGACCCCTCAATTCTTCCGAAGATAGACACAAAAAGCTGGAGTAATTCAGCGGGACAGGCAGCACCTCTTGAGAGAAGGAAGTGGTGACGTTTTGGGTTGAGACCCTTCTTCGTCTCGACCCGAAACGTCACCCATTACTTCTCTCCAGAGCTGCTGCCTGCCCCGCTGGGTTACTCCAGCTTTGTTGTGTCTATCTTCGGTTTAAACCAACGCCTGCAGTTCCTTCCTACACCCCTCAATTCCTTTGGTCAAGTATCAGAATCAGGGAAAACCTAGAGTGACCAACCCATCTTAAAAGAAGCACCAATGCACTGACTAATTAACACAGGAGTAAAACACTGTGGAAATCTTAGCAAGAAACCATGGTGTTGGAAAGAAGAAAAGACTTAAGGTCTTGTGACATTTTCTGGTGGAAATTGAGCGACATTGCATCCCTTGGCTTCGAGAGAGGTGGAAGTGTAAAGGCAAACTATTGAAACTGTGTGCTGCGTTGCTTCTACCAATATTTTCCCCGTCTCAAGAAGGGTGTTTGACCCAAATCATCACCCATTCCTTCTCTCCAGAGATGCTGCCTGTCCCGCTGAGTTACTCCAGCTTTTTGTGTATATGTATATACATATAGACTCGCCTTCGGAGGCTCCGGAGGCTTCGGCCGCGGGCCGCGTGGACGTCGGGAGCTCGCAGCCCCCTGGGTAGGGGCCGACATCGGGAGCTCCGGCAGCGGCAGCGTCTTCGCCCGCCCTAAATCGTGGGGCTCAGGTCGGCCCGCCGCGGACCTTACACCGTCCGGCGCCGCCTGGAATAGGCCGCGGGATTTTCTCCGCCCGGCGGGGGCTTCAATGTCGGGTGCCACAACCGCCCCAACGTGGCAACTTCAACAGCCTGACCGTGGGAGAAGACGGCAGGGGAAGGGAAAAGACATTCTGGCCTTCCATCACAGTGAGGAGGTGACTGGAGGAGACTCACTGTGATGGATGTTTATTTTTTTTGTTTTGTGTTGGTTTGTGATTGTGTGTGTTATTGCTTATTTTTATTGTTCTTATTGTTGGACTGTGGGGAACGGAATTTCGTCCAAAAGACTTGTTTTTATTGGATGACAATAAAGGTTATTCTGATTCTGATTCTGATTATTTTGTATATACATATACTTTGTATATGCATATTTTGGTTGAGATTCACAATGATGTCTACCTAATGGATTGCATGCTCACTAAACCCCAGGCCCATCCGCCCACCTACATGAAACGCTATTATCCAAATTAATTGCAAAAGCACTTTAAATCAACTTATAAATTCACACGCAGCAGTCAGTCCATTATAAGTCACCTCACGCCCTTTGCAAGTTAACTTCTGAGCAATCAATCTGCACAACTTCAGAGAACATGGTAATTAGAACAGGAGGACTGCACTCACACAGTGGCGATATTTGTGTGCCTCTGATTGTAAACCTGCCAGTGTTTGCCATTGTCACACTGTGAATTGGTCGGCAACATCTGGCAGAGATGAATGTGTAGGAAGGAACTGCAGATGCTGGTTTAAACCGAAGATAGACACCAAAAGCTGGAGTAACTCAGCGGGACAGGCAGCATCTCTGGAGAGAAGGAACGGGCGACGTTTTGGGTCGAGAGGGAGATAAAGGTTTAGTTACATGGGGAAGTCATAAGGTCATCAAGTCATAAGCAACAGGAGTAGAATTAGGCCATTCGGTTCATCAAGTCTGTTCCACCATTCAATTGTGGCTGATCTATCTTTCCCTCATAACCCCATTCTCCTGCCTTCTCCCCATAATCTCTGACACCCGTACTAATCAAGAATCTATCTATCCCTGTCTTGGGCGGCACGGTGGCGCAGCGGTAGAGTTGCTGCCTTACAGCGAATGCTGCGCCGGAGACTCAGGTTCGATCCTGACTACGGGCACCGTCTGTACGGAGTTTGTACGTTCTCCCCGTGACCTGCGTGGGTTTTCTCCGAGATCTTCGGTTTCCTCCCACACTCCAAAGACATACAGGTATGTAGGTTAATTGACTGGGTAAATGTAAAAATTGTCCCTAATGTGTGTAGGATAGTGTTAATGTGCGGGGATCGCTGGGCGGCGCGGACTCGGTGGGCCGAAGGGCCTGTTTCCGCGCTGTATCTCTAAATCTAAAAATCTAAATCTAAAAATCTAAAAATATCCACTGGCCTCCACAGCCAATTGATTTTGGATATTATTTGACAAAAATCGATTTTTTTTCTCTTTTTTTAGCTCGATTGCAATTTCTTTCTTAATCTTATATGCAAGTTCCAATCTGTGCGATGTAAAATGCTTTTCAAAAATTAGTTAAAAATTATGTTTACCACTTCCTGGTTTGGTGTCCCTGAAAGATTCTCATCATAGCATGTGTTTTTTTTTTAACAAACTTAATCCCCTGACTCTCAGTCTGAAGAAGGGTCTCGACCTGAAATGTCACCTATTCCTTTTCTCCATGCTGTCTGACCCATTGAGTTACTCCAGCTTTTTGTGTCTATCTTTGGTTTAAACCAACATCCGCCAGGTCCTTTCCAACACAAGTGTCGAACCAGTTGAGTAAACGTCACAGTTGCTGAATGACAAAAATCCCATTAAACCAACACCTGGCAGCAACCAACATCAAGAAGGGGAACCACATCAAAGAGAACATTACATTTTTTACGACGGGCATCTTTCTCCAATGTTAGCAGCAAACACTAAGCTTTTGTAAGGTCTGCAGAATTCTGGCCATCGTCTGCCTATACAGCAAGAGGTTATAAGAAGTCTACTGCATCTAACCAGCTTAGTCATCTCAATTTGCTCTGTGCCATTCTATTAGAAATTGGAGCACTGGTGCATTTCTAATATACGTGCAGTATTTAACAGTTCAGTCACTTAACATTGCAATACCATTGTGTAGGAAGGAACTGCAGATGCTGGTTTACACCAAAGATGGACACAAAAAAACGCTGGAGTAACTCAGCGGGACGGTCAGCATCTCTGGAGAGAAGGAATCGGTGACGTTTCGGACTGAAGAAGGGCCTCGACCCGAAACGTCACTCGTTGCAATACCAATGTTTTATGTGGAAGCATGTTTTTGTAATCGTGTAGGAATTATGCAAAATCACCAGCAGTGTCGTAAATAATGGCCCGGTTTTGACCTCACACACTCAATCTTTAGTTCTATAATGCATTCGAATCAAGATACCATGCCAGTTTTGTAAGTAGTTAAATTACTAACTCATACTGCTTCTAAATAAAAAAAAAATTCTCTCTGAAGAGAACAACATGCCGCTTCAGTTGCTTCCCATCACCGTATATTTGACAGCTTCAATTAGTAAACATAATGAAGTAAATTAAAGTCAATTGAGCATAGCATTTTTTGATAATCATTTAATTGCTACGAGCGCAAACAATTACAGGACAATTTACTTCAAGAGCACGGCAGCTTTTAATGGAGCACCGTAAAACACATTTTATTTACAAATATCGTCATGCCCTATCATTATTAACCCTTAGGCACAGGCATGATGTCACCATTGGGAGGTCCTCTGAAATCAAACTTCTCATTAAGACAATAAAAACAGTTAATACAGCAATGAGAATCCTGAGCAACAAGTCCAAAATCAACATACTTTGCGTGTTAATAATAAGGGTGGTGCAGTTTTGGGGAAAGACAAAGCTACAACCGAGTTGGATACTGTTGGATTTGTGTAGCAAGGAACTACAGATGCTGCTTTATACGGAAGATGAACACAAAATCATGGAGTAACTCATCGGGTCCGGCAGCATCGCTGGAGAAAAGGAATAGGTGACGTTTCGCGTCGGAACCCGAAGAAGGGTTCCGGCCCAAAACGCCACCTATTCCTTTGAGAGGAATTTCCTATTCGTTGAGTTACTCCAGCATTTTGTGTCTACATATTGTTGGATTTGCATTGGGCTAGATGTGCTTCCAAAGACGAACAGACTGCACAATGTTCTGATGAGAAAGCAGATTTTAGAATGCAGGATTTCCTCCGCAATGAAGGCCGTTAAATCGTAGCTGATGCAAAACTATAGTTTTCTGATGTGCAAATGCTTCTTTCAGTTAATCTCACTTCACTCTGCAAATTTGGTTTGAGCTACTGCAATGTTTGCATCAAAGAAAAGCCAAACCAATTTTGATAGTGATGTAAACTGATATAACAGGATTATAACCCTTAGAATTTATTACTGGCCATGCTTATTGAAGATTATATTTTGAAAATGGCTTTGAACTCAACTCTGGTATATCTAAACTAATATTATGTTTCAGATTTATCACAGTTCTGGGACTACAGCCATAGCAAAAGAAGATAATGTTCCCTGGTCCTGTCAAAAATGTGGATTAGTTTTGCTTAGCATGGAGATACTGCCTGGAAACAGGCCCTTTGGCCCACCGAGTCCGTGCCAACCAACAATCACCCGTACATTAGTTCTATCCTACAGGGGCTACGGACTATAACTAGCTACAGGTCCAGCACCCCCTCAACCGGAAGTGCAGGCTCCTCCTTAGCTGATGACCTGAACTCTTTTTACGCATGGTTTGAGACGGGTAACACCACCAGCTCACCGTCTAAAAACAGCACCGAAGGGGCGCTGGCTAGCGAGGCTGGAGGGGGATCCACCGCCGGGAATGTACACACATTCTCGGTGTCCGAGCATGAGGTGAGGTGGGCTCTGACGCGTGTGAACACGAGGAAAGCTGGAGGGCCAGATGGTATATCTGGGCGAGTACTAAAGTCTTGTGCTACTCAGCTTGCTCTAGTGCTCACCACAATATTTAACCTCTCCTTGGCAAAGTCCGTGGTCCCTGCATGCTTCAAAAGATCCATCATTGTACCGGTGCCAAAGAATGCATCTCCAGCGTGTTTAAATGACTACCGACCGGTGGCCCTCACCTCGGTTGTCATGAAATGCTTTGAGACGCTAGTCAAGAAGCACATCTGCGCCCTCCTTCCTCGCAACATGGACCCACTACAGTTCGCATACCGTCCGAACAGGTCCACGGATGATGCGGTCTCCCAGGTTCTACACACTGCTCTCTCTCATCTGGACAGCCAGGGGGGCTATGTGAGGATGCTGTTCATTGACTTTAGTTCAGCATTCAACACAATAGTCCCCAGCAGACTGGTTGAGAAGCTGCTGGAACTGGGGCTTAGCACCCCTCTGTGTGCCTGGGTCCTGGACTTTCTCACTGCCAGGCCCTAAGTGGTCAGGATGGGGGAACACACATCTAGCTCCCTCACCCTGAACATAGGATCCCCCCAGGGCTGCGTCCTTAGCCCCCTACTGTACTCCCTGTACACACATGACTGTGGGGCCAGGTTCAGCTCAAACTCCATCATCAAGTTTGCTGATGACACTGTGGTGGTGGGCCGGATCTCCAACAACGATGAGAAGGCCTACCGGGAGGAGGTGGCTGATCTGGCACTCTGGTGTCAGGACAATAGCCTCCTCTTGAATGTCACTAAAACAAAGGAGCTGATTGTGGACTTCAGAAGGGCTAAACATCCAAGGACGTACACGCCACTGGAGATAAATGGGTCTATTGTGGATAGGGTGAGCAGTTTCAAATACTTGGGAGTCCGCATCGCAGAGGATCTGACGTGGGCAACGCACATTGCTGCACTGGTGGGTAAGGCTAAGCAGCGCCTTTACCACCTTAGACAACTGAGGAAATTCAGAGTGTCTCAGAGGATCCTTCATTGCTTCTACTCTGGGGCTGTAGAGAGCATCCTGTCCGGCAACATTACAGTCTGGTTTGGGAACAGCTCTGCCCAGGACAGGATAGCCCTGCAGAGAGTAGTGCGTTCGGCAGAACGCACCATGGGAACTACACTCGTCCCCCTGCAGGACCTATACATCAGGAGGTGCAGATCCAGAGCAAGTAAGATCATGAGGGACCCCTGCCACCCCAGTAACGGACTGTTCCAGATGCTACGATCAGGCAAACGCCTCTGCTGTCACGCTGTGAAAACGGAGAGGATGAGACGGAGCTTCTTCCCACAGGCCATCAGGACTGTCAACTTTTATAACCCCAGAGACTAAATTTTTGTCGACAATAATAGTAACTTATTAACTTTATTTATATGCTGTAACTGTAATTCTTTTTGTGCACAACCCGCAGGCATTGCCACTTTCATTTCACTGCACATCGTGTATGTGTATGTGACAAATAAATTTGACTTGACTTGACTTGGGACGATTTACAGAAGCTAATTAACCTGCAAAACTGCACAGCTTTGGAATATGGGAGGAAACCGGAACACCCGGAGAAAGCCCACGTGGTCACAGGGAGAAGGTATGAACTCCGTACAGACAAGCACCCGTAGTCATAGAAACATAGAAACTTAGAAAATAGGTGCAGGAGGAGGCCATTCAGCCCTTCGAGCCAGCACCGCCATTCATTGTGATCATGGCTGATTGACCCCAATCAATACCCCGTGCCTGCCTTCTCCCCGTATCCCTTGAATCCACCAGCCCCTAGAGCTCTATCTAACTCTCTCTTAAATCCATCCAGTAATTTGGCTTCCACTGCCAGGATGGAACCCGGGTCTCCAGCACTGTTAGGCAGCCACGCTTCTGTCAAGTCAAGTCAAGTTTATTTGTCACATGCACATACACGATGTGCAGTGAAATGAAAGTGGCAATGCCTGCGGATTGTGCAAAAAAAAGAATATCAAGTCTACTCCGCCATTCAATCATGGCCGATCTATCTCTCCCTCCTAGCCCCATTCTCCTGCCTACTCCCCATAACCTCTGACACCCGTACCAAATCGCAGAGAAACTTGATGGAAAATCTTGATGTTGTAGTTGGCTAGCACTGAATCTTTCCATATTTCAGTGCCCTATTTCAGAGCAGACCAGCAAACAGCGCAGCACGTCATTTTCGACTGCACTGTCCTCCGTCCCCCTGGTGGAGGGGACGGAGGACAGTGCAGTCGACAACAGCACATTGCACTGGCTACAGCGCCTGGAGGGCGTTACATAATTGCTGCTACCACAAACGCAAGAAGAAGAAGTGCCCGGTGGCTACTTACTAACCAGCATCATAGCAATGAGGATAATGGATCTTGGAGTGAAAGCTACATTAATTTGTGGAATAGGGTCAGTCACCAACAAAGTCACGTGAAAAATTAGCTGACAACACAAACTACTTCCACCTCTCAAAGAGAAAACTTGATGTTTCAAACAAGACTTGCTCTGCTCTGGCTCCATGCACTAAATAGTGACACAGCGATAGAGCAGCTGCCTTGCCACGCTTGCAGCGACAGACACCCGGGTTCGATCCCGACTACGGGTGCTTGGCTGTACGGAGTTTTATGTTCTCCCTGTGACTACGTGGGGTTTTGTCCGAGATCTTCGGTTTCCTCCCACACTCCAAAGACCCACAGGTTTGCAGCCTAATTGGCTTGGTATAAATGTGAAATTGCCATTGGTGTGTGTCGGATAGTGTCAGTGTGCTGTTCGGTGCGGACTCGGTTGGCTGAAGGAACCGTTTCCGCGCTGTATCTCAAACTGAAACTAAATCAGAAACTAAACCTAAAGACTTGGGGAGGGGATAAAATCAGCTCAATAAATTTCTGCAATGATAATTGTCTTCAAAATAATGACCGATTTCTATAGTTGGAGCAAATCTATAATTACAAGTCACAGAGATTCACAGAGGCTTCAATAGACAATAGACAATAGGTGCAGGAGGAGGCCATTCAGCCCTTCGAGCCAGCACCGCCATTCAATGTGATCATGGCTGATCATTCTCAATCAGTACCCCGTCCCTGCCTTCTCCCCATAACCCCTGACTCCGCTATTCTTAAGAGCTCTTTCTAGCTCTCTCTTGAATCATAAATTCTTATAACACACAGGCAGTACTTCACAGAGGCACAGCAGTTGAGTTGTTTGATTTGATAACATTTGATAAAACTGTAATTTGATTTTTAAAAATGAATGAAAAAAATCTTCCTACATTATCTCATGCAGAGGAAGTGGATATAGCATAGGTGGGATGGCCATCAAAATAACGCTACAAGCAGGTGAACATACACACGTTCTCGCACACCAGAAGACCCAAGCATTTTCACTCTTCCTCCTGACCGTCTATTTTAAACAGAAATCATTTTTGGCATGAACTAAATCTTTCTGACATTGATTCATGATCTGCCTTCTCACTTACCTTCAAGCGATGTATTTACTCTCTGTAAACTATTTCATCCTTTCCTCGACACAGCTGTGATGTTGCAGCAGAGCTTCAAGGCCTAGATGGAGTGGATGTGGAGAGGATGTTTCCACTAGCGGGAGAGTCTAGGACCAGAGGTCGTAGCCTCAGCATTAAGGGACGTTCCTTTAGGAAGGGGACGAGGAGGAATTTCTTCAGTCAGAGGGTGGTGAATCTGTGGAATTCATTGCCACGGAAGGCTGCGGAGGCCAAATCAACGGATGTTTTTAAGGCAGAGATAGATAGATTCTTGATTAGTACGGGTGTCAGGGGTTATGGGGAGAAGGCAGGAGAATGGGGCTAAGAAGGAAAGATAGATCTGCCATGATTGAATGGCAGAGTAGCCTTGATGGGCCGAATGGCCTAATTCTGCTCCAATCACTTATGAACTGATGATAAAGGGCCGGTGCCACCCCTTAATGACTTAACGGAGGCCCCATTCCCATGCTTGCATTCCCTATATCTAAGCCACCAGGCTTGGTTCTTGAACCAGGCGCACTGTGGTGGACAATGTGAGGGGTGAAAGGATCTAAGCTGCAGGAAGGAATCATTGGGCTGGTTAGATGAGGCATAAAAGTGGCACTTGGAATTCAATCCAGTGAAGTGTGAATGCATGCATTTGGTAAGGGAATACATGATAAATTGTAGGATATGAAGCAATATAGAGAGACAGAGCGATTTGGAGTACATTTCCACAGAAGCCTTAAAGTAACCTGACAAGGAGATAAGGTATTTAAATGGACTTGTCAAACACTTGACATATTTAGACAACCAATAGAAGATAAAACAATAATTAGATGGCACTAGAATACTGTGCAGAGTAACAGTACCATAGAAAGAGAATGTGAACATTGAACAAGGTGCAGAGAATTATCTGGATGTTGTCAGGATTGGAGAGTTATATTAATGAGATGAGGGCACGGTAGCGGTAGAGTTTAGTTTCGTTTAGTTTAGAGATACAGTGCGGAAACAGGCCCTTCGGCCCACCGGGTCCGCGCTGACCAGCGATCCCCGCACATTAGCACTATCCTATACCCATTAGGGACAATTTTTACATTTACCAAGCCAATTAACCAACATAACTGTACGTCTTTGGAGTCTTTGGAGTGTGGGAGGAAACTGAAGATCTCAGAGAAACCCCACACTGGGGTTTCGTACAGACTCCGTACAGACAGCACCCGTAGTCGGGGTCGAACCTGGGTCTCCGGCGCTGCAAGCACTGTAAGGAACAACTCTACCGCTGCGCCACCGTGCCGCTCTATAGAGCTACTGCCTTACAGCACCAGAGACCCGAGTTCGATCCTGACTATAGATGCTGTCTGTACAGGTGTTTCTGTTTGCACGTTCTCCCCGTGACCTGCGTGGGTTTTCTCCGAGATCTTCGGTTTCCTCCCACACTCCAAAGACGTGCAGGTTTGTAGGTTAATCGGTGTGGTACAAATGTAAATTGTCCCTAGTGTGTGTAGGATAGTGTGAGTGTGCGGGGATCGCTGGTTGATGCGGACTCGGTGGGCCGAAGGGCCTACTGCACTATGTCTCTGAACTAAACTAAACCAAAACTAAACTAAACATGATTAGGTTGGAGTAGATTTCTTTTTGTACCTGGAGTATTGTGTGCAGTTTTGGTCTCCTAATCTGAGGAAAGACGTTCTTGCCTTAAAGGGAGTACAGAGAAGGTTCACTAGATTGATCCCTGGAATGGCGGGACTTTCATATGAAGAAAGACTGGATAGACTAGGCTTGTACTCGCTAGAATTTAGAAGACTGAGGGGGGATCTTGTAGAAACATATAAAATTCTTAAGGGGTTGGAGAGGCTAGAT
The DNA here is from genome assembly GCF_053455715.1 of Rhinoraja longicauda. Classification (NCBI taxonomy): domain Eukaryota; kingdom Metazoa; phylum Chordata; class Chondrichthyes; order Rajiformes; family Arhynchobatidae; genus Rhinoraja; species Rhinoraja longicauda. Next base: position 41,229,327 of record NC_135967.1, on the reverse strand, counting down.
GCGGGAAGATTGTTCCCGATGTTGGGGGAGTCCAGAACCAGGGGTCACAGCTTAAGGATAACGGGGAAGTCTTTTAGGACCGAGATGAGAAAACATTTCTTCACACAGAGAGTGGTGAGTCTGTGGAATTCTCTGCCACAGAAGGTAGTTGAGGCCAGTTCATTGGCTATATTTAAGAGGGAGTTAGATGTGGCCCTTTTTGCTAAAGGGATCAGGGGGTATGGAGAGAAGGCAGGTACAGGTTACTGAGCTGGATGATCAGCCATGATCATATTGAATGGCGGTGCAGGCTCGAAGGGCCGAATGGCCTACTCCTGCACCTATTTTCTATGTTTCTATGTTTCTATGTAAACAGAGGAAAGAATTTCGGGAGTGGACAGAAATTGTGAGAGAATTATGGAGACACACGAGGTTGCAGTTGTTGGAATTTTGAACAAAAATTATAAAGCTGGAGGTACACAGCAGTCAGGCAGCATCTGTGGAGGGAAGTGGACAGAAGACGTGAACAAGACCTCTTCAGACCTCTTCCTTTGTGTAACAAAATTGCACAGTAAATCTCCTGTTGTGCTTCGGAGCAGTTGACGAATAAAATCTTGCACCAGTTTGTTAAGTCTCCTGTTCACTGAAAAGTGGGAGCTTAATTACCAAATGCATGGCCAGCCAAGGCGATAAGTGAATTAACAACCACTGCCGGTGAAAAAACAATTAAATTATACAGTGAAATATACTATAATTCGAATGTTGAGGAAAAGACAATTACGGAGATGCTGAGTAAGAGTTTTGCAAACCAATACTAACTATATTTGTTATTACAGTGGATCCATAGTCATATATTACTTCTGCTTCATTGCTTATTGTACTTCTTGCTTAGTCATAGAGACGGGACGGCACGGTGGCGCAGCGGTAGACAATAGACAATAGGTGCAGGAGGAGGCCATTCGGCCCTTCGAGCCAGCACCGCCATTCAATGTGATCATGGCTGATCATTCTCAATCAGTACCCCGTTCCTGCCTTCTCCCCATACCCCATGACTCCGCTATCCTTAAGAGCTCTATCTAGCTCTCACTTGAATGCATTCAGAGAATTGGCCTCCACTGCCTTCTGAGGCAGAGAATTCCACAGATTCACAACTCTCTGACTGAAAAAGTTTTTCCTCATCTCAGTTCTAAATGGCCTACCCCTTATTCTTAAACTGTGGCCCCTTGTTCTGGACTCCCCCAACATTGGGAACATGTTTCCTGCCTCTAACGTGACCAACCCCTTAATAATCCTATACGTTTCGATAAGATCCTTTCTCATCCTTCTAAGTTCCAGTGTATACAAGCCTAGTCGCTCCAGTCTTTCAACATATGACAGTCCCGCCATTCCGGGAATTAACCTAGTAAACCTACGCTGCACGCCCTCCATAGCAAGAATATCCTTAGAGTTGCTGCCTTACAGCGCCAGAGACCCGGGTTTGATCCTGACGATGGGCGCTTGTCTGTACGGAGTTTGTATGTTCTCCCCGTGAACTACATGGGTTTTCTCAGAGATCTTCGGTTTCCTCTCACACTCCAAAGACGTACAGGTTTGTCGGTTAATTGGCTTGGTATAAATGTAAATTGTCCCTAGTGTTAATGTGCGGGGATCGCTGGTCGGTGCGGACTCGGTGGGACGAGAGACCTGTTTCCACACTGTATCTCCAAACTAAACTAAACATACTGCATAGAAACAGGCCCTTCGGCCCAACATGCCCATGCCGATCAAGATACCCCATCTATGCTAGTGCTACCTGCCTGCCTTTTGGCCCCTTTCCTTCTAAACCTTTCCAATCCGTGTACCTGTCCAAATGCCTTTTATTTATAGTCATTCTACTTTTAGTAGCCATTCTGCTTTTCAGAAATTTAAGGAGGAAGCACAACAAACTTTTTACATTTTTTAAAAATCAGAACTGTCGAAAAATGAAATTTGGAAGCCATCGGGTTTTTGCCTTGAATAGGATGTTTTACACAATCAGTTCAGTTTAGTTTATGGCCATGTGTACTGAGGTACAGTGAAAGGCTTTTGCTGCATGCTAACCAGTCAGCGGAAAAACAAAAACATGATTACAATCGAGCCATTTACAGTGTACAGATAGAGATTTAAGAGTGTGGAGCGGTTGTAATATTTGACTGTAGATCAGCTTCTGTGGCTAGCACGCAAATAGTCGCATGGGTTGAGCGCCATCTTGGAAGTCTTCCATGGGTTTCAATGTGGATGAAATTAGTGCTGAGACTTATGACACTGCCAGGTAGAAAATCTAGTGCATCTCATGGTGCTTGCATTAGACCCTTCTAGATTGTAACAAAAGAAACAGGGGCCTGTATAATTTATACTGCCTTCTGGTTGTACCAAGTTATCTTTGCCTCTTTTTCTCTCTAATTATATTGATGTTCATTGAAATGTCTGCCTTTCATTCCCATTTATTATCTCCTCAATCGTTCATATTGCCCTAAGAGTTCGACACCGTAGAAAGCATTTTATCGGGATGCATCACAGCATGGCTTTGGAACAGCTCCATCCAAGACCGCATGAAATTGCAGAGAATTGTGGACGCAGCCCAGACCATCACACAAACCAACCTCCCTTCCATTGACCCCATTTGCACCTCACGCTGCCTCGGCAAGGCCAGCAGTGTAATCAAGGACAAGTCGCAACCCGGTCGCACGAAGGGTCTCGACCTGAAACGTCACCTAATTCCTTCTCTCCAGAGATGCTGTCTGACCCGCTGAGTTACTCCAACCTTTTTGCATCCACCTTCAGTTTAAACCAGCATCTGCAGTTCCTTCCTGCTGGGTTAGCTGAAGTGCAATTGCTTGTTGGCCACTCTGTAGTTATGATGCATCAGGAAACAAGACCCACGCCACAATGAAATTTGATACTCATTCACGATGAGATCCAAGTGTCAATCGATACTCCTCAATCCATTGGTGCAGCAAAGCATCATCATAATGCAGATAAAAGAACTTCTGCATTTCTTGACAGAGAAAGGGCACTTTTCCAACCAGAGACTGAAAAGGGATTTAACAAATGAAGAACAAGCCAAAATCATAAAATGAGAACGCTACGAATAGAAAATGGAGTTTCTGAGCCATTTGAACAATAGATGATTAACATTTCGGGGAAGAGCTTTCATACGAATCAGTTCTGAAGCTTGACAGCTTGAAAGATGTCTAATCGAAACATGAACTTTTATTTTCAGACATTAATGTACATGGTGTGTAACACTATTTCATGTGTTCTGCATTTGATTTAGGTTCTTTTCTTTTGGTCATTGCATTATACACACACACACATTCAGCTCCTCTTAGTCATTAGCTTTGAGTTTTCATGTTCATAAGTGAAAGGACCAGAATTGGGCCATTTTGTCCATCAAGTCTACTCTGCCATTCAATCATGGCTGATCTATCTCTCCCTCTCAACCCCATCCTCCTGCCTTCTCCCCATAACCTCTGACACCCGTACTAATCAATCTCTGCCTTAAAAATATCCATTAACTTGGCCTCCACAGCCTTCTGTGACAATGAATCCCACAGGTTCACCACCCTCTGACTAAAGAAATTCCTCCTCATCTCCTACCTAAAAGTACGATTGTCACATGTTTTGATAGGGTGCCCTCACTGGGTTTTTCCTTCATTGACTTTCAGATGGGTTCCACAGTAATTACTGCAGCCCCCACCTCCAATTCTGCCCTTGTACCATTGTGACCCCTCAGGGTTAATGACCCAGAGACCAGTCTGTCACGCAGACCAGACTCGCCGCCATTGACTCCATCTACACTTCACGCTGCCTCGGAAAAGCAGCCGACATAATCAAAGACTTGTCCCACCCCGATTATTCCTTCTTCTTCCTGCTCGTGTCAGGAAGAAAATAGAGACGCTTGAAGCCATGTACTACCAGATGCAGTTTCTTCCCCTCTGTTATCAGTCTTCTAAATGGTTCTTCCGTAAGCTAGGGGATTGTTCGATTCACCTCTACCCCACTGTAGACATTGGACTTTGTCTATGGACCTGGTTACGTACGGTACAATGCTGAGGCTCTATAAGGCGCTGGTCAGGCCGCATTTGGAGTACTGTGAGCAAATGTGGGCCCCATATCTGAGGAAGAGTGTGCTGGCTCTGGAGAGGGTCCAGAGGAGGTTTACAAGAATGATTCCAGGAATGAGTTGGTTAGCATATGATGAGCGTTTGAGAGCACTGGGACTTTACTCACTGGAGTTTAGAAGGATGAGGGGGGACCTCATTGAAACTTACAGAATAATGAAGGCATAGATAGAGTGGATGTGGAAAGGTTGTTGGCACTGGTGGGAGAGTCTAGGATCATTTGTCACATACATATACAAGATGTGCAGTGAAATGAAAGTGGCAACGCCTGCGGATTGTGCTAAAACTACAAAACAGAATAGAAAAAAAAAATGTAACACAAAAAATAAATTAATACAGTAAATTAAATTAGTCCCTGGTGATATGAGAGTTAACAGTCCTGATGGCCTGTGGGAAGAAACTCCTCTCTGTTTTCACAGCGTGGCAACAGAGGCGTTTGCCTGACCGTAGCAGCTGGAACAGTCCGTTGCTGGGGTGGTAGGGGTCCCCCATAATGTTGCTGGCTCTGGATCTGCACCTCCTGATGTATAGGTCCTGCAGGGGGGGTGTGTGTAGTTCCCATAGTGCGTTCAGCCGAATGCACTGCTCTCCGCAGAACCTTCCTGTCCTGGGCAGAGCTGTTCCCAAACCAGATTGTGATGTTTCCGGACAAGATGCTTTCTACAGCCCCAAAGTAGAAGCACTGAAGGATCCTCAGAGAGACTCTGAATTTCCTCAACTTCCTCAAGATGTACAAGTTTGTAGGTCAATTGGCTTCTTTAAAAAAAATTGTAAACTGCCCCTAGTGTGAAGCATAGTGACAGTGTAAGGAGGGTGATCGCTGGTCGGCATGGACTCTGTGGGCTGAAGGGCCTGTTTCCACATCACAATGTATCTCTAAAATTTAAAGGGACAACAAAAATGTTCTTCTCGTTTTTAAAGAAAAGGTTGAAAAAATTATTATTTACCAGGCTGTTTAAATTAAAGGCTCTTTAATTAGATTTCTCTAATTTCAAGTAACCTACAAACAGCTACTTTTTTGCATATCTTTCATTCATTGTTCTTTATCTCTCTACATCATCGTCTAAATCTCTCGTTTCCCTTATCCCTAACCAGTCTGAAGAAGGGTCTCGACCTGAAATCTCACCCATTCCTTCTCTCCAGAGATGCTGCCTGTCCCGCTGAGTTACTCCAGCGTTTTGTGTCTCTCTTCGGTTTAAACCAGCTCCTGCAGTTCCTTCTTACACAACCTGCATTCCCTTCCCCCTTCTCTCTCTGCTCCCCTCCCCCACCCCAGATGTCCTACCACTTCCACTGTTCGCATCCATGTATCCCTCTCATTATCACGTCTTTCCCAGCCAACAACGGGCCATTGTGGACTCCACCCTTCATGAGGTCATCTGTTGCCAGCCCTGTTTTGTTCTGGCCTTCTCTGTCTTTCAGTCTGAAGAAGGGTTCCGATCCGAAAAGCCACCTATTCCCTCTCTCCAGGGATGCTGCCTGACCCGCTGAGTTACTCCAGCATTTTGTGTCTATCTGAGGGATAATCCAGCATCCTAACACATGGCATCCCTGTGTGGTACCTCAGCGGCACAGAGGCAGAAAGGAAAGCTCTTCAGCGGGTAGTCCATAGAGCTCAGAGGACCATCGGAACACAGCTACCAGCCTTGGAGGGCATCTACAACACACGATGCCTCAGAAAAGCCACCACCATCCACAAAGACTCTTCACACCCCTGCAACAGTCTGTTCGAACTCCTTCCATCGGGCAGACGATACAAGGCCTTCTACGCCCGCGCCTCCAGACTCAGGAACAGCTTCATCCCCAGGGCCATAGCTGCTATGAACCGGTCCTGCTGAGCCGGATGGTCACATCGCACAGTGATCCGGCACAGATCTACTTGCACTTTATTCTGTCTTAAAACTGTTACAATTTGTTTCCTTGGGTTGTTGTTGTTTAAATTAATTAAATTATTGCATCGTATGGGAGGCGCATTCCCAATCTCGTTGTACCCCTGTACAATGACAATAAAGATATATTGTATTGCATATTGTATTGTATTGTATCTGCAGTTCCTTCCTATACATAGAGAAAGGCTTTATTGCGTTAATTATAGTGCCAGCTGCACAAATATATCTGCAGTGGATCTATAAATCGCCGTGCATTAAGCATTAAGCAACCTGCTTTCTGCTGGGAATAAGACAGTGTCATTCTGCTTTGTGGACAGTTCCGTTACCCTTTCATGAATGTCACCATGACACCTCGGAATGATATTAACATTCTCCTTGGAGCTTGTAATCTGAACAGCAGAGCCATAATCATACGTGTCACTTACTCATTTTGCAATGCTTTCATTATGCACTTAGCACATATTGTGAAAGGTTACAGAGGGGGGAGGTAGTTGGACACAGCAGTTCATAAGTTCATAAAACATAGGGGTAGAATTAAGACATCGAGTCTGCTCCACCATTCAATCCACCATTCCATCGTGGCTGGTCTCTCTTTTCCTCACAACTCCATTCTCCTGCCTTCTCCCCATAACCTTTGACACCCTTACTAATCAAGAATCTGTCAATCTTCGCTTTAAAAATATCCATTGATAGTAAAATATCCATTGACTTGGCCTCCACAGCCATCTGCGGCAATGAATTCCACAGCTTCACCTCCCCACGACTAAAGAAATTCCTCCTCATCTCCTTTCTAAAGGTATTCTGAGGATGTGGCCTCTTAGAAACATAGAAACATAGAAAATAGGTGCAGGAGGAGGCCATTCAGCCCTTCGAGCCAGCACCGCCATTCATTGTGATCATGGCTGATCATCCACAATCAATAACCCGTGCCTGGCAGAGAATTCCACAAGTTCACAACTCTCTGGGTGAAAAAGTTCATTCTCACAGTTTTAAATGGCCTCCCCTTTATTCTAAGACTGTGGCCCCTGGTTCTGGACTCGCCCAACATTGGGAAAAATTTTCCTGGATCTAGCTTGTCCAGTCCTTTTATAATTTTATATGTCTCTATAAGATCCCCTCTCATCCTTCTAAACTCCAGTGAATACTTCTGGACTCTCCCACTAGTGGAAACATCTTCTCCACACCCACTCTATCTTGGTCTTTCACTGTTTGGTAAGTTTCAATGAAGTCCCCCCCCTCCCCCCAACCCACTGCCCCCAAGCCCCCCCCCCCTCCCCCACACCCCCAAGCCCCCCCTCCCCCACCCCCCCCTTCCCCCCTCCCCCCCACACCCACAATCTCTTCTGATTGCACATGATCCATAGCCCTCCATTCCCTCCACATTCCATGCGTCTTAAATTGCATTTAACTCAGATTTTTTTTTCTTTTCGAGTCATGGAGTCTTACAGCGTGGAGACAGGCCCTTTGGCCCAACTTGACCACACCGGCCAACATGTCCCACCTACACTGTTCCCACTTGCAGACGGTGGTTTAGGCAAAAGGACACAAAGTGCGAGAGTAACTCAATGGGTCAGGCAGTATCTCTGGAGACCACGAACAGGTGACGTTTTGGGCTGGGACAATTCTTCAGACTGATTGTGGAGGGGAGGGAAGAAAGCTGGAAGGGAGATTCAGTAGGGCAAAGCCTGACTGGTAACAGGTCTACCTTTGGCTGTTATTCCTCTCAGGGTTGATTATATCTGCAAATTTACACACTCAGCACAAAGGTAGAGTGCCATTGTCACCATAAATCTATGAATGTGTTGTGACTGCAGCAAGCTAAACACATGTTTGCACTTTACTTCAATTAAGTCTTCGTATTTCATTCTATTGGAATGCAATGCATCTCCAGCCACCAACAAAGAACAATAAATAAACATTAGATCGACACAAAAATCTGGATTAACTCGGCGGGACAGGCAGCATCTCTGCGGAGAAGAAATGGATGACGTTTCGGGTCGAGACCCTTCTTCAGACTTCCCATAAGGGATATGGGGAGAAGGCAGGCACAGGTTGCTGATTGTGGATGATCAGCCATGATCACAATGAATGGCGGTGCTGGCTCGAAGGGCCAAATGGCCTCCTCCTGCACCTATTTTTCATGTTTCCATGTTTCTACGATACGTTGAAAAATATTACAAATAAGTTAAAAAAATCTGAAGTAAGAAAAAATACTAGAAATACACAGCTCCTTCATGAGCATTTGTTGCAGGATCTTTATGTGAAATGCCAATCAATTCTCTATTAGCTTCTGAAGGGCTGTGAGGCATTGCCAATATTCCTATTTATTGCAGTTAGCATAACTATTCCCTTTTGCTTCTCAATCAGTCCAGCATTATCCTCCCCAGAAGGCAGGTAGAGTGTTCTGCTTTGTCAGATTTCACAGTGCATTAGAAATGATCCTTCGTGTTACTTTCTCCCACTCCTGCATGCCATAAGGTCATAAGCTCATAAAATAGGAGTAGAATTAGGCCATTCGGCCCATCAAGCCTACCCCACCATTCAATCATGGCTGATCTATCTCTCTCCCCAAACCCCATTCTCCTGCCTTTTCCCCACAACCTCTGACACCGGCACCAATCAAGAATCTATCTATCTCTGCTTTAAAAATATCCACTGACTTGGCCTCCACAGCCTTCTGTGGCAAAGAATTCCACAGATTCACCACCCTCTGACTAAAGAAAATTCTCCTCACCTCCTTCCTGAAAGAATGTCCTTTAATTCTGAGGCTATGACCTTTGGTCCTAGACTCTCGCACTAGTGGAAACATCCTCTCCACATCCACTCTATCCAAGCCTTTCACTATTCTGTATGTTTCAATGAGGTACCCCTCATTCTTCTAAACTCCAGCAAGTACAGGCCCAGAGATAGATCGTCCGTAATTGAATGGCAGACTAGACTTGACTGGCCGAGAGGCCTAATTCTGCTCCTAGCACTTATGAACTTATGAACAGTCAGGATACTTTCCGCAGTGCATCTATAGAAGTTCGTTTAAGGTAGACACAAAATGCTGGAGTAACTCAGCGGGTTAGGCAGTATCTCGGGAGAGAAGGAATGGGTGACGTTTCGAGTTGAGACCCTTCTTCAGTCTGATGTCAGGGGAGGGGGCGGGATAAAGATATGATGTAGTAGATGACAGGAAGACAGTGGGAGAACTGGGAAGGGCAGGGGAAAGAGAGGGACAGAGGAACTATCTGAAGTTGGAGAAGTCAATGTTCATGCCGCTGGGGTGTAAACTGCCCAAGCGAAATATGAGGTGCTGTTCCTCAAATTTGCGCTGGGCCTCACTATGACAATGGAGGAGGCCCAGGACAGAAAGGTCAGATTGGGAATGGGAGGGGGAATTGAAGTGCTGAGCCACCTGGAGATCAGGTTGGTTAAGGCGGACTGAGCGAAGGTGTTGAGCTAAACGATCACCGATCCTGCGCTTGGTCTCGCCGATGTAGAGAAGTTGCCATCTGGAACAGTGGATACAATAGATGAGGTTGGAGGAGGTGCAGGTGAACCTCTGCCTCACCTGGAAAGACTGTTAAGGTCCTTGGATGGAGTCGGGGGGGAGGTAAAGGGACAGGTGTTGTATCTCCTGCGATTGCAGAGGAAAGTACCTGTGGAAGGGGTGGTTTGGGTGGGAAGGGACGAGTGGACCAGGGAGTTACGGGGGGAATGGTCTCTGCGGAACGCAGAAAGGGGTGGAGATGAGAAGATGTGGCCAGTAGTGGGATCCCGTTGTAGGTGACGGAAATGTTGGAGGATAATTTGTTGTATGCGACGGCTGATGGGGTGGAAGGTGAGGACAAGGGGGACTCAGTCCTTGTTATGAATGGGGAGAGGGGGAGCAAGAGCGGAGCTGCGGGATGTAGAGGAGACCGCAGTGAGAGCCTCATCTATAATGGAAGAGGGGAAGCCCCGTTTCTTGAAGAATGAGGACATCTCTGATGCTCTAGTGTGAAACATCTCATCCTGGGCTCAGATGCGGCGTAGACGGAGGAATTGGGAGTAGGGGATTGAGTTTTTACAGGAAATAGGGTGGAAAGAAGTGTAGTCAAGATAGCTATGGGAGACAGTAGGTTTGTAGTAGATGTCAGTTTGTTAAAGTATTCTGTGACATGCCACATCTTTTTAAACTTAAAGTAGAGGTGAGGTGTTTTCCTCATGATTACATCAATGTTCTGGGACCAGGCCGACAGGAATTAAAGCATTTCATATTGATTCCATTCTTTATTTCAAGTGCTAATCAAGGTGATTAACAATATTTTCCACTGGGTCTGAGGTAGAATTTTAGTTTCTTTTTGTGGATCAGTTGTTTATAAATGCGATTGGGGAAAAAGTAAAAAAATTAGCCATACAATTCCAAAAAGGACAAACACAAAAAAAAGAGAAATTTTGCTTTTGACTGAAATCTTGAGAATATTCTTCCTTCAAATAACACAGTGGCCCAGACAATACAGGCGACACGGTGGCGCAGCGGTAGAGTTGCTACCTTACAGCGCCAGAGACCCGGGTTCGATCCTGACTAAGGGGGCTGTCTGTACGGAGTTTGTTCATTCTCCCCGTGACCTGCGTGGGTTTTCTTCGGGTGCTTCGGTTACCTCCCACACTCTAACGACGTGCAGGCTTGTAGGTGAATTGGTTTTGGTAGAATTGTAAATTGTCCCTTGTGCTTGTAGGATAGTGTTAGTGTGCGGGGATCGCTGGTCGGCGCGGACTCAGTGGGCTGGGGGGCCTGTTTCTGCACTGTGCTTCTAAACTAAACTAAACTAAACAACACTGTATTGTCAACAAGCTGTAAAGATTTAGGCTTGAGTCCCAGTCATAGAGAGCCAGCTAACCTCAGCCAAAGAAGCAGCTAGGATGCTGGGTGGTCATGGGCTCCTGTCTGAGGGGATGTCACGCAAGCAAAGGATCGAGCCCTGCTGTCCCGGCCAACTCATCCTCTCCTGAATCAGTGCCACTGGGCATTCATTATCACGCTTATATCTCCTGAGGGGCTTGTCACTGTCTCTGGAACTGTGGCCTGTGTGAGTGAAAATGCATTAGTGATGGGGTAAAACACAATGAAGACTATTCCTGGGTTGTTCCAATTCGTCGCTGGTCGGCGCGGTCTCGGTGGGCCGAAGGGCCTGTTTCTGTGCTGTATCTCTAAACTAAACCTCTCTGCTTATTGAAAATATTGCAAGCCAGATCATTTTGCATAAGGTTTTTTATTAGTCCACTGGTTACAGTTCTTCTCAGATGCCATGGAGCACAGCGAGGTATAGAAAAGGTGGGGTAAGTAAGAAATGTGGCTGAACCCTGGAATTTCAGTCAATGTAAAAGGCAGAGCACTCCCATTGGTTTCAGAAACAGGGAATAAAAAGGTCATGGCCTCAGAATAAAAGGATGTTCCTATAGGAAGGAGATGAGGAGCAATTTCTTTAGTCAGAGGGTTGTGAATCTGTGGAATTTATTGGGTCAAGTCAATGGATATTTTTAAGGCGGAGATTGACAAATTCTTGATTAGTACCGGTGTCAGGGGTTACGGAGAGAAGGCAGGAGAATGGGGTTGAGAGGGAGAGATAGATCAGCCATGATTGAATGGCGGAGTAGACTTGATGGGCCGAATGGCCTAATTCTACTCCTATCACTTATGAAACTTATGAAACGCAGTCAGCTTAACCAGGGATTCATTCCGGGAAGTTCCTGCTAATAGACTTTTTCATTCCAGCTTATCAAGATATCAAGTGAGAATTTTGATACGAGACCACAATGGCTCAATAACCTGGTTAATACACATTATTTTGTATAATGCAGGAAGAACGAGAGGTGTGCACAGGATTTTATTCCCGTGAGAGTTTCTATTGCAGAGGAGCGCAGAAAATCAGTGTGGTAGAAGTGCTAAATAACCATTACGACGGAGATGAGACGGCAATTGAAAATGTGGAAGATACTTCATGACCATTTATATCAGTCATTCACTAATATTACTAAAAGAACTCTCATATTCCAAATATGTGGGAAGGAACTGCAGATGCTGGTTTCCACCGAAGATAGACACAAAATGCTGGAGTAATTCAACGGGACATGCAGAGTCCCTGGAGAGAAGAGAAGGAATGGGTGACATTTCGGGTCGAGACCCTTCTTCAGACTGAGAGTCAGGGGAAAGGGAACGGGGAGATGTAGATGGTGATTATATAGTGAGATATAGAACAGAAGACAGCCTCAGAGTCTGAAGAAGGGTCTTGACCCGAAACGTCACCCATTCCTTCTCTTCTCTCCAGAGATGCTGCCTGACCCGCTGAGTTACTCCAGCATTTTGTGCCCGCCTTCCGCGTTTTCCAAACGTTGGTTTATCGGAGGAAGAGGACAGTGCGTGTATATTTGAAACATGAATTCACATCCAGCTCTGAGTTATGCAAATGGAATCGAGAGAGCATTGAGTGTCCAAGGACACGGTTGGGGCTACTCCCTCTGGAACCTTGCTTGCTTTGAAATGTGCAAAAATGCACGCGAGGGAACCACAGATGTCTGCAAAGATCATCCATGGACAAAACTGTTTGTTCACAAAGTGACTTTGAAATGATGCAGTCCATTCTTTGTGCCACTATGCTGATGGTCTGATCAATGCTATCGTGCCAAGTGCTTTTGAACAGCCATTTTCATCGAGAAAACAGAACTTGATTAATTCCTATAATCCTAATAACGTCCTTGTCTCCTCTTAGCTTAGTTTTGTTTAGTTTAGAGATACAGCGCGGAAACAGGCCCTTTCGGCAACACCGGGTCCGCGCCGATCAGTACCCTGTTCCTGCCTTCTCCGCTATCCTTAAGAGCTCTATCTAGCTCTCTCTTGAATGCATTCAGAGAATTGGCCCCCACTGCCTTCTGAGGCAGAGAATTCCACAGATTCACAACTCTCTGAGGGAAAAGGTTTTTCCTCATCTCCGTTCTAAATGGCCTACCGCTTATTCTTAAACTGTGGCCCCTTGTTCTGGACTCCCCCAACATTGGGAACGTGTTTCCTGCTTCTAACGTGTCCAACCCCTTAATAATCTTGTACGTTTCGTGCGGGGTTGCAGGTTAATTGCCCTCTGTAAAATTGTCCCTAGTGTGCAGGGAGTGGATGGGAAAGTGGGAATCGGTGATCAGTGGTTGGCATGGACCCAGAGGGCTGAAGGGCCTGTTTCAATGTTGCGTCTCTAAACTAAATTAAGGGATGGCACAGTGGTGCAGGGGTAGAGTTGCTGCCTTACAGCACCAGAGTCCCGGGTTCAATCCTGACAACGGGTGCTTGTCTGGATGGAGTTTGTACATTCTCTCCATGACCTGCGTGGGTTTTCTCCAGGATCTCCGGTTTCCTCCCACACGCCAAAGACGTTCAGGTTTGTAAGTTAATTGGCTTGGTAGAATTGTGAAATTGTAAAACTAGGGTAGTGTTAATGTGCGGGGATCACTGGTCGGCACTGGCTCGGTGGGCTGAAGGGCCTGTTTCTGTACTGTATCTCTAAACTAAACCAGACTAATGTCAGCATTGAGCTTAGCAACTGGTGGCTTTTTGCCAGAGACTACAGTCGATGTAAAACCTTATGCAATGCCATATGCATCTCATTACTGTCAGAATTTAATTTTGATTTAAGGGTTTTGCGAGTGTTATGTGTGAACATTTACTTATGATCGATCATTCAACCTATCTACTCTTCATAAAATCTTAGCTTGCACAACGTTTCCTGCTTCATTCGCTTAGACTGCAACAATGACTGGACCTTTAAAGCAAATCATTGATTATAAACCACATGTGTGATATTTCTTAGGCTATGGGTCTAGGAGGCAATGGGTGGCACAGCGGTAGAGAGGCTGCCTAACCCAGAGACCTGGCTTCCGTCCTGACTACGGATGCTGTCTGTATGGAGTTTGTATGTTCTCCCTGTGACCGCGTGGGTTTTCTCCAGGTGCTCCAGTTTCCTCCCATATTCCAAAGGGGCGCAGGTTTATAGGTTAATTGTTTAGTTTAATTTAGTTTACTTTAGTTTAGAGATACAGCACAAAAACAGGCCCTTTCGGCCCACTGGGTCCGTGCCGCCCAGCGATCCCCGCACATTAATACTATCCTACACCCACTAGGGGCAATTTTTACATTTACCCAGCCAATTTACCTGCAAACCTGTACGTCTTTGGAGTGTGGGAGGAAACCAAAGATCTTGGAGAAAACCCACGCAGGTCACGGGAAAAACGTACAAACTCCGTACAGACAGCACCCGTAGTTGGGATCGAACCCGGGTCTCTGGCGCTGCATTCGCTGTAAGGCAGCAACTCTACCGCTGCGCCACCGTGCCGCCCAAATTTTTCACTGGCTTCAGTAAATTGTCCCTAGTGTGTAGGACAGAACGATTGTTGGTCGGCACGGACTCAGTGGGCCGAAGCACCCGTTTCCATGCTGTATCTCTAAAACTAAAACTACTGCATGAATGGTAGACATTCCTTACAATCAGAGGAGTGTCACTGCTGATTGAATGAGGAAAGGCTGTAAATGACAGGTTGCAGAAGTGTGTGTGTGTGTGGGCTGGTGGGAGGAAACCAAAGATTACAATTTAAAAAACACAGGCTGACAGGAAAAATAAAGACCTGGAGTATAATTAACAAGCGTGTAAGCCTGTTGGAGACCAAAATAGGTTTGGAGGTGGAAGTTTTGCATGTAACTCAAAATGAAAACTTTGTGTCTGTTTTCACAAAAGAAATTGAAGTAAAGGACAACAAGTATCTTTGAATCCTGGAGGAAAATGGGACTCGCTAAACTGAGAGATCGACATCCTAAAAGAAAATCTGTAGGAAGGAACTGCAGATGCTGGTTTACACCAAAGACAGACCCAAAATGCTGGAGTAACTCAGCGGGACAGGCAGCATCTCTGGAGAAAAGGAATAGGTGACTTTTCGGGTCAAAACCCTTCTTCAGACTGAGAGTCGGGGCTGGGGGGGGAGGGAAACTAGAGGTATGAAAAGGTTTAGAATAAATCAGAGCTGGCACCGATGACCAAAGGTAGGTGGAGTCCACAATGGTTCATTGTTGGCTGTGGAAGGGGTGGTAATGAACAGATATCACGATTATGAACGGTGGAACAGATGGGACAACTAGGGTGGGGGAGGGTCGGAGAGAAGGGGAATGCAGAGGTTACTTGAAATGAGAGGAATCAATATTCATCAATATTTTGGGTCTCCTCCCGAAACGTCACTTATTTCTTCTCCAGAGATGCTGCCTGTCGTGTTGAATCACCTTGTTCTGTAAAACATTTCTCAGACATTGATTGTAACTTTTACTCACTCTCCTGATTTAGAGAAGGCAAGAGGATGGCTGAGATAGGTTGATGTCCCGCTGAGTTGGAGGATGACATTCGAAAATGTAAAACTCAGAAAGCAGAGTATACCTATCTATGTCATATTTGACTTGTCTATGGGTGCAGAGCAAAAACATTTATTTTTTAAGGAAGCCTGCTTTTTAGTCTAGTTTATTATTGTCACTGTGTACTGAGGTACAGATTATATAAATCTGAACTATAGAATCAGACCAATTATGGGGATGATAAATGAAATTAAAAGTTCATAGCAAAAAGCCACACTTAGCAAAAGCATCAGCATCAGAAAAATTATTATTCTGTCTTGCGTGCTATCCAAAAAGACTGTGCATGATTTCAATCAAGCTGTCCACAGTGTACAGATTCAGGGTAAAGGGTGTAAAGTTTGGTGCAAGATATAGTCTGATTAAAGTGCTAAGGTCTTTAAAGAGGTAGATGGGAGGGCAGGACCGCTCTCCAGTTGTCTAAATGTCGTTGTTATTCCTTTAAGTAATCAGCACCTAATACTTTGCTTGGGCAGCTGACAACCCAGCGATATGAATATTGATTGTGTGGGACGGAACAGCAGATGTTGGTTTACACCGAAGATAGACACAAAATGCTGGAGAAACTCAGTGGGACAGGCAGCATCTCTGGAGAGAAGGAATGGGTGACGTTTCGGGTCGATACCTTTGAAGGATCTGAAGACGGATCTCGACCCATTCCTTCTCTCCAGAGATGCTGCCTGTCCCACTGAGTTACTCCAGCATTTTGTGTCTATCGTCGGTTTTTAACCAGCATCTGCAGTTCCTTCCAAAACATGCCATCCTGGAGTCTCGCTCGCTGCCGCAGAAATGCCTTGTCTGTGCCCCGGATGACAGACTCCCCTGTCATTGTTGCTCATGTAGACTGAAGCCCGACTTTGCCGTTCCACAGAGCCAGACCTGTTCTGACTGATAATGAAGCCCTTTCGCCATGAGAGTCATCCCCCCAACAGCATCCAAAATGACACAACGAAAGGGACACTCCCTGCATCAGATCACCTCATCTGAGCTTCAGCTAACAAAATATTTCCTTTGGAAGGCAGGTCTGTTCAAATATCAGCTCAGTTTAGTTTAGTTCCGTTTAGAAACACAGCGTGGAAACAGGCCCTTCGGCCCACTGAGCACGCGCCGACCACCGATCCCCACACATTAAAACTCTCCTACACACCCTAGGCACAATTTTACATTTCTACATTGATTCCAAGCCAATTAAGCTATAAACATGTTCATCTTTGGAGTGTGGGAGGAAACCGAAGATCCCAGAGAAAACCCACGCGGGTCACGGGGAGAACGTACAAACTCCATTCAGACAGCACCCGTAGTCAGGATCGAACCCGGGTCACTGATGCTGTGAGGCAGTAGCGCTCCCACTGCGCCACCGTGCCGCCACCGTTCCGGATACGAAGCCAGATCTCTCATAAGAAGCAAACGGCCTGTTCCCCCTTCTGCCTCCCACTAATAATGTAAATGCATGCCGGGGTCAATAATTCTTGAGCGTTTATAATTATGTTTAATTTCCAGAACAGTAAATTCTGACATTTACATTGTTCCAATCCATACTTGGAATCTAGAGTGGAACAATTACAATATTTAACAATACATTTTATTGTAGCCTGGAGTTAAATGTCGGTGGAATGAGAAATATCGCCATTTGTTTAGGTGAGCAGGCAGTCTTGTGCTTTGCTCTGCCAACTGGGAATTATCTTCGTGCTGCTAACTATCAGCCTCGTTTCCTGCAGTCTGTTGCTCGTTGAGCGGGAGTTACGGGCTACAGAGATATTTTCCGATTTGTGAAGGCTTGTCAGTTAATCAAAAGCCATAAACTATCTGCAAGCAAGGGTGTAAATGCATCCTATTTTCACCTTTGATTTCAGCACCAGTTACAATTTCCACTCCAAATCAATTTGGTTCAAGTGACCTGCATGATGTACAAGTTAGAGTGTCACCAAGCAGTTGGGGGAGTCCAGAACCAGGGGCCACAGTTTAAGAATAAGGGGGAGGCCACTTAGAACGGAGATGAGGAAAAACTTTTTCAGTCAGAGAGTTGTAAATCTGTGTAATTCTCTGCCTCAGAAGGCAGTGGAGGCCAGTTCTCTGCATGCATTCAAGAGAGAGCTAGATAGAGCTTTTAAGGATAGCGGAGTCAGGGGGTATGGGGAGAAGGCAGGGACGGGGTACTGATTGAGAATGATCAGCCATGATCACATTGAATGGCGGTGCTGGCTCGAAGGGCCGAATGGCCTCCTCCTGCACCTATTGTCTATTGTCTATTGTCTATTGTATACCAAGAATATGTGAATTCTCAACATTGAATGAATACCTTCTATGGGGATGAAAGGTGCTGGTGTGAACCAACATATATATTTTTTAGTTTATCTTTATTATTATCATGTACAGTATACCGACGTACAGTGAAAAACTTTTGTCTGCATGCTTACCAGTCAAGAAAGTTGTGGGCGGGGGGGGAAACAAAGGAGGACTTGGCATGGGGGGACCACCTTGTGGGAGGAGGAGGGGGGGGGGGGGAGAACAATGGAGGACCTGGCATGGGATAGTTTATAACTCTGTTGGTGCCCTTTATGTGGTGACTCTTTGCATACCTTGGGTATGCAAAACAAAGAATTTCACTGTGACTTGTCATCTCATGTGAAAATAAAGTATTCATTCATTCATTCATTCATTCATTCATTCATTCATTCATTCATTCATTCATTCATTCATTCATTCATTCATTCAAGGAAAGACTTTTCATGAATGCAATCAAGTCACGCGCAGTGCACAGATAAAGGATAAAGGGCAGAACATTCTAATCATATCATATCATATCATATCATATCATATCATATCATATCATATACATACAGCCGGAAACAGGCCTTTTCGGCCCTCCAAGTCCGTGCCGCCCAGTGATCCCCGTACATTAACACTATCCTACACCCACTAGGGACAATTTTTACATTTACCCAGCCAATTAACCTACATACCTGTACGTCTTTGGAGTGTGGGAGGAAACCGAAGATCTCGGAGTAAACCCACGCAGGTCACGGGGAGAACGTACAAACTCCTTACAGTGCAGCACCCGTAGTCAGGATCGAACCTGAGTCTCCGGCGCTGCATTCGCTGTAAAGCAGCAACTTTACCGCTGCGCTACCGTGCCGCCCGAAGATGAGTTTGTTTAGTTTATCGTCACGTGTACTGAGGTACAGTGAAAAGCTTCTGTTGCGTGCTAACCAGTCAGCAGAAAGACAATACATGATTACAATCGACCCATCCACAGCATATTCCCTTTTCCATGGTAAAGGGAATAACGTGAATATCGTTTAGTGCAGGATAAAGTCCAGAAAGGTCCGATCAAAGATAGTCCAATGGTCTCCAATGCGGTAGATAGTCGCTCAGGGCCGCTCTCCGATTGTCGGTAAAATGGTTCCGTTGCCCGATAACAGCTGGGAAGAAACTGTCCCTGAATCCATTGGTGTCAGATTAAAGATAGTTCAAAATCTCCATTGAGATAGATATGAGGTTTTATTCGGCAACGTCAAACACAGGACAATATACGACGGACACTACATATTGTGGACTACATTCAAAAAAATTGAACCAATAGTGAATTATTACAAGAATTATTGTGGACGCTGAAAAGGCATTCGATTCTGTGAACTGGAATTTTCTCTATCAAGTTCTAAATAGATTTGGCCTGCATGACACTATTATTTTAGATTTAGATTTAGAGATACAGCGTGGAAACAGGCCCTTCGGCCCACCGAGTCCGCGCCGCCCAGCGATCCCCGCACACTAACACTATCCTACACCCACTAGGGACAATTTTTACATTTACCCAGTCAATTAACCTACAAACCTGCACGTCTTTGGAGTGTGGGAGGAAACCGAAGATCTCGGAGAAAACCGTACAGACAGCACCTGTAGTCAGGATTGATCCTGAGTCTCCGGCGCTGCATTCGCTGTAAGGCAGCAACTCTACCGCTGCGCCACCGTGCATCAAAACCATACAGGCACTATGTAATAAGCCCACTGCTGGAATTAAAGTTAGCAGATATTTATCAGAGTTTTTCTCTAGAAAGGGGTTCAAGACAGGGATGTGTGTGGTCACCATTACTCTTTGCGTTATGTCTGGAACCACTAGCTCAATATATAAGCCAAAATAAAGAAATAAAGAAATAAAAGGTATTACTATTCAAGGGACTGAACATAAATTGGCCTGTTATGCGGATGACATTTTGATTTATTTGGGGCAAGCAACAAACTCTCTGCCGAAATTGATGCAATCACTGGAACAATATGGTCAACTATCAGGATACAAGATTAATATAGGTAAAACACAACTGCTTACATACAATTACAGCCCATCAGGAGAAATCAGAAGTAGGTACCCTCTGGCATGGCAAGCAGAAAATCTCAAGTATTTGGGCATCATTATACCAAGGGATCTTACAGAACTATTACAATGCAACTATTCACCTATACACCAAAACGTTAAGGAGGATTTTTTAGATTTTAGATTTAGAGATACAGCGCAGAAACAGGCCCTTCAGCCCACCGGGTCCGCGCCGCCCAGCAATCCCTGCATATTAACACTATCCTACACCCACTAGGGACAATTTTTACATTTGCCCAGCCAATTAACCTACAAACCTGTACGTCTTTGGAGTGTGGGAGGAAACCGAAGATCTCGGAGAAAACCCACGCAGGTCACGGGGAGAACGTACAAACTCCGTACAGTACAGCACCCGTAGTCAGGATCGAACCTGAGTCTCCGGCGCTGCATTCGCTGTAAGGCAGCAACTCTACCCCTGCGCCACCGTGCCGCCCGGATATAGCTAGATGGAACCTAATTCCTTTCTTAAGTCTCAGCTCGAGAATTGAATCTATTAAAATGAACATATTGCCAAGATAGGTATATTTATTTCAGACCCTACCAATAGAGATTAACCAAAAACAATGTAAAGAATGGGACAAAATATTGTCAAGTTTTATATGGCAAGGTAAAAGGCCTAGGATTCGTCTCAAAACCTTACAGTTAATAAAAGAAAGGGGGGGAGGGGATGGGGTCTACCCTCTTTCAAAGACTATTATCAGGCAGCACAGTTAAGATCTATGATATGCTGGTGCAACCCATCATATGATGCTCAATGGAAAAATATTGAAGAGAGAACACTCCCCAACCATGTACAAGCGATTTATAGCTGACCGCAACCTACAAGACTATATAAATGCTATTGGAAATCCTTGGGTAAAATTGACTCTTAAAATATGGAAAAGTTATAACAGAGTATAATTTAGAGGAAGACATTATAATCCTTAAATGGTGCGCAGATGACACAGATTTTAGTCCTACTAAATTAGATAGTAGGTTTAAAGAGTGGACAGTTAAAGGCATAACTGCTCTTTGTAACATAGTGGAAGAAGGAACACTGCTATGTTTTGAAATGCTTAAAGAAAAATCCATGTTAGAAAAACAAGACGTCTATCGATACTTACAGAGGCGGACCTACGTTAATACAAATGTTAAAAACATAATGAAGTCGAGTATAGGTTTGACGGGATTATTTAGGAAAGCGTATAATTCAAATACTGGTAGTAAAATTACTTCGTGTATGTATAAAGGGTTGCTGAATCTTAAATCACACTCAACCTTATATATTAAAATGGAATGGGAGAAGGAAGGAGGGATAATCATATCTGAGGAAGAATGGACAGCAATATGGAGGTATCAATGGATGGAAGTGTACCAGCTCACAAAATTGGAGGGAGTTTAGTTGGGGAAGTCTGATACGGTATTTTATTACGCCTTCTCAGAAAGCCCATTATGGTGGGAACTCTCCAGTTTGCTGGAGAAAATGTGGAAATTTAAAGGCAGGTCATTACCATGTTCTCTGGGATTGCCCTGTTATTAAAGATTTTTGGAGTGAGTTACATGATACCTTACAAGACATTTTTAGATGTCATGTGCCCCTGGAGAGTAAGACTTTGTTTTTTTGGACTCATACCTGAAGACTGGCGGAAAAAAAAGACAAATACTTATTGAATATATTGATGGTAGCTGGTAAAAAAAGCTCTCACAAAGAAATGGTTATCACAAGCGAGCCCAACTCTGAATGCATGGATGGACATCACAATGGATATTTATATAATGGAGAAAATAACAGCATATGTTAACTTTAAATTGGATTTATTTGTGACATGCTGGGAAAATTGGGTTAACTATGTAACGCCTCGTAGGCCAGACTGTAATTTTACAAATTTTTGATTATAGGGTAAAGAAAGGAGCACTCCCTAAGGGTTTGTAGTTTGTGTTTCTGTTTCTATATTTGTTTTGTACAAATTACAAAAAGAGGCAATTCAAGACAAACATAAGTGGATGATGTGTACATATAGCATTATGTACGGAGTTTGTACGTTCTCCCCGTGACCTGCGTGTGTTTTCTCCGAGATCTTCGGTTTCCTCCCACACTCCAAAGACGTACAGGTATGTAAGTTAATTGGCTGGGTTAATTAAATGTAAAAATCGTCCCTAGTGTGTGCAGGATAGTGTTAATGTGCGGGGATCGCTGGGCGGCGCGGACCCGGTGGGCCGAAGGGCCTGTTTCCGCGCTGTATCTCTAAAATCTAAATCTAAAATTATGGCAGGTTAGTGACGGATAAGGTGTCATGTTCACATCTGTTCTCTGCGGAGGATCTATTTGTAGAGTGCAGTCTTTCTTCCTGGGCATGTCGTCAGTGTGTCTGTGATTGAGATACCAGGCTGGCACCTCTGGAAGGTTAACCACTGCACAACATGGATCACAGAAGGAATTGTTACACAGTCAGAGCGCTGTGACATAGGCCACATCAGCCAGGTGGCTCTGCAGATGGATCAAGAAAGGGGATATGTGCCCCCCTTGTGAAGTAGAGATATCAGTGCACAGCCTGGCACGGAATATATTCCCAATGCCAGTAGATGGCACCCATGTATTGTTAAAACCATTAGGCCCGACCAGTGCCAAGTGAGAAGTGAGGCACAGTGCTGTCCTCCATTGAAGGTCAACTCAAAGGGCAATACTCCGAAACCCATGTGTGGAATAGAACTGCAGATGCTGGTATATGCTGAAGATAGGCACAAAGTGCTGGAGTAACTCAGACAGAGTAAGGGTCCCAACCGGAAATGTCACACATCCATTTTTCTCCAGAGATGCTGCCTGACCAGCTGAGCTACTCCAGCACTGTAGCTATGTCCTTGTACTCAAGGTCAGGTTGAAATGCTGCTATATATAGTTTATTATGGTCGTCGCCTGTACCGAGCGAGATAGAGTGAAAAGCTTTTGTATGCATGCTATCTCGTAGAATCATAGTCATAGAGCGTGGAAACAGGCCCTTCGGCCCAACTTGCCCACACCGCCCAATATGACCTAGTTACACCAGTCCCATCTATCTGATCAGCTAATATGATGCAAGAAAGAATACAGGTAGAACGAAGGGAAAATATCAAGTGCAGAATATAGTGTCACATCATTAAAGCAATACAGTTCCAGAGAAAAAGTCCAACTGCCTGCAATGAAGTTGGATGGAAGATTGGGACTGTACCCTAGCTTATGAAAGGACTGTCAAAAGTCTAGTAACAGAAGGGAAGAAGTTGTTCCTGAATCTGGTAGTATGTGTGTTTAAGCTTTTGTATCTTCTGTCTGCAGTGAGAAGAGGGAATGACCGGGGTGAGGACAGCCCTAGATTAAGTTGGAACATAGAAACAAAGAACCACAGATGCTGGTTTAATGTAGAAAAGGACACAAAGTCTGAAGAATGGTCCAAACCCGAAACATCATCTATCCATGTTCTGGCCTGCTGAGTGACTTGGATGTGGAGAGGATGTTTCCACTGAATTCATGAACTTGTGAACTCAAGCACTTTCTGTCCTTTTCTAGATTATGTTGACTATTTTCCAGAAGCAGCTTGCCACTGCATGACCAAGTCAAGTCAAGTCAGGTCAAGTCTATTTTAGTACGGTTCACTCGGGAAGCTTACAACCCAGCAGTATGAATATTGACTTCTCTAACTTCAAGTAACCCTTGCTTTCCCTCTCTCTCCATCCCTCCCCATCCTAGTTCTCCGACTAGTTTGACTGTCCTCCTGATTAAATTTTACTTTGTATGCTTCGTTGTCACCTTTCCCTTGATAACACTGATCTATTCTACATTTTCCTAGATTCCCATCCCCTTAGATCTCTCGTTTTCACGCCTTACCCTTCCACGTCTCTTTTTTTCCCTGTCCCCTGACTCTCGGTCTGAAGAAGGGTCGTGACCTGAAACATCAACTATTCCTTCTATCTGGAGATGCTACCTGTCCCGCTGAGTTCCTCCAGCATTTTGGGTCTATCTACGGTAACACCTGGCTGATTATGAGTTAATTGTATGTGAGGACAGCATAGGTCCACCACCTCTGTACACAGAACTGAATGAGGGTAGATTTATATTGGATTGCTGCTGTAGGTTATATGACAGTGACCTTAGAGAGGGTTGGTGTCCTTGTGGAATAAAAGTCCATCATTGTAAAATTTATTCCATTAGCAATTGGGAATGTGGGGGAACAGAACAAATTAGTCAAAGTCCATCAGCGATTATGGGTCTTCAAGTGTTTCATCCTCCTACACCAGTCATTGTGGTAAAAGTGCACATTGTCTCTGTGTGCCACCAAAGTTTTGTTGGGATAACACTGATCAAATGACTTGAGACAGATGCATCTCCAGACTGTAGGAGAAGATTAAGGAGCGTGGCTTGACTGGCTGAGCCTACTGATGCAGGTAAAGCACTTAACTCTGCAGAAGGTAGCCAGCAGATCCCACTCATATAAGTCCTCTTTACCCTTGTCAGGAAGCTTGATATAAAGGCAATAAGTGTCAATTTTCCCAGGACTCACGGGCAAGGACAGCAATTCAGCTCAATGAAATAAGATAACCTATTAGGAGAGGTTGAACAGGCTTGGTCTCTTCTTCATTGAAAGTGGAAGACTGAAAGGTCACCTAATAGATGCTTGAAAAATTATAGTTTTGATCTTTGGAAGGGGAAGAATAGGAAGAGACTAAAGTGGGGATTGAAAGACCCATTTTCACACGGTGTAGTCTGAATATATTACGGGCTTACATGTAAAATGTATGCACACAGCTGCCATTTCTTATATTGCCTTCACCTCAGTGAAATGTTATAACACTGATCATATGAAAGGAAATAAATTCATAGCGTTGACTCTGCTACAGACAGAAATCTTGCTGGATTGCATGTGGAAAGACTGGAGCGACTAGGCTTGTATACCCTGGAATTTAGAAGGATGAGAGGAGATCTTATCGAAACGTATAAGATTATTAAGGGGTTGGACACGTTAGAGGCAGGAAACATGTTCCCAATGTTGGGGGAGTCCAGAACAAGGGGCCACAGTTTAAGAATAAGGGGTAGGCCATTTAGAACTGAGATGAGGAAAAACTTTTTCAGTCAGAGAGTTGTGAATCTGTGGAATTCTCTGCCTCAGAAGGCTGTGGAGGCCAATTCTCTGAATGCATTCAAGAGAGAGCTAGATAGAGCTCTTAAGGATAGCGGAGTCAGGGGGTACGGGGAGAAGGCAGGAACGGGGTACTGATTGAGAATGATCAGCCATGATCACATTGAATGTCGGTGCAGGCTCAAAGGGCCGAATGGCCTCCTCCTGCACCTATTGTCTATAGTCTATTTATAATAAAAAATGGTTTTGAATATAGTTTTGAGACACAGCGCAGAAACAGGCCCTTTGGCCCAAGGAGTCCGTGCTGACCAACGATCTCCATACACTGGTTTTATCCCAAACACTGGTGACAATTTACTGAAGCAAATTAACCTACAAACCGAAAACATCTTTGGAATTTTGGAGGAAACTGGAGCACCCGGAGAAAACCCACTCAGTCACCCACCATTTTCCTTTCCAAATCTCTCAAAACCTCCATTCACTCGTTTAATACCCGAACACACTTTTATTTTCCTGTCCTAATATCTCAGTGTCAAGCTGACAAGATTTGTGATGGTTTACTGCAAAAACTATAAAAATGCAAGTTGTTGCTATTTCCCGGTCTAGGCTGATTCTATTGATGCCAGCTGGAATGTTGAAAACGACCAAGGACCAGAGGACATAGGTTTAAGGTGAGTGGGGAAAGGTTTAATGGGACCCTGAGGGGCAACTTCTTTGTTAACACAAAGGGTTGTAGGTGTATGGAACGAGCTGCCACAAGTGGTAGTTAAAGCAGGTACTACCGCAACGTTTAAAAACATTTGGACAGGTACATGGATCAGATAGGTTTGGAGGGATATGGGCCAAACACAGGCAGGTGGGACTGGTGTGGATGGGGCATGTTGGTCGGCATGGGAAAGCTGGGCTGAAGGGCCTTTTTCCATGCTCTATAACTCTATGACCACAGTAGCCTTAAGATTTTCACGAAGACGATTTTTCACCAGTTGCATTTCTACGATATTGCACACAGCGAGCCTGAGAACACAGGCTCCCTCGTGCATTACTGCCTTTGTTGCCTTTACAATGCCTCTTCCTCTTCTTATCAGCTTGCATCCGATTTCATCCCCTCTCACCACAGTGCTTTAATGTGCTTCCCCTCCTCTGCTTCCCTCTTTTGTACTGAAGATAGACAACAACAAAAAAAAAAATGCTGGAGTAACTCAGCGGGTCAGACAGCATCTCTGGAGAAAAGGAATAGGTGACCTTTCGGGTCGAGACCCGAACCTCCTGCTGTACCTTCCCTCCCTCTTTGTGTCGTTCTATTTTATGTGATACGGAGAAAGGTGGTCGACACGGGAAAGAGGGCGTTGTCGAAGGTTGCACTCTGTATCGAGAAAAAAGGTCGTGGGAGAAAATGAAACACTCTGTTTTATGCTGAAATCACCATCCTAACACCTCGTGATTCCTGCCCCGCTAGAAGATATTGATTGCAAGGATGGATATAGGTAGGCACATTGCAGGATTTTTCTGTAGTATAGGAATGATATGGTAAGCAATCTTCTTCCCTTTAATTCAAGGCGTTATTTCCTTCCTTCCTTCGCTGCGAGACAGTGTGCAATCTGTAAAAAGCATTTAGTTGCCACAGCAACCGTGATGTTGCAACAGGCTCCCTTGAGCGGAGCTGCGGAGAGACTTCTACAGAAGGAAATGGCGAGCAAGTCTTTCTGTTTTCTCCCTATCAATTGGAAATTGAATCATCCGCTATCTGTGCTTTGTTCCCAGCCGTCTCCTTCCTACAGAAATTATACACTCTCTATCATTTATCACGCTGGATTAAAAAAAAAAAGCTGTAAACACCCTGTGGATTTTTTCATTCCAACCAAACAAAAACATCAAAACCGATGACTGGGCGACAGAGGAGAATCCAAGGACGTTTGAAGTGGAGATAAAACTGGCAAGGCATTGCTGAGGATTACGAGAGGCAATAGAGTCACAGAGTCATTGAATCATAGAGTCACACAGCGTGGAAACAACTTGCCCATCCCGACCAACATGCCCCATCTACACTAGTCCCACCTGCCTGTGTTTGGCCCATACCCCCTATAAACCTATTCTATACATGTACCTGTCTTAATGTTTCTTAAACATCACAATAGTACCTGCCTCAACGACCTCCTCCAGCAACTTGTTCCACCCACCCATCACCCTTTGTGCAAAAAGGAATGCTTCAGGTACCTATTAAATCATTGCCCCCTCACCTTTAACCTATGTCCCCTGGTTCTGGACAGGGTGAATAAGGATGCCTCATTTCCTTGGCAGACGAATGAATAGTCTGTGGGCAAAGATGTAAATGGAAACAGAAGCATAGAACGTTTACAACATAAAACGGGTCCATTTAGCCCACTGCGCTTATGCTGATGGATAAAGAGCTATCCAACCTAATCCTATCGTCTTACGTGGAGAAGTATCCAAGAAGGTCCTCATGCCTCAAGTTCATAACAAAGGACTTTTAAACATGATGAGGGTTTCCATTTCTACCACCCTTTCTGGTGGTGAGTTCCAGACCCCTGCTTAGAGTATGAGTTTGAGTAAGCGTTTGAGTTTAGTTTATCGTCACATGTAACATAGCTGCTATGAACCGGTCCTGCTGAGCCGGATGGTCACATCGCACAGTGATCCGGCACAGATCTACTTGCACTTTATTCTGTCTTAAAACTGTTACAATTTGTTTCGTTGGGTTGTTGTTGTTTAAATTAATACTGACTAACTAATTAAATATTGCATCGTATGGGAGGCGCATTCCCAATCTCGTTGTACCCCTGTACAATGACAAAAAGATATATTGTATTGTGTTGTATTGTATTGTATTGTGCAGGGTTTGACTTTTGCTTCCTCTCATAGATAATAAACTTTGCTTATTTTGTTTAGTTTAAAGAGACAGAGCAGAAATAGACCTTTCGGCCCACCGAGTCCACGCCAACCAGCGATCCCTGCACACTAATACTATCCTACACACACGAGGGACAATTTATAATTTTACCTTAGCTAAGGAACCTACAAATCTGCACGTTTTCGGAGAGTGGGAGGAAATCGGAGCACCCGGAGAAAACTGACGCAGGTCATGGGGAGAAAGTACAAACTCCATACAGATTTCACCCGTAG
The DNA here is from genome assembly GCF_053455715.1 of Rhinoraja longicauda. Taxonomy (NCBI): domain Eukaryota; kingdom Metazoa; phylum Chordata; class Chondrichthyes; order Rajiformes; family Arhynchobatidae; genus Rhinoraja; species Rhinoraja longicauda. Next base: position 41,201,314 of record NC_135967.1, on the reverse strand, counting down.
ACAGGATTGAACCCAGATCTCTGGCGCTGTAAGGCAGCAACTCTACCGCTGCACCACCGTTCATTGGCTATATTTAAGAGGGAGTTAGATGTGGCCCTTGTGGCTAAAGGGATCGGGGGGTATGGAGAGAAGGCAGGTACAGGATACTGAGTTGGATGATCAGCCATGATCATATTGAATGGCGGTGCAGGCTCGAAGGGCCGAATGGCCTACTCCTGCACCTATTTTCTATGTTTCTATGTTTCTATGTGCCACACCAAGACCAGGCACTTATCTTCCCTCCAATTATTCTACCAATTACTTTAAAATCAATGCCCATGGATTTTTTTACTTCTCTTCTAAGGAATAGATTCTTCCTAATTAATCTATCTAGCCTCAATTATGTTTCCCGTCAGCCTCCTCTGTAACAAAGGAAATAGCCTTAGCCTATTATGCTGTGTCTCACAGCTCCCAGCCTTGGCAACATTTTCATAACTCTCTCACTGAACGCTCTCCAGTGTAATCACATCTTTACTGTAAATACGATGAAAAGAACTGCACACAATGCTCAGGCTGTGACCTGACCAGTGTTGTGTACAATTGCAGCATAACCTGCTGCTCATATATTCAATGTCTCGGCCAAAGAAGGAAAACAACGTTATTGATTCGATCTGCTATCTGTAAAGATTTGCGGACGCACACTCAAAACTCTCTGTTCCTCCACTCCCATTGATATCCTTCCAATTATTTTGCTCTAAGTATGTGCTTATGATGATGGAAGGGGTCCTGTGGGTAACAAAGAAACACAGGGCTGATGGCAAATGACACCGCAGTAATGACATGCACCAGTACAATTTACAGAAGCCAATTAATTCACCTACAAACCTGGACGTCTCTGGAGTGTGGGAGGAAACCGGGGCACCCGGAGAAAACCCACGTGGTCACGGGGAGAACGTACAAACACCGTACAGACAGGCACCCATTGGCAGGATCGAACCCGGATCTCTGGCACTGTAAGGCAGCAACTCTACCGCTGTGCCACTGTGCTGCCCCAAGATAAGATTAAATTCAAAGTAATAAGCTAAAGATAGAGAGGCATCTGAAGAACAACTAGCTTTACAGAAACAGCGGTTATGATTTGGATCTCTACACCAATAACAAATTTAGATTTTTTTTTTAGATTTAGAGATACAGCGCGGAAACAGGCCCTTCGGCCCACCGGGTCCACGCCGCCCAGCGATCCCCACACATTAACACTATCCTACACACACTAGGGACAATTAAAAAAAAAAACATTTGCCCAGCCAATTAACCTACATACCTGTACGTCTTTGGAGTGTGGGAGGAAACCGAAGATCTCGGAGAAAACCCACGCAGGTCACGGGGAGAACGTACAAACTCCGTAGTCAGGATCGAACCTGAGTCTCCGGCGCTGCATTCGCTGTAAGGCAGCAACTCTACCAGCCGCCCTTATGGCGCCAAATCTGGCGACTCTCTATACTGTCTCAGTGTACTACTACTATTCACTCGTACTGTATCTGAGATGCTTATCTAAGATGTGTCTACGTGCTTATGTATAGTGATGCATGTACTGAACTGTAAACAAAAATGAATTTCACTGTACCTCGTACGCGTGACAAATAAAATGCCATTGAACCATTGTAAGGGAGGTGGAAACATTCAACTTTGAGCATCGTGGAAATAGATGTAATCAGTGCTTCCAAGGGAGGGGGGCGGGGGTACATAAGTAATTTGGAAGGTTATGTGGAAAGTGAGGAGGATTAAGACTGATGAGATGGCTTCACCGAGATTTTAAACAAAATTTGATGGGGTTAATAGTCTTCGTCTGTGCCGTTACAATTTGATGATCTTACAATGCTCCAGATCATTTGAGGATCATTTGGAGAGGCGGTCGCGTCAAGGACATGTCCGCCGAGAAGTGGTCGGGCCCAACTGGCGAGGCCAAACAGGAAGCCAGTGGGGTGGGGGGACGCAGAGAACGAAGAGGGACCAACGTGACCCTTTTGTGTCACTGATCTCCCGGTGGCTGAGCACTTCAACTCCCCCTCCCATTCCCAGTCTGACCTTTCTGTCATGGGCCTCCTCCAGTGCCATAGTGAGGCCCACCGGAAATTGGAGGAACAGCACCTCATATTTCACCTGGGCAGTTTGCAGCCCAGTGGTATGAACATCGACTTCTCCAACTTTAGATAGCTCCTCTGTCCCTCCCGTCCCCTCCTCCTTCCCAGATCTCCCTCTATCTTCCTGTCTCCACCTATATCCTTCCTTTGTCCCACCCCCCTGACATCAGTCTGAAGAAGGGTCTCGACCCGAAAAGTCACCCATTCCTTCTCTCCCGAGATGCTGCCTGACCTGCTGAGTTACTCCAGCATTTTGTGAATAAATACCTTCGATTTGTACCAGCATCTGCAGTTATCTTCTTATATTATGACCTTTTGGTGTACTTTGTGTGTTGGATGCAAAAACAAAGAATTTCACTGTACACATGACAACAAAAGTATCACTGAATTGAGCTTTAGGCTTGGGTTAGAAAAGCCTCTAGATTTGCAAGATTTTCTGACGAGGTTAAAGACTTACAAAATGTCAAGGTCAGGAATAGAATAAGTTGGAACCAGAAACAGTCAGATTTAATTTTGATTTGGAGATAGAATATTTAGGTTTCAAATAACGTTGGCCTGGACTTCATCGTCAGCAGTGGACGAAAGGCAGCCAGTGCTGACTTCAAAACAAGCTGCCACCAACGTGTATAAAATGGACAGGTCGGTTTGACGCTGATTGCCGCTAAGTATCAGCTGATTGGGTGCCCTGATTTTGCAGCCACCGTTATATATTGCCATTTGATAACAATCAAACCAGCTGAGGAGCACGCCACTGTAAAGAATCCGAACAAGTCATAAAATGAGAAGCAAAATGAGCAACATTTTTGCCAGAATGCAAAAATTGCAGAACAAAGAGTGAGCCGGTGGGGAGAACGAAGAGGGATCAACATGACTCTGAAGAGAAGAAAGGCACAGAATGCTGGAGTAACTCAGCGGGACAGGCAGCATGTCTGGAGAGAAGGAATGGATGACGTTTCGGGTCGAGACCCTTCTTCAGACGACTCTAATGAGCACGTGTAACATTGTCAGCGCCAGAAACGTGGCGACTCTTTTGTGTACTGTATGCAAACATTGCAGAGGCAACAAATAAAATTGACAGAATAATATTAAGGTAAACCTTGTAAACATATGATAAACATTATTTAAGCAATTTTCAAAATTTAAAATTGAATATGTATTAAAATAATTGTTAATGATTTATTTACAAATTAGAGTCAAAGAGTGTCATAGATTCATACAGTGTGGAAACAGGCCCTTTGACCCAACTTGCCCACACTAACCAACATGTCCCATCTGCCTGCGTTTGGCCCATATCACTCGAAACCTTTCCTATCCATGTACCAGTCTAATTGCGTCTGAAACTTAATTCTGTATATTTTCTTTCAATTATTGAGTTCACCATGCAATGCTTTAGTTTATAACGCCACGAGAAAGTCACAGATCTCATGTAACAAGGTGTCAACCATTATCAGGCTAGTTTAAAACCATAAGACACAGGAGCAGAATTAGACCGTTTGGCCCATTGAGTCTGTTCCACCATCCAATCATGGCTGATCCATTCTCAACTCCATTCTCCGGCCTTCTCCCCCTAACCTTTGGCGCTCTTACTAATGAAGAACATTTTGCGCTGAGATTATTTGTAAACTCCTGAACATTTTCGCCAACGGGACTGATTTCCTTTGAGCAGGGGAATGAAAGCTGCAAAATGGCGGCCTGCAGAGAAGAATGGTGTCACAAAGGCCGCAAATATTTCCTGTATGAAAATATGGATTTATAGAAATCCAAGACTAGCCACCAGGTGTGACGCGTTGAACACTGTTAGACATCATTACAGCCAAGAAATCTGATCAGTTATAGTTATAAAAAACATGCTGCCATCACAACCTTAGATTAATTTTATACTGGGTAATTTCTTTCACATTTTGCTCCCATTAGGAAGCATCTCTACACTGAGAGAATCTATCAGAAATCCCATTATTATAAATGTTCCCAGTATTAGAGGTGATGCTCACTAGCAAGGGTGGAAAGTTAGAATAAACAGAAACGCTGCTGGGGGGGGTGGCAAGCTTCTGTTAGTGTGTGGAAATGTCTGCTTGCTTCTTCCATTGCAGTGGGTCTTTTAGTTCAGCTTAGTTTCGTTTAGTCGATGTGTCTGTGCTGTTGCTGCAATCAAGATTTTCATTGTCCCTGCACCTCACTATATTTCCTCAATCATCGCTTTTCACACCTTAGTTGCTTAGATGTCTTTCTGCTCCACCAGGTAGTTTCCCTCTCTACTGACTCTCAGTTTGAAGAAGGGTCTTGACCCGAAACATCACCCATTCCTTTCCTCCAGAGATGCTGCCTGTCCCGCTGAATTACTCCAACATATTGTGTCTATTTTCAACCTATTCACGCAGTCTGACCTGCCAGAGAAACATCGAAACATAGAAAATAGGTGCAGGAGGAGACCATTCGGCCCTTCGAGCCAGCACCGCCATTCATTGTGATCATGGCTGATCGTCCACAATCAATAACCCGTGCCTGCCTATCCCTTGATTCTCAGTAACTACCGAGTTACTCCAGCACTTAGTGTCCATTTTAGCTCACATCAAGTCACTGCAAAATTCTGCTCTGGCTTTAATAGGTGTTAAACCATTATTTAATAAAGTCAAAAAATTATATTATCAATGTCATACCATTTTAATTGGTGCTTCAGAGATCTAATCCTGCGATAGGTAACTTTGCCTTGAAGACTGAGAATCAACAGCTTTGATTTTAAATAGGGGCATTTCGTTAATAAATACCCTTTTAAGATGATTGGCTTTTTTTTCCTGGACATCTGTCCTCAAAGTTTAATGGTCCTTCGTTAATCTGCGTGATTCTCGGCTGAACCTCACTGTTAAATGAATGACTCTGTGGCTCCCAGCGAACCTCGCGTATCCGTGTTAATTAGTAATCAAACGAGGATGAAAGAGGAAACAGTATGGTTCCCTACACACATCCTGCTCTGTGAGAGCATGGTAATACAGCATTCAGTGTCGAGCTGTTAAGGTCATACCATTATCAAGCTTGGCATTTTGGCTAACAATATTACAGCTGGTGATGACCCCCATCACACAGTGTGTGACAGGACGTAAAATGTGGACATTTAATGTGTAAATGCGGGCCTGAAACTGACAAAAAAAATCACCGGTGTTTACTTTTTCATTTACATTTTCCTCGCTGTATCATTTCTCCAACATGAGAAAGACACAGAATCTAAATGTCAGAAACAAGCCAAGGAAACGCTGTGTGTGTTCCGATGGGTTGTGCAACCCGCCCATAAAAAACGGGCACTAAATCAAGTTAAACCCCGGTACGGGAATAGGAATATTAAACCGTGGGCGACTAACGTGCTAAAGTGGAGGTGCACGTGCACACGCAACATGATCGCACTATTACACACAGCAAATGTGGGCGAGAGGAGGCTTCTGTTAGACGTAACATAAACGCCTCTCAGTTGAAAAGCCAGGGCTTTCTGCTTTCTTTGCAAATCTATAACACGTTCCCTTCACCCGGAGGCTGACAAGTGACTTGATGTTCATTTCATCCAAGTGTGGGGCAGAGTCCTTCAAAACACAGGCCAGACACTTGGAGAGGACCTGGTGAAATAGACTGCTTGCTTTCAATTCCTGTCCTGGTTTTTTCTGAAAGAGAGACATGACAGCAAAAAAGCAAAGCAAACGCAAAAAAAATAAAAATAGCAGAGACTGTGAGTTTCTATGTGAAAATTAGCTGCATATTTTCCGCAGTTTAATAGCTGCGATGCCTTAGAATTACTTAATTGACTGGAAAATCTTGAGATTATACAAGGCTTTACATTAATGTAAGTCTACCGTTTAAAATATATTGGGATCGATTGGTCCTTATGGATTTGGCAGTTTCGAAGCCTGAAATAGAGAGGAAGCTTTCAGGATGAGACAACTGCCCCTTAAACCTATACTTTACTTTAGACTTTAGAAAATACAGTGCAGAAACAGGCCCTTTGGCCCAGTGAGTCCACGCCGACCAGCGATCGGCGCACACGAGGACTATCCCACACGCCAGTGAAACTCTACAACTGTACCAAAGCCAATTAACCTGCAAACCTGCACGCCTTTGGAGTGTGGGAGGAAACCGGAGCACCCAGAGAAAACCCACCTGGTCAGGGGGAGAACATACAAATTCTGTACAGACAGCACCCGTAGTCAGGATCGAACCCGGGTGTCTGGCGCTGTTAAGGCAGCAACTGTTCCGCTGCATCTCAAAATAGATTCTCTATTTGATTTACTTTGATTACATCAAATTAACCTGCGTTTTCACGTGTGGTTTTAGTTCAGAGAAAATGCATCTTTTCTTTAAATGTCTTTTTCTTTAAAAAAAGAATTGCGTCATGTTTTTGGAGCTTATGATTTATGCGACAGCTTTGACAAGCTGTGAGCCTGTGGTAAGGATCGTGTCAGCCGTCTGGGAGTACGGCCAGCACTTGAACTGGGCTTTGCCAGTGAGCTGAGAGCTGGCCTCCTGTGGATCACTGGGCCTTGGACCATGTTAGGAGAAAGAATGTGGTCCCAGGGCAGGAAGCAAGCGTTCGCAGGTTGTTCAGCTGGCAGCAGCTGAGATGCAGAGCGAGACTTTCTACACAAAACACATGGTCCTCCTCTGGTCGCAGGTTTGCAAGAGAGTTTAATGTGTTACTGGAGCGACTAGGCTTGTATACACTGGAATTTAGATGAGAGGAGATCTTATCGAAATGTATAAGATTACTAAGGGGTTGGACACGTTAGAGGCAGGAGACATGTTCCCAATGTTGGGGGAGTCCAGAACAAGGGGCCACAGTTTAAGAATAAGGGGTAGGCCATTTAGAACTGAGATGAGGAAAAACTTTTTCATTCAGAGAGTTGTGAATCTGTGGAATTCTCTGCCTCGGAAGGCAGTGGAGGCCAATTCTCTGAATGCATTCAAGAGAGAGCTGGATAGAGCTCTTAAGGATAGCGGAGTCAGGGGGTATGGGGAGAAGGCAGGAACGGGGTACTGATTGAGAATGATCAGCCATGATCACATTGATTGGCGGTGCTGGCTCGAAGGGCCGAATGGCCTCCTCCTCCACCTATTGTCTATTGTCTATTGTTACCATTGTTTTGGGCGGCGCAAATGGTCGAGCTCCTGCCTCGCAGCGCCAGAGGTCGCAGGGTTCGATCCTGACCTCGGGTGCTGCCTGCGCGGAGCTCGCACGTCCTCCCCGTCACCGCGTGGGCTTCCTCCACTCCCCAAAGACGTGCAGGCCTGTGGGTTTATTGGGTCTGTGTAAACTGCCCCTTGTGCGTAGAGAATGGATGCGAACGTGGGATCACATAGCACCAGGGTGAACGGGTGATCAATGGTTCATTAACCACTGTACATTCATGTTCAACATACTTGCAGCAGAATTAGGCCGTTCAGCCCATCCAGTCTACTCCGCCATTCAATCATGGCTGATCTATCTTTCCCTCTCAACGCCATTCTCCTGACCTCTTCCCATAACCCCCGACACCCGTACTGATCAAGAATCTGACAATCTGCACCTTAAAAATACCTGGTGTGTAGGAAAGAACTGCAGATGCTGGTTTGAATCGAAGATAAACACAAAATGCCGGAGTAATTCAGCGGGACAGGCAGCATCTCTGGAAAGAAGGAATGGGTGACGTTTCAGCTCGAGACCCTTCTTCAGACTGATACCCAATGACTTGGCCTCCACATGCCTGTACATTGCCCCCCTTGTGTGTAGAAAGAGATAGAGTCATGGTTGTGCCCACAGGGACAAGCTAAAACTGGCTGCCACACACTGGGCTGGCTTGCATTAGAGCATTCTTTAAAGCAGCTTGAAATAATAACAGCTTTGAAATAGTTACACATCCACCAGGTGGCGCCGTACGATGGCAGCCTCGCCAATGGTCTCGTCCTTTTCTTCTTTTGTTGTTTTTGGTCTGTTGTTAAATGTATGTTTTAGTGTATCTTTTGTATTATGTGGGGGTTGGGGGAAAGTTTTTTAATCTCTTTTCTCGACGGAGATGGGACTTTTTCCTTATCGTATCTCCGTCCGCGCTGTGGCCTAACATCGAGGAGCTGGAGGCCTCTTGCTGGGGATTGGCTTCGGGAGCTCCAACCGCGGGAGCCTGCGGACATAGCATCGTGGAGCTCGCGGTCCCTTGGTTAGGGATCGTCTTCGGGAGCTCCAAGCCTCAGGAGCTTCGACCGCCCCGACGTGGGAGCTTCGATCGCCCGGACTGCGGATGGTTCGACTCCCCCGACCGCGGGAGAATGAGGAAAGAAGATAAGAGTTTATGGCCTTCCATCACAGTGGGGAATGTGGAGGAGCCGCTGTGGTGGGTGTTTATGTCAACTTTTATGTAGTTGGGTGTCTTGTTGCTTTTTTGGTATGACTGTATGGCAGATCAAATTCCTTGTATGTTTTTACATACTTGGCTAATAAATTAATTACAATTACAAATCCTGCTGACAGGAATTGATGGACCCAGATCGATGCCTCTGCATACAGTTTATTGTGTGTTTTCCAAATTCCCTTTGGTCATTCAGACCATCGAGTCTACTCCACCAGTCAATCGTGGCTGATCCATCTATCGCTCTCAACCCCATTCTCCTGCTTTCTCCCCATAACTCTTGACACCCTTACTAATCAAGAACCTGTCAATCTCTGCTTTAAAAATACCCAATGACGACCTCCATAGCGGTCTGTGGCAATGAATCTTTCTGTTTATTTAACTATCCACCTATTTATTCAACCTATGTCAGAGGTTATGGGGAGAAGGCAGGAGAATGGGGTTAGGAGGAAGAGATAGATCAGCCATGGTTGAATGACAGAGCAGAGTAGACTTGATGGGCCGAATGGTCTAATTCTACTCCTATCACTTATGACCTTATGACCTAATGACCTTATTTATCTATCTATCCATTTATTTGTTTATCTACTGATTCATCAATCCATTTATTTATTCATTATCCACCTATCCATCCACCAAATTGTACTTTTAATTATGAATTTACTTTGTTTTGTTTCTTAATTAAAGATACGTCCATTTCAGTGCTTTAACGTGAGCGGATCTTGTTTTAGTTAAATGCGTTTGCTCTCTTTTTCCCCCCAAAATGTTCCCTGCTGTGAGTGATGGCCTCTTGTACTCCACCCCCATCAATGGTGACACACCAATCATCAGGATCCAGACAAGCCCATTCTGTAAATGGATGGTGCACACCATTTCAATTTACTCGACTGGTCTTGTGGGAAATCACGTCAGCTTCACTCTGTACCTTCCCGGACAGCCTTGCCTGTAATTGCAAGCTCGCTCTCTGGGAGTTTTCTACCATACTGAAACACGGTCCATTAGCTGCCAACATGGCACGCTCCTGAACGACTGAATCCAAAGCACGGTAGCGCAGCGGTAGAGTTGCTGCTTTACAGCGAATGCAGCGCCGGAGACTCAGGTTCGATCCTGACTACGGGTGCTGCACTGTAAGGAGTTTGTACGTTCTCCCCGTGACCTGCGTGGGTTTTCTCCGAGTCTTCGGTTTCCTCCCACACTCCAAAGACGTACAGGTATGTAGGTTAATTGGCTGGGTAAATGTAAAGATTGTCCCTAGTGGGTGTAGGATAGTGTTAATGTGCGGGGATCACTGGGCGGCACGGACTTGGAGGGCCAAAAAGGCCTGTTTCCGGCTGTATATATATGATATGATATGATTATAATCATTTGGTTTTTAATTGCCGCAAGAGCAATGCTCGAATGTAAAAGGTATGCTGAGGAGCCTCTCCACTTTCAAATCAGTACGACAAACTTGGACACAATTATCGTCCTTAAGGGTGAAGCTACATCTGTGATGAATCCAGACAAGGGGTTTTGTTCCATATCTCCCCCCACATCACTGTCTTTCTCTCTCATTTCCCTTTCCCCTGAATAGTCTGAAGAAGGGCCTCGACCAGAAACGTCACCCATTCCTTCTCTCCAGAGATCCTGCCTGTCCCGCTGGCAGCATTTTGTGTTGATCTTTAGTTTAGTTTAGAGATACAGCATGGAAACAGGCCCATCGGCCCACTGAGTCCACGTCGACCAGCGATCACCCGCACACTAACACTATCCTGCACACATTAGGGACAATTTACAATTTTATCGAAGCCAATTAACCTCCAAACCTGCACGCCTTTGGAGAGTGGGGAGGAAACCGGAGCATCCGGAGAAAACCCACACAGGTCACGAGGAGAACGTATAAACTCCGTTCAGACAAGCACCCATAATCGGGATCGAACCCGGGTGCTGTAAGGCAGCAACTCTATTGCTGCCTGTGCTGGCTATTTTAACAATAAGGCAAGACTAACAGAGAGAATGGCAAAAAATAGTGGCGGGAGGTGAAATATTCTACATTTTAATCGATGTAAAACTCAGAACTATTCACAAATTAAATGTAACAAAAAAACCTCAACCATCATTTTTACATCAGTAAAATGCAAAATTACCTGATTAAGTTTTTAAAAAAAGGTTGGAATTCTTCCAAAGCATGAAATATCGTGTGTGATTAAATTCAGATATAGACAATAGACAATAGGTGCAGGAGTAGTCCATTCAGCCCTTCGAGCCAGCACCGCCATTCAATGCGATCATGGCTGATCACACTCAATCAGTACCCCGTTCCTGCCCTCTCCCTATACCCCCTCACTCCGCTATCCTTAAGAGCTCTATCCAGCTCTCTCTTGAAAGCATCCACCGAACTGGCCTCCACTGCCTTCTGAGGCAGAGAATTCCACACCTTCACCACTCTCTGACTGAAAAAAATCTTCCTCATCTCCGTTCTAAATGGCCTACCCCTTATTCTTAAACTGTGGCCCCTTGTTCTGGACTCCCCCAACATTGGGAACATGTTTCCTGCCTCTAATGTGTCCAATCCCCTAATTATCTTATATGTTTCAATAAGATCCCCCCTCATCCTTCTAAATTCCAGTGTATACAAGCCTAATTGCTCCAGCCTTTCAACATACGACAGTCCCGCCATTCCGGGAATCAACCTAGTGAACCTACGCTGCACGCCCTCAATAGCAAGAATATCCTTCCTCAAATTTGGAGACCAAAACTGCACACAGTACTCCAGGTGCGGTCTCACCAAGGCCCGGTACAACTGTAGAAGGACCTCTTTGCTCCTATACTCAACTCCTCTTGTTACGAAGGCCAACATTCCATTGGCTTTCTTCACTGCCTGCTGTACCTGCATGCTTCCTTTCAGTGACTGATGCACTAGGACACCCAGATCTCGTTGAACATCCCCTCTTCCTAACTTGACACCATTCAGATAATAATCTGCCTTTCTATTCTTACTTCCAAAGTGAATAACCTCACACTTATCTATATAAAACTGCATCTGCCATGTATCCGCCCACTCACACAACCTGTCCAAGTCACCCTGCAGCCTTATTGCATCTTCCTCACAATTCACACTAACCCCCAGCTTAGTATCATCTGCAAATTTGCTAATGGTACTTTTAATCCCTTCATCTAAGTCATTTGGAGATGTATTTGGAGATGCTCGAGTTGGTAAAGTGAATATTGAAAAGCACAATTGTAGTTTACATAATACATGCCTGTTTTTCTGATGACCCACAACCCACGCAAACAGCAAGGTTCCCAGAACTGATATCTAATCAGGATCACCTCACTTCAGTCCAGACAGCACCTGAGATTTCACTTACGATTTATATCAATTGAACCACAGTAAGATTTTACTATTAAAATGAGCTCATAAGTAATTTATTTTGCGTGTGGTCTGTGCTAAGGAGCTGTCGAGATGGCTCATTAAAACTACACGATCCAATTTATGACGGGCAAGCCTTGCAGTACCATCTTAACGATCTTAAGGATAGCGGAGTCAGGGGGTATGGGGAGAAGGCAGGAACGGGGTACTGATTGTGAATGATCAGCCATGATCACATTGAATGGTGGTGCTGGCTCGAAGGTCCGAATGGCCTACTCTTGCATCTATTGTCTATCTCAGTTTCAGACCATGGAAGTCCGAATTGTGTAAGGCCTGGACAGAGTGGATGTGCAGAGGATGTTTCCACTAGTGGGAGAGTCCAGGACCAGAAGTTGTTGCATTAGAATTAAAGGACGTTCCTTTAGGAAGTTGAGGAGGAATTTCTTTAGTCAGAGGATGGTGATCTATGCAATTCATTGCCACAGAAGGCTGTGGAGGACGTCAATGGATATCTTTAAGGCAGAGATAGATAGATTCTTGATTAGTACGGGTGTCAGGGGTTCTGCGGAGAAGGCAGGAGAATGGGGTTCAGAAGGAGAGACAGATCAGCCACGATTGAATGGCAGAGTAGACTTGGTGGGTGGGCAGAAAGGTCTAATTCTGCCCCTATTACTTATGAACTTATGAAGTCCACCAAATGTCAGAGGATAGGAGGCATGGCAAGGCGGCTTCAAAAACAAGCATAACAATCTCAGACAAGAATAAAACCTTGCGGAAATGTATAATTGCAAGGAGCGGATAAGGAAAGATTTTAAAAAACGCGGACTAAAGCACTGGCTACTAGAGAGATGAAAGCACCACAATAAACAACAGCATGAGAATCATTCTTTATCAAGCAGTGAGGATGATGGGAATTATTTTTTTTGGCCTGATATTAAACTCCATCTCCAAGACTGGCTGCGTACCAGTTCAATAAATCAGTCCAAAACCAGGAAGTCTGGAAGCCCCAGACTCCCATGAAATTAATTAAATTGGCAAAAGGGAAACCCCCTAGGTTGAACAATGTGATCGCAACAACTTAATACATTTTCAATATTCCAAACACGCCGACAAGGCGCGCGGAGTAAAATACCATGAGATGAAAAGTGGTCTCACTGACGGCAGGTTTCACTGCTCAGGAACAAAAAGAAACCAAATCCAATTCCAAAATGACTAAAAAGTGACAGAAACCTCCAAGCAACAGGATTCAAACAAATAGAAGCCGGCTGCCTCAGGCAGGCTTGTAAAGGAGGAATTCATGATGAAGTCACAATCCACAGGCACTGGTTTGATGAGCCATTTCGCTTAAAACCTTTCAAGTAATGTAAGTGAGTGGCGCCGAATCCAAAGAGCGTGATGCCCTGTAAATTAAATCTCTGGCTTAAGGCAACTCTGATGGTGGGAAGTTCAAGAGGAGACCAAGAATTATTACGGGCATCAGAGGTTGTGGGGAGAAGGCAGGAGAATGGGGTCAGGAGGGAGAGATAGATCAGCCACGATTGAATGGCGGAGTAGACTTGATGGGCCGAATGGGTTGAAAGACTGGAGCGGCTAGGCTTGTATACACTGGAATTTAGAAGGATGAGAGGAGATCTTATCGAAACGTATAAGATTATTAAGGGGTTGGACACGTTAGAGGCAGGAAACATGTTCCCAATGTTGGGGGACTCCAGAACAAGGGGCCACAGTTTAAGAAGAAGGGGTAGGCCATTTAGAACTGAGATGAGGAAAAACCTTTTCAGTCAGAGAGTTGTGAATGTGTGGAATTCTCTGCCTCAGAAGGCAGTGGAGGCCAATTCTCTGAATGCATTCAAGAGAGAGCTAGATAGAGCTCTTAAGGATAGCGGAGTCAGGGGGTATGGGGAGAAGGCAGGAACGGGGTACTGATTGAGAATGATTAGCCATGATCACATTGAATGGCGATGCTGGCTCGAAGGGCCGAATGGCCTCCTCCTGCACCTTTTGTCTATTGTCTATTGTCTATTGAATGGCCTAATTCTACTCCTACCACTTATGATCTGATGATCTTACGAAGAAGAATTACCAGCTAAGAACTCTCTTAAGTTTTCTCCGGGTGCTCTGGTTTCCTCCCACACTAGAAAGACGTGGGTTAATTGGCGATGGTGATGATTGTAAATTGTCCCTATGTGTTTAGGATAGTATGGGGATCGCTGGTCGGTGTGGACTCTGTGGGTTTCCGTGCTGTGTCTCTCAACTGAACTAAACCAAATCTTTGAATGAACACGCATGAAAACCCTTCACTTCATTTCTTTCCTTCTTAGGCTGTGTTGCCATTGAGATTGGGATTACTATTAACCATACTCCACCACTTAATTGTCCAGCACTATATTTAAGTTTAGCTCATTTTAGGTTATTGTCACGTGGACTGAGGTACAGTGAAAAGCTTTCATTGCTTGCTAACCTTCTCTGTGCTCATTTTCTCTGGTTTCAGTGCCCTGGAATTATTGGAATCAACTCCTAATTTACATTTGACGATGTTACATGCTGGCAAACAATGACTGTACACAATTATGAGCACGGGTTTTAATGTAGCTATCACCCAAGGAAGGTATCACAAAATGCTGGAGTAACTCAGCAGGTCAGGCAGCATCTAGGAGAGAGGGAATGGGTGACGGTTCGGGTCGAGACCCTTCTTCAGACAGAATCAGGGATCACCCAAGAAATATCCCTGCTAAAGTCACAACTTCCAAACCCTGACATGCAGGTATCAGTAGCACGTGAAAGGAGTTATAGTTTCATTGATATATTGAAAGTTACAGCATGGAAACCAGTCCTTCAGTCCACGCCAACCATTTACACTATATTTATTTTTTCATATTTCAGAAATATTTCAGAAATATGAAAAAATACACTAGTTAGTTTGGCTTAGTTTAATTTAGAGATACAGTGCGGAAACAGTTTAGAGATAGTTATACAGATACAGATATTGAGCAGAAACGGGCTCTTTGGCCCACTGAGTCTGCACGACCAGCGATCCCCGCACATTAGCACTATTCTACACACACTAGGGACAATTTAGAATTATACCCAGCCAATTTACCTACATACCTGTACGTCTTTGGAGTGTGGGAGGAAATCAAAGATCTCGGAGAAAACCCACGCAGGTCACGAGGAGAACGTACAAACTCCGTACAGACAGCACCCGTAGTTGGGAATGAACCCGGCTGCTGCAAGCGCTGTAGAGCAGCAACTCTACCGCCGCGCCCTCATACTGTTATTCCACTTTAGCATCCACTCCCTACACCCGACGGGCGATGTTTACAGGGGCCAATTGAACTACAAATCTACACATCACAGGGATGTGGGGGGAAACCGGAGCACCCAGGGGAAACCCACGAGGTCACAGGAGGGGAACGTGTAAACGCCACACAGACAGCACCCAAGGTCAGGATCAAACCCGGGTCTCTGGCACTGTGAGGCAGCAGCTTTACCAGCCGTCTTGTTGCACGGTTAATGGGCACAGCAGGAACCAAATCAGTTGTCCTTTTAAGCTAGACATATTTCCTCTGTATGCATCTCTAATTAAAAGCAAATGTCATCTTGCAGAATAGGGAATGGAACAGAATGTAATACACTGAGGAACTATGAGGGATGTAAATCAGGATAAATGGAACACTGTTGACACATAAACCCCATATACACATGCTTATATTTATCTTCTAAAAAGCACTGGGAAATCAAATGGTAATCAGTCATTGCTGGTTGAAAACATGTATTCTTATTAAGGATTAATGAGCAACTCATTGTTGAACTGAGTGAACAACTGATCAAAGGACTTACCAGAAATAAATGGCTCAAAAATGATGCATTCTGAAAATTCAATGCTAACGGTTGAAGTGGAAATCTGCAAACTAGATGCCATTTTTATTTCAATATTAAGCAAAAAGATAAATCAGGTAGATGGGCACGGCGGCGCAGCGGTAAAGTTGCTGCCTTACAGCGCTTTCAGTGCTTTCAGCGCCAGAAACCCCGGTTCAATCCCGACTACGGGTGCTATCTGTACGGAGTTTGTACGTTCTCCCCGTGACCCGCGTGGAGATCTTCAGTTTCCTCCCACACTCCAAAGACGTACAGGTTTGTAGGTTAATTGGCTTTCTATAAATATAAATTGCCCCTGATGTGTGTAGGATAGTATAAATGTGCGGAGACCTCTAGTCGGCGTGGACTCGCTGGACGGAAGGGCCTGTTTCCGCACTGTATCTCGAAACTAAATGAAACTAAACTAAACTAAAACTGGATAACTGAGGTTAAATCAGAAAGAGCTAAACATTCTCCAAAGGGCAAACGGCATTTGTGAAGAGAGATGGAGAGATACGTTTATAGTCCAATGGTTCTTCATCAGAACTGCTGAATTTTGAGAAATATAAAACCAGAAAATGTAAATGAAAATGGCCCTTTGGAAAAAAAAGACAAAGAATTATGGAAATTATTTTTGTCTCGACTATTTTTGATTCCCAACAGCTGTTGGTTCTCCTTTTCAATTATGTTTAACGGTTTGAAAACTTTAACTTTAAAAACTCAGTGATTTTTTTTCACTTTAGAGACTAATTTTGAATAAAGCAGGTGAAAGTGTTACACTCTGCAGTGACTTTGGATGTATCTTGTATTTTGTTCTACTGATAACGAAATGTGTGAAGCGATTTGTCAGAATTTAATGGACCATTTTTTTACAAGGGGCGCAGCGGTAGAGTTGCTGGTTACAATGCTAGAGACCTGGGTTTCATCGTGTCTATGGGTGCTGCCTGTATAAAGTTTGTACGTTCTCCTCGTGACTGGGTAGATTTTCTCCGGGTGCTCCAGTTTCCTCCCACACTCCAAAGACGTGCAGATTTGTAGATTAATTGGCTTTGGTAAAATTATAAATTGTCCCTAAGGATAGTGTCAGTGTGTGGGTGATCGCTGGTCAACTTGGACTTGTTGGGCCAAAGGGCCTGTTTCCCTGCTGTATATCTAAACTAAAGATAGACACAAAATGCTGGAGTAACACAGCGGGACAGGCAGCATCTCTGGAGAAACATAGACAAAGAAACATAGAAAATAGGTGCAGGAGTAGGCCATTCGGCCCTTCGAGCCTGCACCGCCATTCAATATGATCATGGCTGATCATACAGCTCAGTAACCTGTACCTGCCTTCTCTCCATACTGCCTGATCCCTTTAGCCATAAGGGCCACATCTAACTCCCTCTTAAATATAGCCAATGAACTGGCCTCAACTACCTTCTGTGGCAGAGAATTCCACAGACTCACCACTCTCTGTGTGAAGAAATGTTTTCTTATCTCGGTCCTAAAAGACTTCCCCCTTATCCTTAAGCTGTGACCCCTGGTTCTGGACTTCCCCAACATCGGGAACAATCTTCCCGCATCTAGCCTCTCCAACCCCTTAAGAATTTTATATGTTTCAATAAGATCCCCCCTCAGTCTTCTAAATTCCAACGAGTATAAGCCTAGTCTATCCAGAGAGAAGGAATGGGTCAAAGACATACAGGTTTGTAGTTTAATTGGCTTTGATAAAGGCTGTAAATTGTCCCGTGAGCTATAGGATAGTGCTAGTGTATGGAGTGATCGAAGGTTGTCACGGATTTGGTGGGCTGAACTGCATCTGTATCGCTAAACTAAACTCATAATTCATCTTGACTTTGATCAGTAGCAGAAATATTTGCACTGGCATTAAAAATTGACCAGTTTCGGAGCAGTAGGGTACGCCAAATCATTCGCCAAGATTTTGACCCAACAATGAAGGAACCACAATATGTAATTCCAAGGCAGGAGGATATGTCTCTTGGAAGACATCTTGGAAGTGGTGGTATTTAAGATTCGAAAGCATGGAACACGACAATGTAAAATTCTAAAAAAAACTACTAGAACGTAGCCTATTTCAATTAGTGTAGTGTAGATGGGACATGTCGGTCGGTCGGTGCGGGCAAGTTGGGCCGAAGGGCATGTTTCCTTCCATGCTGTTTGACTCGATATTGCTCTGCTGTTCTTTGACACAAGGATTAATTATTCATCAAAATAAGTGTCTAGAAATATTGTTGTAAATGTTGTTGATAAGTCGCACCAGATGCTAAAGTCAACATGCTGTTCTGAACCTTCGCTCCACAAACATCCAACTCTGAATGTTTCACTGATTAATTATTTTACGTTTGAAAAGGCATCTCACACCATTGACAGTCTGTCTGAATCTTTCCTGCTTTTGCTGCTTTCATTCCTCTTGCATTCAGAGCCATCTACACACTCAGACTATTTTGTTTTGGAGATAACCTGAATAATTAGGGCGGCACGGTGGAGCAGCGGTTCGATCCCGACTACGGGTGCTGTCTGTATGGAGTTTGTACGTTCTCCCCGTGGCCGCGTGGGTTTTCTCCGGTATCTTCAGTTTCCTCCCACACTCCAAAGATGTGCAGGTTTGTTCATAAGTTCATAAGTGACAGGAACAGAATTAGGCCATTCGGCCCATCAAGCCTACTCCGCCATTCAAACATGGCTGATCTATCTCTCCCTCCTAACCCCATTCTCTGGCCTTCTCCCCATAACCCCTGTCACAAGTACAAATCAAGAATCTATCTATCTCTGCCTTAAAAATATCCATTGACTTGGCCTCCACAGCCTTCTGTGGCAATGAATTCCACAGATTCACCACCCTCTGACGAAAGAAATTCCTCCTCATCTCCTTCCAAAAAAACCATCCTATAATTCTGAGGCTATGACCTCTGGTCCTCGACTCCCCCACCAGTGGAAACACCCTCTCCACATCCACTCTATCCAGGCCTTGTAGGTTTGTATTTGTCGGTTAATTGAAGTTTGTCTCCAGTGTGCAAGATAGAACTAGAGTACAGGTGATCGCTGGTCAGTATGGACACAGTGGGCCAAAGGGCCTGTTTCCACGCTACATCTGTAAACTAAACTAAAAAAGAATTGCAAATTGACAAACATTACAGATCAGCATTTCCTTTCAACATTGCTTTATTTGCAGAAAAAAGTACGAAGAAAACCAAACTTTTCCAATTCCTTCTAAAAACAGAGTTAAAAGGAGAAACCAGCCAAGAGGCATTCATGTGTTGGTTCTGTACCAAAAATACTTCAGGGCTCGTGTTGTACTTGGACCAGGGAAGGTGTAATATAAATGCACATTCATTCGATCCGAATGAGGACTTTCCTTTAACCTTAAAACTGCCTTTCTTGAAAATTCACAGGAGGTGGCAGGAAAGCCATTTTAAAATTCCATTACGACTTAAGAGTTGAATCAAAGCAGAAACTGCTGGAAGTCCGCAGGAGGTTAGTCAGATCTGAAACAGAACAATTGATGAGCTTTGCGGATGGCAAAAACCTTGATCAGATGCCCTGGGACTTGGCAATCCAGGAGGATTTGTCTGAAGAACATTTCTAATAATCTATATACTAAAACTCTCGTTTGTTTGTTCCTGAACTACAGCCAAAACAGTACATGATAGCACGACAATTTTAGGCCCACCTTAATCACCATCATTCCTTTAATGGAAGACGTTTCATTGAAATTGATGTTATATTTTTTAAGTTATTCACATTTTAAAGTTTAAAAATTTCTCCCATGGAAGGAGGGAGGGAGGGAGGGAGGGAGGGAGGGTGGGAGGGAGGGAGGGAGGGAGGGTGGGGGAGGAGGGAGAATAAATGGGATTGAGGGGGGAAGGGGGAGGGAGGGGGCAGGGGGAGAGAGGGAAGGGGAGGGTGGGAGAGGGGGGGCGTGGGGGGGAGAGGAGGGGAGGGGGAAGGAGGGAGGGGGAGAGGGGAGGAGGAGAGGGGGAGGAGAGGGTGCTGCACCAATGCAGGAGAGGTTTGGGCCTAACGGGTCCACTTGGTATAGTATTTATTAAATGTGGGCATTACCTCAACAGACAACACTTGTTGTCCAACAGATAATTCATATTTGGTTATTAACGAACTAAAGGCCTGGATAGAGTGGATGTGGAGAGGATGTTTCCACTAGTGGGAGTGTCTAGGACCAGAGGCCATAGCCTCAGAATTGAAGGATGTTCCTTTAGGAAGGAGATGAGGAGGAATTTCTTTCGTCAGAGGGTGGTGAATCTGGAGAATTCATTGCCATGGAAGGCTGTAGAGGCCAAGTCAATGGATATTTTTAAGTCAGAGATAGATTCTTGATTAGTACAGGTGTCAGGGGTTATGAAGAGAAGGCAGGAGTAGACCTGATGGGTCCAATTGGCCTAATTCTGCTCCTATCACTTTGAACTATGAAGATTATAAAGGTTATGCATCTCTATTCATTGTGACCACTGTGACCTCACCATGATATTTTCCATGTTGGATGTAAATGGGTTTTAAAAAATTTGATGACAATTCTCTCTACTATTGCTAATTTGTGCATCTAACCTGTATAAAGCACTGATAAAGAAGAAAATGAGGGTAGGAAAATAACTGCAGATGCTGGTACAAATCGAAGGTACAACAA
This sequence comes from Rhinoraja longicauda, assembly GCF_053455715.1. Classification (NCBI taxonomy): domain Eukaryota; kingdom Metazoa; phylum Chordata; class Chondrichthyes; order Rajiformes; family Arhynchobatidae; genus Rhinoraja; species Rhinoraja longicauda. Next base: position 41,180,980 of record NC_135967.1, on the reverse strand, counting down.
AATGCTGGAGTAACTCAGCAGGTCAGGCAGCATCTAGGAGAGAGGGAATGGGTGATGTTTCGGGTCAAGACCCTTCTTCAGACTGAGTAACTCAGCAGGTCAGGCAGCATCTCGGAGAGAAGGAATGGGTGACGTTTCGGGTCGAGACCCTCTCTCCTAGATGCTGCCTGACCTGCTGAGTTACTCCAGCATTTTGTGATATAAACAAGAAAATGAGAGTTCATTTTGAGCGTGAGAAGGCTGATTTTCAAATTCGAACACAAATTTCAAATTCGATCACAAATTTGCATTGTGTTTCTCTCTGAGCATGTGTGCACTTGACGTTATTAAATATTTAAGTTTAGGAAAATTCTTCAGTAATCTGAACCCAATCAAGTTTGATTGCATTGAGAAGAATCAAGAAGTCTGAAAAAGGGCCCCAACCAGAAACTTCATTTATCCATGTTCTCCACATCTCTGAGTTCCTCCAGCACTTTGTGTGGGTTTTTTTTAAACCCAATTAAGATTAGTCAGTTGGTGGAAAGATTTTCATCTCATTCCATTTCATTTACCTTGCATTTAACTCTTTAGAAATACAGCGCTGAAGCAGGCTATTTGGCCCACCAGGCCCGTGCTGACCAACGATTACAGCATGTGCTTGCACTATCCCACACACCAGAGCCAATTTACAATTTTACTGAAGCCAATTAACTTAAAAACCTGTATGTCTTATGAGTGCGCGAAGAAAAGGGAGCACCTGGAGAAAACCCACGCGGTCATGGGGAGACCATACAAACAGCACCCGTAGTCAGGATCTAACCCGGGTCTCTGACGCTGTAAGACAGCAACTCTACTGCTGCTCCACCCCTGTTTTACAAATTTCCGTGATCCAAGGTCCAGTGCCTAAAAGAAAGCCTGCTTTAACAATGGAATTATATAAGCAAACACAAGCATGGTGAGGCCACTTCAGCTGCCATGCTGCTGCCTGACCATACAATCAGATCCGCAAAGCTAAATCGACTCTCAGACTTCGGCGAGATCAAACGTAGACCTTCGCACAGTCCACCTGAACCTACCTGATCTCCCGGTTGCTAAACACTTAAATTCTCCTTCCTATTCCCACACTGACCTTACTGTCCTAGATCTCCTCCTTTGCCAGAGTGAGGCTAAACGCAAATTGGAGGAACAGCATTTCATATTTCGCTTGGGCAGCTTGCAGCCCAGTGGTATGAATATTGATTTCTCTCACTTCAGGTAGACCCGGCATTCCCTCTCTCTCTCTATCCCTCCCCCACCCAAGTCGCACTAGCTTCTCATTTTCACCCAACAAACAGCTACCAATGGCCTGTTTCCTTTATCATCATTAACTTTTTGCACATCTTTCATTCATTGTTCTTTGTCTCTCTACATCATCGTCTATATCTCTCGTTTCCCTTATCCCTAACCAGTCTGAAGAAGGGTCTCGACCCGAAACATCACCCATTCCTTCTCTCCAGAGATCCTGCCTGTCTGTTGAGTTACTCCAGCTTTTTGTGTCTATATTCGGTTGAAACCTGCATCCGCACGCAGTTCCTTCCTACACATTCATTTTCAATCATTGTTTTAATTTTATTTCAAAGATTTCAAGTTTAACTCCAGGATATATTATTAAATGAAGCACTGTTGGCATTGAAGCACACATTTTTGCCTTCCATACTGTGCTTTCCAAAACAAGAATATCGTCACTATGAATATAGCCATATTTAATTTTATAGTTTTAGAGATACAGCGTGGAAACAGGCCCTTTGGCCCACTGGGTCTGCGCCGACCAGCGATCCCATATTAACACAATCCTACACACACTAAGGGTAATTTTTATATTTACCAAGCCAATTTACCTGCATACCGGTACGTCTTTGGAGCGTGGGAGGAAACTGAAGATCTTGGAGAAAATCACAGGGAGAAAGCACCCGTTAGTCGGGATCGAACCCGGATCTCCGGCGCTGCAAGCGCTGTAAGGCAGCAACTCTACCGCTGTGCCACCGTGCCGCTGTTATTCTTAACAGATTCTCACAGCTTCTTTCAGCAAACAAAACCCATGGCACCACAGCTTCAAATCTCTGCTGGTTACAATGAATACAAAGATATATCCTGCCTTGGATCAACACAGGGACTCTGGATTTAATTGAAATGAAACGACTGTTCGTCAGTGCCGTTTCAGCTGGATGACACTCTCTCAGTATCGTGTAGGAAGGAACCGCAGGTCTTAAACCGAAGATAGACACAAAACGCTGGAGTAACTCAGCGGGACAGGCAGCATCTCTGGAGAGAAGGAATGGGTGACGTTTCGGGTCAAGACCCTTCATCAGCCTGTCTAAATAAACCCTCATCTGACCAGATGCAAATTCTGATATAATTCATGCCTTCGCCATGGACTGTACATAAAATGGCGATTTCTTCAGCAGCATGACCCTCACCTGAAAGAGCAAAGAGTTTGAAGAAGGCTCTCGACCTGAAATGTCACCCATTCCTTCTCTCCAGAGATGCTGCTTATCCCACTGAGTTACTCCAGCATTTTGTGTTCATCTTCAATTTAAACCAGCATCTGCAGTTTGTTCCTACACAGAGCAAAGTAACATAGCCGACGAGAGCTCTGCAACACCCTCTCTCGCTGCTCCCCCTCTGAGACTCTTCCTGCTCCCCGCTCCACAACCACGTTTCTACCCAGACTCAGTACCCTTCCATATCTTGAGTTTCCCTCTCCCCTGACTCTCAGACTGAAGAAGAGTCTCGACCCGAAACGTCACCCATTCCTTCTCTCCAGAGATGCTACCTGTCCCACTGAGTCTCTCTCTCTCTCTCTCCTCTCTCTCTCTCTCTCTCACTCTCTGGTCCAATTCCATTCCTCTCATTCATTCCCTCCTGTTCACCATTTCACTGCAAACCTTTGTTCTCCACCTGTCTCCCATTCCTGCAACTTAAAGCTCGCTTTATCCCCGACTTTTCCTAGGTCTGGTGATAGACGTGGCACATTAAAATGTTCTCGCTCCACAGATGCTGTCTCCCCTGCTGAGTCATTTCAGCATTTTTCCTCTTATTTCAGTTTTCCAGTGATAAAGGTGTCAGAGGTATTGGGGAGAAGGCAGGAGAATGGGGTTAGGAGAGAGAGAGATCAGCCATGATTGAATGACGGAGTAGACATAATGGGTCGAATGGCCTAATTCTGCTATCTCTAATGATCTTATGACCCACCACCCTCTGTGAAAAGGTTGCCCCTCAGGTTTGTACTAAATCTTGCCCCTCTCACTTTAAACATACGTCCCCTTGTTTTTGATATCCCTGCCCTGGGTAAAAGCCTGTATTGATGTATATTCATTGTGCAACGGGTCATTAAAATACTCTGGAATAGTGGAGACGTCCCAAGGCACTTTAAAAATGAAAGTATTTTCGTGGTGATTGGGGGATAATGTAAAACAAAGGCTGTGAAATCACACAGATAATTGTGTTCGTTCAGTTATCTAGCTGATTGGAAGATGTGCAGATGCACACACAAATAGAGTTCTAAGGAGGCTGGGGAACGTAATTAAGATAGTTTGGCAACCTTCCTGCAAGAATGCAGTGTTCTTGCCTCTGAGCATATTTATTTTAAGAAAACTCTATTTGATTATCAGTCCACTTTTGATCATGAGAAGCAAGGAGACGAACGCCATCGGTAAGATCAAGCGGATGCAGAAGGATTGTGACTCGGGCGGCACGGTGGCGCAGCGGTAGAGTTGCTGCCTCACAGCGCCAGAGATCCGGCTTCGATCCTGACGCGGAGTGCTCTCTGTATGGAGATGGTACATCCTCCCCGTGAACTTCGTGGGCTTTCTCTGGGAGCTCCGGTTTCACTCCCGCACTCCAAAGACGTACTGGCTTGTAGGTCAATTGGCTTGTTAAAATTGTAAATTGTCCCTGGTGTAGGAGAGTGTTAATGTGCGTGGACCGCTGTTCGACGCGGACTCGGTGGGCCGAAGAGCCTGTTTTCCCATCTGTGTATCTAAACTAGAACTAAACCAAACTAAACATATTTGGCCAGGTATTGTGATACCACAGCGAATGCAAGTATGGTTAGTTCTCTGTAGAAGTAACCTGTATGTCATAATACACCATGAACTGCATCGAAGGACGGGTTTTGGACAAGGCAGAGTTACCTGAAGACGGCACAATGAGAAAAGATTAATGTGACTCAACCATGTAAGAGGGTGTCTTAAATTATCAAGGCACTGACTGATTCCATAGAGACAGTAAGTGATTGTTTCCATAATTGCGTCAGTTGAAGTGAGATAGGAAAAACTGAAATAAAGTAAAGTTTAAATTTAGTTCCAGCCTGAAGAAGACTGATACCTCATGATGGACACAATTAAAAGGAGCACCAGTGGAATTTATGTCCATGGGTATCAATAAGACTTTCTGTAATCTGGAAAGGGCTAATCCGTTCTTTCATGGCAAGCGATGTTTCAGGGGAGATTGCAATTTGATAGATTGTTAGAGTTCAGTTCGAATGAGACACAGTTCCTCAGTTCGAGACACACAAAGGCAGTCAGAGACTAAATTCTTGAAATAAATAGATAAAGCCAGTTATAGTCATAGAGTGATTTGGCATGTAAACAAGCCCTTTGGCCCAACTTGCCCACACCGGCCAACATGTCCCAGTCACATATCCCACCTGCCCGCATTTGACCCATATCAATAGACAATAGACAATAGGTGCAGGAGTAGGCCATTCGGCCCTTTGAACCAACACCGCCATTCAATGTGATCATGGCTGATCATTCTCAATCAGTACCCCGTTCCTGCCTTCTCCCCATACCCCCTGACTCCGCTATCCTTAAGAGCTCTATCTAGCTCTCTCTTGAATGCATTCAGAGAATTGGCCTCCACTGCCTTCTGAGGCAGAGAATTCCACAGATTCACAACTGAAAAAGTTTTTCCTCATCTCCGTTCTAAATGGCCTACCCCTTATTCTTAAACTGTGGCCCTCCAAACTTGTCCTATCCATGTACTTGTCCAACTGTTTCTTAAACGTTGGGATAGTCCCTGTGTCAGCTACCTCCTCTGGCAACTCGTTCCATACACCCAATAGCCTTTGTGTGAAACATTTTACCCCTCAGATTCCTATTAAATCTTTTCCCCTATACCTTAAACCTATGTCCTCTGGTCCTCGATTCACATACTCTGGGCAAGAGATTCTGTGCATTTTTAAGAAATCAAAGGTTAGAAATCTGCCTGTGGAAATTGTATTTTGTGATAAACATGAAAGAAGGCAGATGACGTGAAAAACTAACCTGCTCACACGCTCTAGGCAAGAGACTCTGGGCAAGAGACTCTGTGCATCTACCCGATCTATTCCTCTCATGATTTTATACACCTCTATAAGTTGTATAGGTGTAATGCAAATATTATCTTTAGCTTAGTTTTTAGTTTATTGTCATGTGAAACGAGGTATAGTGAAAAGCTTTTGTTGCATGCTAACTAGTCAGCGGAAAGACAGTACATGATTACAATCGAGCTATTCACAAGGTACAGATACATGATAAAGGGAATAATGTGAATAACGTTTAGTGCAAGATAAAGCCAGAGGCGGAGAAGATAGAGGGCAGAGAACTACTTCAAAATTCATCACAAATTAACATTTTATTTTTAATAAAACACAAGAAAGGATAACAAAAGAGGTATTAGATCGAAAAGGAAATTAATATTTTTATGGGCCACATTATGTCGGAGGATTGGGGGCAAAAGATAATGACAAAAGCTGATTATTAATAATTTTAATTAAATATGAAAAAATAGATAATAAAAGATCATGACTGAACATATAATATTGTTAAAAAGAAAGAGAATTTGAAATGAGGACCAGAGGACATAGGTTTAACGTGAAGGGGAAAAGATTTAATAGGAATCTGAGGGGTAACTTTTTCACACAAAAGGGTGGTGGGTGTATGGAACAAGCTGCCAGAGGAGGTAGTTGAGGCTGGGACTATCCCCACGTTTAAAAAGCAGTTAGACAGGTACATGGATAGGACAGGTTTGGAGGGATATGGACCAAGCGCAGGCAGGTGGGACTAGTGTAGCTGGGACATGTTGGCTGGTGTGGGCAAGTTGGGCCAAAGGGCCTGTTTCCACACTGTATCACTCTATGACGATGTCTTTAATTTAAAAAAAAAATCAAATAACAATGCTCAGCAGAAATTATGCCTCCAGTATTTTCCTGCAAATTCAGGGGTAAAACAAAATTGTAGCCAAGGAATAATTGCTTAGAACATCGAACAGTACAGGCTAGGATGGAGTCGTCATGCCTTTGCTGAGCAGGATGCCAATTTAAATTGCACATTGTGGCGGCACAAGTCAAGTCAAGTCAAGTTTATTTGTCACATACACATACACGATGTGCAGTGAAATGAAAGTGGCAATGCCTGCGGATTGTGCACTAAAAGAATTACAGTTACAGCATATAAATTAAAGTTAATACAGAGAAGACAAAATTTAGTCCCTGGAGTTATAAAAGTTAACAGTCCTGATGGCCTGTGGGAAGAAACTCCGTCTCATCCTCTCCGTTTTCACAGCGTGACAGCGGAGGCGTTTGCCTGACCGTAGCATCTGGAACAGTCCGTTGCTGGGGTGGCAGGGGTCCCTCATAATCTTGCATGCTCTCGATCTACACCTCCTGGTGTATATGTCCTGCAGGGGGGCGTGTGTAGTTCCCATGGTGCGTTCTGCCGAACGCACTACTCTCTGCAGGGCCTTCCTGTCCTGGGCAGAGCTGTTCCCAAACCAGACTGTGATGTTGCCGGACAGGATGCTCTCTACAGCCCCAGAGTAGAAGCAATGAAGGACCTTCAGAGAATTTCCTCAGCTGTCTAAGGTGGTAAAGGCGCTGCTTTGCCTTACCCACCAGTGCGGCAATGTGCGTTATCCATGTCAGATCCTCTTTGATGTGGACTCCTAGGTATTTAAAACTGCTCACCCTATCCACAGTACACCCATTTATTTCCCGTGGCGTGTACGTCCTCGGATGTTGAGCAGCGGTAGAGTTGCTGCCTTACAGCACCAGAGACCCGGGTTCCATCCTGCCTGAATTGTTCGGGCCTTTTCTCACCTCCAGCCCACCTCCCACCTTTATCAGTCGGAAGAAGGGTTCCGACCTAAAGCATCACCTATCTATATTCTCCAGAGATGCTGCTTGTCCCGCTGAGTTACTCCAGCACTTTGTGTCCTCTGATCACATAAAATCCGTGGGTGGCACAAAGGTACAGCACGTAGAGCTGCCACCTCACAGCGCCAGAGAACGGGGCATTTCCAACTTTCATTGCCTTCCAATCTACAAAATGTTTGAATTGCAAATCCCTCAACCATGAAAAGCAAACTGAAAGAAGTGAACTGGGAACAAGGCTAAAAAGAAAATACATTCATGGGGTTTGCCATGAAAAAATGTGCAACTCCCTCTGTTTGCCTCAATAGGTTTTGGGATCAGTGGATATATTGGATACGACTTGAATTCATGACTTTTGTGTGCGGACAAGTTTAAGAAACAAATTTCACAGGATTTCCAGGACTTCTGGTTGCCAAACACTTTAATTCCCCTTCCCATTCCCACACTGACCTTTCTGTCCTAGGCCTCCTCCATTGTCAGAGTGAGGCTAGACACAAATTGGAGGAACAGCGTCTCATTTTTCACTTGGACAGCTTACAGCCCAGTGGCAAAGATTATGATTTCTCTAACTTCAAGTAACCCCTGCATTCCCTCTCTCTCCATCTCTCCCCCACCCAAGTCACACTAGGTTCCTGTTCTCACCTCGCAAACAGCTAACAAAGGCCTGTTTCCTTTATCATCATTTCTTGTTTGCATATCTTTCATTCATCTGTTCTATATCTCTCTACATCCCTGTCTATATCTCTCGCTTCCCTTATCCCTGACTGGTCTGAAGAAGGGTCTCGACCCGAAACGTCACCCACTCCTTCTCTCCAGAGATGCTGCCAGTTTCGCTGAGTTACTCCAGCATTTTGTGTCTATCTTCAGTTTAAACCAGCTTGTGTTTGCCGGACAAAAATCAATTCTATCTCAGCACAACTTTCTTGCCAAAATGCCAAAACTATGAACCTACCTGATGAGAAGCCAACACTCAAATCAATCAGAGGAACCGTTGTTTAAACAGAAACTAATTGGATGCTGTGGTGATGAGAAGATGGGTTAACCAGAAATGTGAAAGAGCTTGGGAAATGAAAAATCCACCATTACATAGTCCAGTCTCACAGAAATGCCATCTGCAAGTGATTGAGTGCGGAAGAAACACATGTATGCTAAGAACAAATCAAAGCAAACTCATTTCTTTTCTGAAAAGAACAGATTGAATATTCTCTGATTTAGGTACGTCCTGGAGCTTTCAAACTGGCCATAGAGTCATACAGCGTGGAAACAGGCCCTTCAGCCCAACTTGCCCGCACTGGCCAACATGTCTCATCTACACTAGTCCCACCTGCCTGCATTTGGCCTATATCCCTCCAAACCTGTTTAATTGTTTCTTAAACGTTGTGATAGTAACCTGCCTCAACTACCTCCTCCATATATCCACCACCCTTTGTGTGAAAAAGTTACCCTCAGGTTCCTATTAAATCTTTCCCCCCTCGCCTGAAACCTATATTATCTGGTTCTTTATTCCCCTACTCTGGGCAAGTGGCTCTGTGCATCTACTCGATCTATTCCTCTCATGAGGTCAAGTTCTGAATTTGTGGAGAGTTTGTAAAATGTTAGAGTTAGATTCAGCTCTTGGGGCTAAAGGAATCAAGGGATATGGGGAAAAAAGCAGGAATGGGGCACTGATTTTAGATGATCAGCCATGATCATGTTGGCTCGAAGGGCCGAATGGCCTACTCCTGCACCTATGTTTCTATGAAAATATGCAGGGATATTTTGCTTTTGCGTATTTCCATCACTTTTACTTGAGTTCAACTGTTTGGGGTTATTCTGAATTTACAGATGTGTAGATGCTAATTTAAACCGAAGATAGACACAAGAAGCTGGAATAATTCAGCGAGTCAGACAGCATTTCTGGGAAAAACAGGAATAGATGCCGATTTGGGTGTGAAGACGAGTCTCGACCCGAAACATCACCTCTCCATGTTCTCCAGAGAAGCTGTCTGATCCGATGAGTTACTCCAGCTTTTTGTGTCTATCTTCTGAATTTACAGATATTCTAAATGTCTCTTTCTTGACTTGAGAGCTCAAGACACTGTTGTTGCTGAAATCAACCTCTCCCCTTGTTCAGTGTTTTTTTAGGAGTGAATAGATGAGACCATCATTTATTAACCTGATAGGTAAAGAGTAAGGTGATGTTGTCAGTAGCAGGGAATACCAATCGCATAGAGTTGGCAGGGAGATAAATTCAAAGAAAACTTGCCTTTCCCCGGGTGTGGAAGGTGAGAGGATTATTGAATCAATGATGTAGAGACAGGGAGCGGACAGACTTGTGGTGATGAGGTACATATCGTGAATAGTCCTGCGCGCAATACCCAATATGTAAAATCCTCAGAGGGCAAGAAGTGCTGGAGTAACTCAGCGGGTCAGGCAGCATCTCTGGAGCACCAGGATAGGTGATGAATCAGTGACTTAGTCTGAAGAAGAGTCCCGACCCAAAACGTCATCTATCCATGTTCGCCAGACATGCTGCCTGATCCACTGAGTTACTCCAGCACTGCGTGTCTTCTTGTGTAAACCAGCATCTGCAGTTCCTTGCTTCTACATTTCTATGATGTAATACGGGCGGCACTGTGGCGCAGCGGTAGCGTTGCTGCCTTACAGCGCCAGAGACCCGGTTCGATCCTGACCACGGGTGCGGTCTGGATGGATTTTATACGTTCTCCGCACGACCGCGTGGGTTTCCTCCGAGATCTTCGGTTTCCTCCCACACTCCAAAGACGTTAATTGGCTTGGGTTTGTATTCTTGGTATATGTGTAAATTGTCCCGAGTGTAGGCTTGTATTAATGTGCGGGGATCACCAGTCGGTGCAGACTCGGTGGGCTGAAGGGCCTGTTTCCGCGCTGTTTCTCTAAACTAAACTAAACTATGAAAGACTTCACATAGTCTGCCTTAAATCAGGAACATTTTTGGATTGGCTCACTAAACAGGAAGAACAAGTGGCGCAGCTGTAGAGTTGTTGCCTTATAGCACCAGAGAACCCAGGGTTCGATCCTGACTACGGGTGCTGTCTGTACGGAGTTTGTGCGTTCTCCCCGTGACCGGCGTGGGTTTTCTCCAGGATCTCCGGTTTCCTCCCACACTCCAGAGATGTACAGGTTTGTAGGTTAATTGGCTTTGGTAACAAAATTTATAAATTGTCCCTAGATGTAGGATAGTGCTAATGTACGGGGATCGCTGGTTGGCGCGGACTCAGTGGGCCGAAGGGCCTGTTTCCGCACTGTATATCTAAACTAAATTAAACATGCACTAAAGAAAACTTGACTAACTTGGAACTAGATCACTGTGGACTAATAAAAATAATAAATTTGGATTAAATAATGTTCAATTATTTTCCTCATCATTCTGATATAGCAACTCAGCAGATTTTTCTAAAATAAAAAGGCAGTTGATCCCAAGAGATCTTGTTGTAAAGACATTTAACTAGGTAATTCCATTAATAGATCAGACAAGATGGGCCTGTCTGAAAAATGTGTCATTACACATTTCAAGGCTCAGATGTTTCTTGCCGTCAGTATTCTTCAAAGATCAGAGCCACCAAAAGTGTGGGATTTATTTTAGCATTTTCTTGGTAACTGGAAAAATGCACTTTAGTATGAACCAAGTATGAAGGGAATAAATTCTGGTTGAATATTAATGAAGGTTATTTCAGGTAGAAAAAGCAAAGACTTTCCACGAAAAATAATAGCACGGAATGACTTCCTTCAAAAGAGTAGGAATAAAGAAATTGACATCTCATTGCCTTTTAGAAGTATGGGTTAGTACATCTTTAACATACAAGGTCATTTGAGAGTTCTTATCAAAACTTTGATGTGTAATGTGGCAGCGTAGAGATGATGGAAAGATAAATTGCCCCTTGTTTTTGTAGCTGTGAAGAGCTTTCAGTAGTCATAAAAAATCCCTTCATCAAAGCTTTCCCAAAAGGCCTGGCGACGTTGTATTTCACTCCCGCAGTCAATAGAGTTCAGCCTCTGGATTGTGTTCCGCAATAAAAATAAATCACAGGAAAGTAAGGGGCTGTAATAAGTGTTGGGTGGGAGTGTTGGGTTGGAATTCATGTCCCATGGCGATCACAGAGACCGCAGGTTCAGTGCTCCAGGCACCTGCAACTAGGAGTGCCAACTATCTCACGCCCAAATACGGGACAAGGTGACGTCACCGCCCCGCGCCCCACGTGTCCTCACCCAGCCAGTGGCCACGTGCTCCCGCTCCACCAATGATGGTTGCCCGGGCCGGGAGGCGGGTTTCTATGCAATCTCCGTTAGGCGGTGCCCGGGCCTCCGCACCTGCACTGTCCGCACCTACAGTGACCGGGCCTACAGCGTCTGGGCCTACAGCGTCCGGGCCTACAGCGGCCGGCCTACAACGTCCGGGCTTACAGCGACTGGGCCGATAGTGTCCGGGCCTACAGCGTCCGGACCTACAGCGACCGGGCCTACAGCGTCTGGGCCTACAGCGTCCGGACCTACAGCGACCGGGCCTACAGCGACCGGCCTACAGCGTCCGGGCTTACAGCGACTGGGCCGATAGTGTCCGGGCCTACAGCGTCCGGACCTACAGCGACCGGGCCTACAGCGTCTGGGCCTACAGCGTCCGGACCTACAGCGACCGGGCCTACAGCGTCCGAGCCTACAGCGTTCGGGCCTACAGTGACCGGGCCTACAGCGTCCGGGCCTACAGCGTCCGGGCCTACACTGAATGCGCCTACAGCGTCCGGGCCTACAGTGTCCGGGCCTACAGCGACCGGGCCTACAGCGTCCGGGCCTACAGCGACCGGGCCTACAGCGTCCGGGCCTACATTGAATGCGCCTACAGCGTCTGGGCCTACAGCGTCCGGGCTAATACGGCCTAAAACTGGACAAGGGCAGTCCTGTATGGGACAAACCAATTTAGCACAAAATACGGGATGTCCCGGCTAATACGGGACAGTTGGCAACCCTACCTGCAACATTATAAATTTGTTTTTTAGAGATACGGTGTGGAAACTGGCCCTTCGGTCTACCGAGTCCAATGATCACCAACGATAGTGAAGCAAACTGAGATAACAGGATTATAACCCTTAGAATTTATTACTGGCAAATGCTCATTGAAGATTATATTTTGGAAATGGTTTTGAGCTCAACTCTCGTATTTCTAAACTAATATTATGTTTCAGATTTATCACAGTTTCCGGGATAAATAATAAGATAATGATAAACTGGTCATGTCAAAAAATGTGGATTAGTTTAGTTTAGTTTAGTATAGAGATACAGCGCGGAAACATGTCCTTCAGCCCACCGAGTCCACGACGACCAGCGATCACCCATACACTAGTTCTATCGTACACACTAGGGACAACAACATGCGGCACGGTGTCGCAGCGGTAGAGTTGCTGCCTTACAGCGAATGCAGCGCCGGAGACTCGGGTTTGATCCTGACTACGGGCGCCGTCTGTACGGAGTTTGTACGTTCTCCCCGTGACCTGCGTGGGTTTTCTCCGAGATCTTCGGCTTCCTCCCACACTCCAAAGACGTACAGGTATGTAGGCTAATTGGCTGGGCAAATGTAAAAATTGTCCCTAGTGGGTGTAGGATAGTGTTAATGTGCGGGGATCGCTGGGCGGCGCGGACCCAGTGGGCCGAAAGACCTGTTTCTGCGCTGTATCTCTAAATCTAAAAAAATCTAAAACAACAGAAACCAACTAACCCACAAACCTGCACGTGTTTGGAATGTGGGAGGAAACCGGAGCACCCAGGAAATGGAAAGGAATAAGAGAAAGACAGATGTATGAAGATGGTTCGTGAGATTATCACCAGAACTCGGATTTAAATCACTGGACAAAAGAGGGTGCAAAGTACCCAGAGTTTGATGGATTGAAAGGTACAGCATGGAAATGGGCCCTTTACCCCACCGGAAAACCCACGCGGTCACACGGAGAACGTACAAACTCCGTACAGACAGCACCCGTAGTTAGGATCAAAACCGGGTGTCTGGAACTCTACCGCAGCGCTGGGTGAATTTTCTGCGGATTATAAAGGAAATTTAAGGTTCCAGGTAGCCCCTTTAAAGTCTGCTTTCAGGTTGATTTTGCACTGAGGAGATGGTGAAGCTGAGGGGATGAGCTGAAGTCAACCTCCTGGAGCTACTTTTGCACCTGAATGACATGACACGGCTTGCATTATTTAGTCTTATTCAGTCAATTCTCCTCTTCACTCCACCGGCCCCCGAAGGTATTGACTGTTTGCTGATGAGCAACATGCAAAATGTCCGTGAGCAGTCAGTGTGGAGGCTGGTGCACAGTCATTATTTATGTGGGTGTCCTGACATTCCACTGAGACATCTGTTGTTGTTGCTACCAGCTGGACATTTACCACCAGAGGTTGCTAGATAGTATTCAAATAATGTATTGTGTACACAATACTGTATTGTACACGATAGGGTATTGTGCTCAGTATTGGTCACCACGTTATAGGAAAGATGCTGTCAAGCTGGCAAGGGTGCAGAGAAGGATTTCGAGGATTCTGCCAGGACTCGAGGGCCTGAGCTACAGGGAGAGGTTGGGACTCTATTCTTTGGAGCGCAGGAGGATGAAGGGTAATCTTATAGAGGCGTACAAAATCATGAGAGGAATAGATTGGGTAAACGCACAGTCTTTTGCCCAGAGTAGGGGAATTGCGAACCGGAGGACATAGGTTTAAGGTGAGGGGGGAAAGAAATAATATGAACGTTTCAGAAACATTTAGACAGGTACAAGGATAGTCAAGTCAAGTCAAGTTTATTTGTCACATACACATACACGATGTGTGCAGTGAAATGAAAGTGGCAATGCCTGCGAATTGTGCACAAAAAAAGGATAGGACAGGTTTAGAGGGATATGGACCAAATGCAGGCAAGTGGGACGAGTAATGAGTGGACGCCTGGGAAAGTTGGACTGAAGGACCTGTTTCCTGTTGTATGACTCTAGGACTCTAATGGAAACATGTGCCTCTGTGATGACATTTATAATCCAATACTGACTGGTAATATCTGTAGAGTAGAAATACTGCAAGTGATGGAGAGATAAATTAGGCTTTCCTGGTCTGAATGTTCTCTCTAAATACAGTCAACCACTAGTAATCTATAACTCCATTTTAGGAACTAAAATGACTTTTGCAGAAAAAAATGTACAAACAAGGAATTGCAGATGCTGGTTCACACAAAAAGGACAGAGTGCTGGAGTAACTCAACGGGTCAGGCAGCAAGCATCTCTGTAGAACATGGATAGGTGATGTTTCGGATCCGGGGACCCTATTTTCAGACTGAAGAAGTGTCCCGACCTGCAACGTCACTTATCCATGTTCTCCAGAGATGCTGCCCGACCTGTTGAGTTACTCCAACACTTTGTGTCCTTTTGGCTTTTGCAGGAAACTTTTCTTTGAAGCAAAATCAGCAATAGGAGCTCTAAACAGTTACCAAGGCAGACAATTACATCCATTTGTTCAAGCAGAACTTCAAACTGAAGTTTAATAAGAGCTATTAGGAAGGATGCTAGATTGCTCCTTCCCTACTTTGTAGGGCCAGTCACAAGGAATAATGCCAATGATGGTTTGGTGGGCTGAAGTAATTATAACTGATGTTGCCATGGCTATATTCCATTAAATGCTTCAAATCAGCACTAAATGCGTTTTTACAAACCTAATATAAACAATTCTGGGGAGTTCTTGAGTGGTTTAGTGAAAAGCTCTTAGTCGTTATTTGACAGTAATACATTCTGAGAGGTGCTGCTGATAGTTTCGGTGAGTGACGTAACATATTAAAGAACTCAGGACAAGCATCACAGATTATTAGCAGAGGTTTAAGTTCCAGAAGGGCAAAAGGGGCCGGGAGATAACTCTGGCGTGTAGCATTAAGGACAATCCCAAAAGATTTTATAAATACATAAGGGGGAAAAGGGTAACTGGAGAGAGAGTGGGACCTCTCAGGAATCAAAGAGGTCACCTCTATGTGGAGCCACAGGAGATGGGCAAGGTCCTAAATGAGTATTTCTCCTCTGTATTTACTGTAAAACGGAAGAGGGTGTGCAGGTATCCCTGATAACAAAGAAGAGGATAAACATAGGAATGTGAAAGGATCAAAGCTCAGAGAATCAAGAATCAATATCAATCTGGATGCAACTAAGAAATTCCCAAGGGGCAATAAACATGAAAGAGAGATACTGGGCCTAGCCAAGGCTGAGGCCAACGGCAGGGCTGAAGGAGGTTTTAAAGTTTTAGTTTAGAGATAATGCGCGAAAACTGGCCCTTCGACCCACCGGGACCGCGCCGACCAGTGATGCCCGCACATTAGCACTATCCTACACACGCGAGGGACTATTCCCGGTGATGCAGCATGACTTGTGGAAGATTCTAGCTTTTAAAATTGGATAAAAATGGCATAGGAATGTGTGTAGAGTTCTTCAAAGACTGTTTTAGTTTTAGAGATACAGCTTGGAAACAGGCCCTTCGGCCCACCATGCCCAGGCCAACCATCGATTACCTTTTCACACTATGAGGCGAATAGATCCGGTAAACACACAGAGCGTCTTGCCCAGAGTAGAGGAGGACCAGAGGGCTTAGGTTTAAGGTGAAGAGGAAATGATTTAATAAGAATCTGAGGGGCAACTTTTTCCACTCAAAGGGCGGTGGGTGTATGGGACAAGCTGCCAGAGGAGGTAGCTGAGGCAGGGACTATCCCAATGTTTAAGGAAGTTAGACAGATACATGGATAGGTCAGGTTTGGAGGGATTGAGTGATACAGTGTGGAAGCAGGCCCTTCGGCCCAACTTGCCCACACCGGCAACACTAGTCCCAGCTACACAAGTCCCACCTGCCTGCGCTTGGTTCCCATCCCTCCAAACCTGTCCTATCCATGTACCTGGCTGACTGTTTCTTAAATGTTGGGATAGTCCCAGCCTCAACTACCTCCTCTGGCAGCTTGTTCCATACACCTACCACCCTTTCAGTGGAAAAGGTTGCCCCTCAGATTCTTATAAAATCATTTCCCCTTCACCTTGAACCTATGCCCTCTGGTCCTCGACTCCCTTACTCTGGGCAAGAGACTCTGTGTATCTACCCGATCTATTCTTCTCATGATGGGCCGAATGCAGGCAGGTGGGACTAGTGTAGCTGGGACATGTTGGCCGGTGTGGACAAGTTGGGCCGAAGGGCCTGTATGACTATGACTAGCTCGATGTTGCCTCACTTCCTCATCCACTCCCTACACACCAGTGGCAATTTACAGATGCCGATTAACCAAAAAGCCCGCATCTCTTTGGGATGTGGGAGGAATCCCGCGCGGTCACGGGGAGAATGTGCAAACTCCACCCAGACACCATCCAAGGTCAGGATAGAAACCGGCGCTGTGAGGCAGCAGTCCTACCTGGCTGCTGTGTCCCTGTGCCGCACGACAGTTACTCGATTTTGTTTTGCAGACCATTTTAGACATAAGAAGTGAAGCTGTTTAAGCTGGGAAGAAGAATCCCCAAATCGAGACTGCGCTATCGATAGGCCTTGTTGGGACCTTGATTCTTCAGGCAAGACGTCATCAACGTTATTCTGGTTTCAGCATCAGCAGTTCATGGTGTCTCATGGGCCTTCATGGATGGTTAGGTGTGTTGACTAAGCAGATGCTAGTACTTTTACAGACTACTTGTAACAGTGTTATATCGGATTTGCTAAATGGGAGATTTCAGGACGCCCCGGTTGATTTATGAACAAGAAGTGAGCTTAGGGTCTACAAATGATTAATGGTGCCTACACACCTTTCCACCATGCAGTTTACCGTATGGACCAGGTGAACATGGACTTCAGTAGAAGGGCACGCACATGGCAATTCTCTTGTTTCATAACTCAGGGCATTATATCAGCAAGATCCTCCTCTGTTCCTCAGCAAAGATAAACCAGGCATCAATGTACTAAACGCAAACCCAAAGTATGCCCTTGAGCCCCAATTGTCAATGTTCCTAATCTCCCAGAAGAATCACAAACACTGCCACATTACTATGACATTGTGTAATTAATTGCCACAGAAGGCCGTGGAGGCCAAGTCAACAGATATATTTAAGGCGGAGATAGATGGATTCTTGATTGATTTTTAGATTTTTTTAGATTTAGAGATACAGTGCAGAAACAGGCCTTTCGGCCCACCGGGTCCACGCCGCCCAGCGATCCCCGCACACTAACACTATCCTACACCCACTAGGGACAATTAAAAAAAATAAAAAATTACATTTGCCCAGCCAATTAACCTACATACCTGTACGTCTTTGGAGTGTGCGAGGAAACCGAAGATCTCGGGGAAAACCCACGCAGGTCACGGGGAGAACGTACAAACTCCGTACAGACGGCGCCCGTAGTCAGGATCGAACCTGAGTCTCCGGCACTGCATTTGCTGTAAGGCAGCAACTCTACCGCTGCGCCACCGTGCCGATTGGTACGGGTGTCAGGGGTTATAGGGAGAAGGCAGGAGAATGGGATTGAGAGGGGAAGGTATATCAGCCATGATTGAATGGCGGAGTAGACTTGATGGGCCGAATGACCTAATTCTGCTTCCATCACTTACGAACTTATGAACCCACGAGGTCACGATGAGAATGTGTAAATTCCACACACAGACAGCCCCCTCAAATTACTTCAGCTTTCAATCAATACAAACGTACACTTTGACCAAAACAAACCTTTCGTTCATGCAGGAGAAAGGGAATGACTAAATTGGGTTCAGTACATAACTCCAACCGGGAAAGAAAAAAAAAGTGCCATTGCAACAAAATTCGACTGCACTGAGAGCGCAATTTTTCTGTTGCTTTGGTTGAAACTTAGGATGGAAGTCATATCTGAGTAACCGATGCATAAGAGATGACTGCAGCAAGCTTACATGTCCTGGCATCAGTTTGGTGTGATGTGAGACAATTAGTCTAATCTTCAGTTACCAAAGGTGGTGTTTGATTTTGCTATTTTGTTTCAAGTTGATTTCAGTTTTTATGTCAGTTATCACTTTATCCTTCTCCCGAAGGTGACCCCCAGAAAGACTGTTTTTGATTAATCCAATGTGCTTTAATAATAAGAAGAACACAGACACTGACCATCGAGATTAAACCAAGGAAATTAATTCAAAGCAGTGAATTCATCAGGCACCATCATCTCTGGCGAACACTGCCGTCATGAAATATTAAAAATTAATTGTATAACGTTATTGAGCCGTGACTGCTCAGTTATCTTTTTCATCCGTGCCAATGTTTTTGAAAACCCATTTTAATTTGCACATTGAAAATGGAGAAATATACATCCTAAAATACTGAGATTATATGCAACAACAAAAAAACCTCACAGGCATAATTGCAACAGTTGAAAGTGCCCTTGTCAGGGAATCGAGGAAAATCAAATCTGTTTTCAAATAGTCCAACCACCAAGAGAAAGTCAGAGAATTCATTCATGTAGCAGCTCTGATGACTTCAGGACATATATAAGCTCATTATTTCCAATTAAATCCTTTTGAGATAAAAGGATTTGAGGCGGCACGGTAGCGCAGCGGTAGAGTTGCTGCTTTACAGCGAATGCAGCGCCGGAGACTCAGGTTCGATCCTGACTACGGGTGCTGCACTGTAAGGAGTTTGTACGTTCTCCCCGTGACCTGCGTGGGTTTTCTCCGAGATCTTCGGTTTCCTCCCACACTCCAAAGACGTACAGGTATGTAGGTTAATTGGCTGGGTAAATGTAAAAATTGTCCCTAGTGGGTGTAGGATAGTGTTAATGTGCGGGGATCGCTGGGCGGCACGGACTTGGTGGGCCGAAAAGGCCTGTTTCCGGCTGTATATATATGATATGATATGATATGATAAAGCCAATGTTGTCATAAACTGCAATTCAACACATGGATAAATCTCACAAACAGCAATAAAATAAATGGCTCTGTACTCTGCTTTTTTGGTTTACTTTGATTGAGGGAATATTTTGGTCAGAACTCTCACTCAAATACTGCCATTGCAATTTATACGTGCACCCCCGACAGTTTTACGTGACTTTAGTTCAGTTCAGTTTAGTCTAGTTTATTGTCACGTGTACCGAGGGACAGTGAAAAGCTTTATGCTTTTTGTGGCATGCCAACCAGTCAGCGGAAAGACTATACATGATGACAATCGAGCCATCCAGAGTGTGCAGATACATGATAATGGGAATAGAGTATAGTGCAAGAACACAGTGGGAAGCACAGTGGTGCAACACTATATACACTGCCTTACAATGCCAGAGACCTGGGTTCGATCCTGACTATGGGTGCAGTCTGTACAGAGTTTGTACATTCTCTCCGAAACCCCAGGTGCTCTGGTTTCCTCCCACACTCCAAAGACGTACAGGTTTGTAGGTTAATTAGCTTCGGTAAAAGGATTGTAATTTGTCCCTGGTGTGTAGAATAGTGCTAGTGTAACGGGATCGCTGGTCGGCTCGGGCTCAGTGGGCCGAAGGGCACGTTTCCGCGCAGTATCTCCAAGCTAAACTAAACTAAACATGATGAAGGGAATGTGTAGGAAAGAACTGCAGATGCTGGTTTAAATCGAAGATAGACAGAAAACGCTGGAGTAACTCAACGGGACAGTCAGCATCTCTGGAATGGGTGATGTTTCTGGTCTCGACCCATCCCTTCCCTCTAGAGATGATGCTGCCTGTCCCGCTGAGTTACTCCAGCATTTTCTGTCTACCGTCCAAACTCAGAGGCGGGTTGCAGTGTCATTGAGTCTTGCCTTAACCCTGAGAGCCAGCAAGCCAGTGACAAAATGGCCACATTTGTAAATGACCACAGAGTGAGTCCCTTTCTCTTTTGATTATTAACTGTGAGGAGCCTTAGCACTGGGGAAAGAAAATAGTTTTCTTTTAAGACATCCAATATCATCAAGTCATATAAGATTACGAGGGGCAGAGACACCGTAGACCGTCAGAGCCTTTTTCTCAGGTTGGAAATGTCCAACACTAGCGGGCAGAGCTATAACGTGAGATTGGGAAAGATCTATTCCATTCATGATTTTGTAAACCTCCATGAGATCGCCCTTTAGCCTCCGGCGCTCCATGTCTTTGAGAAACATTGCTGGTTAACTGGAGTTGCTGCCTCACAGTGTCCTAGACCCTGGTTCAATACTGACCTTGGGTGCTGCCTGTGTGGAGTTTGCACCTTCTCCCTGTGACCGTGTGGGCTTCCTCTGGGTGCTCTGGTTTCCTCCCACATCCCAATGTAAATTGCCCCTGGAGCAGTGGGAGTGGATAAGAATGTGGGAAAACATAGAACTAGTGTGAAGACAGACACAAAATGTTGGGGTAGCACAGCGGGACAGGCAGCATCTCTGGAGAGAAGGAATGTGTGGTCTATTCCTTCTCTCCAGAGATGCTACCTGACCTGTTGAGTTACTCCAGCATCTTGTGGTCGATTTTCGGTTTAAACCAGCTTCTGCAGTTCCTTCCTTCACATAGAACTAATGTGACCAGGTGATCAATGGTCAGTGTGGACTTAGTGGGCCGAAAGGCCTGTTTCCATGCTGTATCACTAAACTAAACTAAACTAAACTAAACTGCAATGTTTCCAGATGGCTGCTCATTACCGTCTTCTTAAGGAAAACCACACCTGGTTAATATTTGTTTGAAGAAGGGTCTCTCCAGAGATGTTGCCTGTCCAGTTGAGTTACTCCAGCATTTTGTGTCTACCTTCTAGTTAATAAATGCTGGCCTTGCAAGCAATGCACAGATCAGCTTCCTCCCTCCCAACAAAAAAGAATCATCTACAAATCTTTGCAATCAAAGACAGAGATTTTGATTTCATTACTTTGTGCACGATTTAAATAAAAGCCCCATTGGTGAAAGATCCAAACTTAAGTCACTGCCAAAAATGATCTCATCCCCATCTCCAACCACACCGATCTGAAATGTTAGAACCGATAATAAAAATGGCTTCCATTTACTAATACCTTTCCATTCCTAATACCTTTAGTGTAACTACAACATCCCAAAGCACTTCAAGGGAGCATTTTACAAACAGAAAATGGGCTGAGAAGTGGGTAAAATAATTTTCGTGTTGTTGTCTGGTGATGCATTCAGGTAAAAAAAGAACAGTAATTATATTTAATGGAAATAGACTCGGTGTTAAGAAAGAGCATGGGGACATGAGAACATTGGCTCACAGAACACTAAAGACAGCACTTCAAAGCTAATAAAGTTACAGCTTTCATCTCCCAAAGTGCCACGGGTAAAAGCTGGAAAGTAAAGATGACCCATTGTAAACCTTCGATGCTGAGTTTGAGAACGTACAGTGCCAGAGACCCAGGTTCGATTCTGACTCCGGGTGCTGTCTGTATGGAGACTGTACGTTCTCCCTGTGACCACATGGGTTTTCTCCGGGTGCCCGGGTCCAAAGACGTGCGGGTTTATAGATTAATAGGCTTCTGTAAATTTCCCCTAGTGTGTAGGATGCAAAGGTGGGATAATTCAGAACTAGTGTACAGATGATCAAAGGTCGTCGCGGACTCGGTAGGCCAAAGGCCCTGTTTCCAGGCTGTATTACTAAACTAAACCAAAATTTCAGATGGGACATTCTCTGGCTTTGTATTTTTTTATTTGACTTTCTTCACCACGAACAGTAAAAAGTTTATCAAGGGCAGTGAATTGCAGTCAGTGCCTCTGTTTATTTTAGTTTAGAGATGCAGCGTGGAAACAGGCCATCTGGTCCACCGAGCCCATGCCGACCATTGATCACGCATACACTTGCACTATCCTACAATCAAGGGACAATTTACAGAAGCCAATTAACCTACAAGCCTGCACATCCTTGGAAGAAAACGGAGCTCCCAGGGAAAACTCACACAGGACATGGGGTGAACGTACAAACTCAGTGCAAACAGCACCCGCAGTCAGGGTGGAACCCGAGTCCCTGGCGTTGTAAGGCAGAAACTCTACCGCTGCGCCAACGCTGGTAAGGCCGCATTTGGAATATTGTGAGCAGTTTTGGACACCATATCTGAGGAAAGATGTGCTGGCGCTGGAGAGGGTCCAGAGGAGGTTTCCAAGAATGATCCCAGGAATGAGTAGGTTTACCTATCGTTCGCACAGCTGAGAAGGTTGTTGGCTGCAACTGTACACTGCAAGAGCGGCACGGTAGCGCAGCGGTAGAGTTGCTGCTTTACAGCGAATGCAGCGCCGGAGACTCAGGTTCGATCCTGACTACGGGCGCTGTACTGTAAGGAGTTTGTACGTTCTCCCCGTGACCTGCGTGGGTTTTCTCCGAGATCTTCGGTTTCCTCCCACACTCCAAAGACGTACAGGTATGTAGGTTAATTGACTGGGTAAATGTAAAAATTGTCCCTAGTGTATGTAGGATAGTGTTAGTGTGTGGGGATCGCTGGGCGGCGCGGACTTGGTGGGCCGAATAGGCCTGTTTCCGCGCCGTATCTGAAATGTGAAATATGAAAAAAATAAGGGCCAGGAAGCGAGCGGGCAAGATCATCTCTGACCCCTCTCACCCTGGCCACAAACTCTTTGAAGCACTCCCTCTGGAAGGCGACTCCGGAATGTCAAAGCAGCCACAGCCAGGCATAAAAACAGCTTTTTTCCCCACGAGTGATAGTTCTAGTCAATAACCAAAGTCTGTAGTCTCTTTTTTGCCCATGTTTATTTTCACCCACATGTTTAGACCATAATGTTGTATACCTATTGTTTTGATGTGGTTATGTTTTATTCTTAATTGTTAACTGTATGTTTGTGTTGTCATTTGTGAGCGGAGCACCAAGGCACATTCCTTGTATATGCATACTTGGCCAATAAACGTATTCATTCATTCATTCATTCATGATAAGCGTTTGTCGGCAATGGGCCTGTATTCGGTGGAGTTTAGAAGAATGAGGCGGGGCCGCATTGAAACATACAGAATAGTGAAAGGCTTGGATAGAGTGAATATGGTGAGGTCGTTTCCACTAGTGGGAGAGTCTAGGACTAGAGGTCATGACCTCAGAATTAAAAGACGTTCTTTTAGGAAGGAGATGAGGAGGAATCTGTGGAAACTGTGGAGGCAAAGTCAGTGGATATTTTTAAGGCAGAGATAGACAGATTCTTGATTTGTACGGGTGTCAGGGGTTATGGGGAAAAGGCAGGAGAGTGGGGTTAGGAGGGAGAGATAGATCAGCCATGATTGAATGGCAGGGTATAATTGATGGGCCGAATGGCCAAGTTCTACTCCTATCACTAATGACCTCGTGAACATATGACCGTGCCACCCAGTGTTCATCTGTGATCAAATAAATCACAGCTTTCCACATGACGTGAAGGATATTGAGAACACGGGAGAATGGAACACAGATTTGGCATTGCTGTGATAAAAATACAAATAGAGTGTATGTGCTGAAAACATTTTTTACATATATATACACACATGTATATATATATATATATGTGTGTGTGTGTGTGTGTGTACATATATACACACACATATCTATGTATATACACACACACATATGTGTATATATATATATATATACACACACACACATACACACACACACACATATATATATACACATATATATATATACATATACACACACAAATATATATATACACATATATACACACACACACACACACACACACACACATATGTATATATACACATATATATATATATATATATATATATATATATATATATAATATATACACACACACACACACAAACATATATATATATATATACATATATATATTTGAACAGGGATTATGAGCAACGTAATTGCCAGATTTTGCGGCAACAATGAAAATGAAAACCATTCACCGTTCGGCAATATGACTTTGTGAAAATGACAGCAGCTCCAAGATTTCCACGTAAATCTCAAATTTACCGTCAATAATTTAACACCTCTCTACAGGCTCCACTTTTCCCCAGTCTTTACCAACATAATCCGGGGAAATCGCATGAACTGATGTGAATTTAAATAAGCTGTAAAATACTCGCTGCGAAATACCCTGAAATCATAGAAAATGTGACATAAGGTTTAAGTGAGCTTTGAATGATATACTGAGCCATAATAGACGCTCAGCAAACTATCTGGCCCTATAAAAATAATTTCATGGTGGAGTATTGTAATCGCCTCCCATAAATATTTCAAGATAGAAGGGATTTTAAAATGTATAAAAAAAAACCTAAATAGTTTATTTATAATATTCCATCCTTAATCTGCAAAGCAGTTTCCAATTTTTATTGAGGACCTGCTAAAGTGTGTTTTTTTTAAAATGATTAAAATAGGAACTGTTTGCCTTCTGGTCTGCTGCCTGTCAGAAGGCTTCAATATGATTATCTGCTCAAACAGCTTGTTAACCTAACAGTTGCTGGGTGCCAAGGAACCTATTAACCCAGCACCCGTCAGCAGCAGGTCTCCGTAAGAGAGCATCTCTCACTGCAGAAACTGCCAAGCCTTTGAGGCTTGAATTTAGTTCAGTTCAGTTCAGTTTGGAGATACGGTGCAGAAACAGGCCCTTCGGCCCCCCGGGTCCGCGCCGACCGGCGATCGCCGCACACTAACGCTATCTACACGGACCAGGGATTTTTTTTTCAATTATACCAAGCCACGGTCTGTGCAGCGATAGAGTTGAAGCCTTGCAGCGCTTGTAGTCCCAGAGACATGAGTTCAATAGACAATAGACAATAGACACAGCAGGAGGCCATTCGGCCCTTCGAGCCAGCACCGCCATTCAATGTGATCATGGCTGATCATTCTCAATCAGTACCCCGTTCCTGCCTTCTCCCCATACCCCCTGACGCCGCTATCCTTAAGAGCTCTATCCAGCTCTCTCTTGAATGCATTCAGAGAATTGGCCTCCACTGCCTTCTGAGGCAGAGAATTCCACAGATTCACAACTCTCTGACTGAAAACGTTTTTCCTCATCTCCGTTCAAAATGGCCTACCCCTTATTCTTAAACTGTGGCCCCTTGTTCTGGACTCCCCCAACATTGGGAACATGTTTCCTGCCTCCAACCCCTTAATAGTTTATACGTTTCGATAAGATCCCCTCTCATCCTTCTAAAGTTCGATCCGGACTATAGGTGTTATCTGTACGGAGTTTGTACATTCTCCCCGTGACCTGTGCGGGCATTCTCCAAGGTCTTTGGTTTCCTTTCACACTCCGAAGACATACAGGTTTGTTGGTTAATTGGTTTAGTATCAATGTAAATTGTCTCGAGTGTGTGTAGGATAGTGCGGAGATCACTGGTTGGTGCGGACTCGGTGGGCTGACGGGTCTGTTTCCGCACTGTATCTCTAAACTAAACTAAATAACTGAAGCTCCCAGAGAAAACCCACGCAGGACATGGGGAGAATGTACAAACTCCGTACAGACAGCACCCAAAGTCAGGATCGAACCTGGGTCTCTGGCGCTGTAGGGCAGCAACTCTACCGTTGTGGGTTAGAGTCACAGTCATTGAGTCAGACAGTGTGGATACAGGTCCTTCGGTCCAACGTGCCCACATCGGCCGACATGTCCCAGGAACACTAGTCCCACCTGCCTGCATTTGTTCCATAATCCTCCAAACCTGTCCTATCCATGTACCTGTCTAAATGTTTCTTAAATGTTGGGACCGTCCTAGCCTCAATTGCCTCTTCTGCCAGCTTGTTCCATGCACCCACCACCCTTTGTGTGAAAAAGTTACCCCTCAGTTTCCTATTAAATCATTTTCCCTTCACTTTAAACCTTTGTCCTTTGGTCCTCGATTCACCTCCTGTAGGCAAGAGACTCTATGCATCTTTACGAAATCAAAGGTTATAAATCTGCCTGTGGAAATTGTACTTTGTGATAAACATGAAAGAAGGCAGATGACATGAGAAACTAACCTATTCACAACCCGAGGACCACATTGTTCAGATACAAAACAGTTGAACTGTCAACCATCATTCTGTCAATAGATGTAGAGGGAAATGGAATGTGATTATTATCCTGTGAGAAGACCTGATTCAATTTTTTAAAATAGTGCAACATTTCCATTAAATTGTGATACTAACTCTGGTAATTCATTGACCTATATTCAACAAGAGGCTAAATGTTCATGTTAACTTAATGAGCAAGTTTGCAACAAGAGATGTGAGGCATTTATTTGATTGAAATTTCCTTCCATTATTCACATCCTTATATCTTATGACATTTGACAGCAGGGCCATGATGAATTGAACATAGAACATCATAAGATCATAAGTGAAAGGAGTAGAATTAAGACATTCGGTTCATCAAGTCTACTCCACCATTCAATCATGGCTGATCTATCTCTCCCTCCTAACCCCATTCTCCTCCCTTCTCCCCATAACCTCTGACACCCGTAGTAATCAAGAATCTATCTATCTCTGCCTTTAAAATATCCACTGACTTTGCCTCCACAGCCTTCTGTGGCAAAGAATTCCACAAATCCGACCTCATCCCCTTCCTAAAAGAGCGTCCTTTAATTCTGAGGCCGTGACCTCTGGTCCTAGACTCTCCCACTAGTGGAAACATCCTCTCCCCATCCACTCTATCCAAGCCTTTCACTATTCTGTACATTTCAATGAGGTCCCCCCTCATAATTCTAAATTCCAGTGAATATAGATTCTGTGCAGTCAAACGCTCATCTTATGTTAACCTACTCATTTTTGGGATCATTCTTGTAAACCTCCTCTGGACCCTCTCCAGAGCCAGTACATCCTTCCTCAGATATGGTGTCCAAAATTGCTCACAAACATCGAGTAGTATAGTGCGGGAACAGGGTCTTCAACCCACAATGTCTGTACCGATCATGATCCATATCCCTCCGTTCCCTGTATATCCATTCAGGCACAAGGGAATTTATTCTGCATTTATTCTGGCTGAAGTAATTTACCAGCAACTTTTTAGAACTATTTTCACAATCATAAGTTAATTTATATTAGCCAAATAATAGTTGCCTTTACAAAAAAATGAGATTAGCAAGAGCTTGTATCGTATTTATGTTCTTAACTCATAGGAGTAGGATTGGGCCATTCGGCCCATCGAGTCCACTCTACCATTCAATCATGGCTGATCTATCTTTCCCTCTCAACTCCATTCTCCTGCCTTTTCCCCCAAACCCCTGACCTCCAAGCTAACCAAGAAACCGTCAATCTCCACCTTAAAAATATCCATTGACTTGGAGGTTCCACAGCCGTCTGTGACAATGAATTCCACAGATTCACCGCCCTCTGACAAAATAAATTCCTCCTCCTCTCCTTTCTAAAGGCACACCCTTTTATACTGCTACGGCTATAACCTTTGACACCCTTGCTGTTCAAGAAACGAATCAATCAATTAAGAACCAATCTTAACTTTAAAAAAAGATCTCCGTCTTAAAAATATCCATTGGCTTGGCCTCCATGGCCATGTGTGGCAATGACCTCCACAGACCCACCACTCTGTTCATCCATCCAAAGTTAAACAGGGGTCTCAAACTCAGTAACATTGTAAATCAAACGCCATGTTGTGCTTAGCAATGTTATGCCAACATTTTGCAGATGCTCTGTTATCAAACATAAAGCAGATCTGGTTAAAATTGTTACCGCATTCCCCAAATGAGGAAAATGGTGTTTTATAAATTGCATGTTGTGCAGCAGATTTGCATGGTCTTAATCCTCATTGAATTTTAAGTTCCGTTTCTTTCCACCTCAATAAGAGGTGGAAGCCGCAGAAGGCAGAGGTACAAATTACTGTGTCAGGACAACCTGTCAAACAGGTCATAAGAGTCGGGTACCAGGTGGTTAACAAATTTACAATGGCAAAGTACCGCAATTGCAAAACCTCTCAAACTCCTGAGTGATCACCACTGCGTGGGAAATTGTGTGTTACACCATGCGTGAAGGTCTTCTTCATGAGTGAAAGAATAATAAGCAGCAGGATCGGCTTGCAATCCCAGAGTCAATATTTATTCAGTCTGGTCTTGTGGCAACTGCCAAGTCAGTCCACCCATTAGATCCTTCACCTTTACACACCTATTTAAGTCCAACTAACCTCAGAGATGCTAAAATGACTGTGTCTCTCTCTGAAGGTAAACATTAGATGGTTCCCCACTTCCCGTGGAGTGCACTAAATATCTCCGAAACTGAAAGACACTTAACAGCATCTTACGGAAGAATTGAAAATAATGGTGATGAAGAAGTTTTAAATAATACCGGCGGGTTATGAGAGTTGCAGCACGGTGGCGCAGCGGTAGAGTTGCTGCCTTACGGCGCCAGAGACCCGGGTTCAATCCTGACTCCGGCTGCCGTCTGTACGGAGTTTGTACTTTCTCCCTGATATTATCTTCATGATCATCTTGTATGACCACTCCCTCAGCATCTCCTCCACCAAGCCCTTGCAGACGTTCCCTTCTCATTATTTTCATGTTCTGCTTCTCCCCATATTCCTCCTGACTGCACTTCCACAATATTCCTCTTGCATTCATCTGACCTTTATTTATTCCCCCATCTTTTACCGTTCACAGCTGGAATTTAGAAGGATGAGGGGGGATCTTATTGAAACATATAAGATAATTAGGGGATTGGACACATTGGAGGCAGGAAACATGTCCCCAATGTTGGGGGAGTCCAGAACAAGGGGCCACAGTTTAAGAATAAGGGGTAGGCCATTTAGAACGGAGATGAGGAAGAACTTTTTCAGTCAGAGAGTGGTGAAGGTGTGGAATTCTCTGCCTCAGAAGGCAGTGGAGGCCAGTTCGTTGGATGCTTTCAAGAGAGAGCTGGATAGAGCTCTTAAAGATAGCGGAGTGAGGGGGTATGGCGAGAAGGCAGGAACGGGGTACTGATTGAGAGTGATCAGCCATGATCGCATTGAATGGCGGTGCTGGCTCGAAGGGCTGAATGGCCTACTCCTGCACCTATTGTCTATTGTCTATTGTCTATTGCCTCGACAATCAAGTCTCCTTCTTTAAAATAACAAACTGCCAGTGAAATTGGTCTGCCAACCATCATGAAACACAACAAGATACGTGAAACATGAAATTAAAGTGACGAGTGGAAAGTCCAGGATTGGGGGTGTACAAAGATTGGGGGTGGGGGGGGGGCACGGGCGGGGGTGGGGGGGGGAGGGGAGTCAGTCTACCCCACGATAGAAGGGGGAGGAATTGTCCAGTTTGATAGCCACTGGGAAAAAGGTTCTCCTGTGGCGTTCTTGGTGGAACCAGTCTGTTGCTGAAGGTGCTCCTCAGGTTGACCTGTGTGTCATGGAGGGGGTGAGCTGCATTGTCCACGATGCTCCACACTTTGAGGAGCATCCTCCCCTCCAAGACCATCTCGCATTAATCCAACTCCACTCCCAGCCTTCCTGATGAGCTTATGCAGGGTGATATATCTGGAATGTAGTCTGGAATCTGGCACATTTTCAGACCCTTCAAGACAGCTTCAGGACAATTAACTTTTAATCAGGGTTCAGAAATCGTATAGCCTGTATGACCAATTAAACAATCCTAATAACCTACAAATTAATTTTAAAATATATCGTCTTATCGCGCGAAGAGCTGCCTGACTTGCTGATACTTCAGAATGACTTCCCTATTACATAACAATGAGATTTATTCAGCTTTCCTGACAGCATTACGCGAGACAGATAGGTAAACCACGGTAGAAGTTTGTCAGCACTAAAAGCTTCTTAACTCATTGCGATGAGCTCTCAGCAGGATGTTAAATGTACGTTTTGTTTTATTTTTAATTCTGTGTATGTAGGGGGGTGGTGGGGGGGTTGGGGGAAACCTTTTTTTAAATCTCCTCCTCAACGGAGATGCGACCTCTACCGTGTCGTATCTCCGTTCGCGCAACGGCCTAACATCGTGGAGTCGGCGGCCTCCAGCTGGGATCGACCTCGAAGACTCCGGTCGCAGGGCCTGGACTTACCATCTCGGAGGCTTCGGCCGTGGGCCCTGCAGACCGCAACATCGGGAGTTCGCAGGTCCCTGGCTGGCGACCGGCTTTTGGGAGCTCCAGCCGTAGCAGCTTCGACCGCCCCGAAGCACGAGGCACGATCAACCCGCCCGCAGGCCCTTCATCACCCTGCGTGGCCTGGCCGCGGCACTTTACATCGCCCGGTGGGGGCTCAGGACTCTCATCGCCCTGCGTGGCTCGGCCGCAGCACTTTACATCGCCCGGTGGGGGCTCAGGACTTTCATCGGCCTGCTCGGCTCGACCCTGGGACTTTCCATCGCCCGGTGGGGGCTTCAAGGGGTTGGGAGCCTCGATCGCCTCGTGGCGCCACGGGAGAAGAACGAGGAGGAGATAAGACTTTGCCTTCCATCACAGTGAGGGTATGCCTAGAGCAATCACTGTGATGGCTGTTTTGTGTAAAAAATTGTATCTGTGTGTCTTGTGTTCTTTAATGTCTACTGCCGGACCCTGACGTGAGAGGACGCTGGCGTTGATTATTCGCCGCTTTTCCGTCAGGATAGTTTGTCTGTTTGTCTGTTTGTTTCTATGTTAATTGTATTTGTAAAGCGCTTTGTGCATGTGTTAAGGCGCTATATAAAATAAATATATTATTATTATTATTATTATTATTATTCAATGCACAATTGAAGACTCCATTGGTCATAATGGCAACACAGTGCTGGTCTCATAGAAAGTGCCAGGTGTTAGAATCTCCCAGGAAATTTTCATCACACTATTTATGAGCTTAGTTTAGTTTAGAGATACAGCCTGGAAACAGGCCCTTCGGCCCACTGAGTCCGCGCCGACCAGCGAATCCCACGCACCGACACTATCCTACACACGCTGGGGACAATTTACAATTTTACTGAAGCCAATTAGCCGACAAACCTGTAGTATGAGAAAATAACTGCAGATGCTGGTACAAATCGATTTATTCAAAAAATGCTGGAGTAACTCAGCAGGTCAGGCAGCATCTCGGGAGAGAAGGAATGGGTGACGTTTCGGGTCGAGACCCTTCTTCAGACTGATGTCAGGGGGGCGGGACAAAGGAAGGATATAAGTGGAGACAGGAAGATAGAGGGAGATCTGGGAAGGAGGAGGGGAAGAGAGGGACAGAGGAACTATCTAAAGATGGAGAAGTCGATGTTCATATCACTGGGCTGCAAACTGCCCAGGCGAAATATGAGGTGCTGTTCCTCCAATTTCCGGTGGGCCTCACTATGGCACTGGAGGAGGCCCATGACAGAAAGGTCAGACTGGGAGTGGGAGGGGGAGTTGAAGTGCTCGGCCACCGGGAGATCAGTTTGGTTAATGCGGACCGAGCGCAAGTGTTCAGCGAAGCGATCGCCGAGCCTGCGCTTGGTTTCGCCGATGTAAATCTGCCGCCGACAAACCTGCACGTCTTTGGAGTGTAGGAGGAAACCGGAGATCCAGGAGAAAACCCACGCAGGTCACGGGGAGAACGTACAAACTCCGTACAGACAAGCACCCGTAGTCAGGATCGAACCCGGGTCTCTGGCGCTGTAAGGCAGCAGCTCTACCGCTGTGCCACCGTGCCGCCCTTTGTGCTGCAAAGTTTATTCCAAGCAGAATTTCTCCAGAACATTTTGGATGTTCCTGATCCATATTAAACTGGAAGGATTCTTGCCTGAGTAAATTGTCAAAAGATAGTCTAGGCCATTTATTAGAATTTCCTCTGGTTTTAATTATTCAAATGCTATTAGAGGAACTCATCTTCAAACTAAATTGCCCTGTCCCTACAATAGCAAAAACAACATCTCATTATCTCGTGAGTGAACGTATATCACCCATTTCATTGGCTTTATCTGCATCAATTGTTCCACCACTGCGTTGTCCTTCGTTGAAAATAAAATATTGCATAACTTCCCCATTTACTTCTAATTTCCAAATGATTAAATTCACGTCCCCTGCTATTTGAATCCTATTTCATATTTCAAAATCCTATTTTCATACTGCCTCGGAGTTCCAGTTCTTTTTCAAAATCTTTTAAAGTTACATTTATGCCCATTGTTCCCGGGTTCCTTTGCAACTTGGTGCTTGAGGGATAAGGGAATGGGTTAAATTGGCTGTTTTTTCCCTCTCTAGCTAACCTGCAAACAACACACCACATGCTTGTACTGTATCTGAGATGCTTATCTGAGATGTAGCTGCGTGCTTATGAAAAGTATTTATTCACAAAATGCTGGAGTAACTCAGCAGGTCAGGCAGCATCTCAGGAGAGAAGGAATGGGTGACGTTTCGGGTCGAGACCCTTCTTCAGACTGAAGGGTCTCGACCCGAAACATCACCCATTCCTTCTCTCCTGAGATTCTGCCTGACCTGCTGAGTTACTCCAGCATTTTGTGATTCCTTCGATTTGTACCGGCATCTGCAGTTATTGTCCTGCAGAGAAAGTGGAATAAATGAAATGCACTTATTTTAGCAGTTTAGTTTAATTTAGAGATACAGCAGGAAAACAGGCCCTTCGGCCCAACGGGTCCACGCCGACCAGCAATCCCCGCACACTGACACTATCCTACACACACTAGGGACAACTTACGTTTATACCAAGCCAATTAATCTACAAACATGTACATCTTCGGAGTGTGGGGGGGAACAGGAGATCTCAGAGAAAACCCACGCGGGAAAACGTACAAACTCCATACAGGCAGCACCCGTAGTCAGGATTGAACCTGGGTCTCGGGCGCTGCAAGGCATTAGCTCCACCGCTGCGCCACTATACGGCCCGGCCTCATATTCTCAGAGATGGTGTGATGTCTGTATTGCAGACACGTGCATATAGAGTGTGGTCGGAGAAAGTGGAATAAGTAAGGTAAATCGAGGACCAGAGGACATAGGTTTAAAGTGAAGGGGAAAAGAATTAATAGGAATCTGAGGGGTAACTTTTTTCACACAGAGGGTGGTGGGTGTACGGAACAAGCCGCCAGAGGAGGTAGCTGAGGCTGGGACTATTCCAACATTTATAAAACAGTCAGACATGTACATGGTTAGGACATGTTTGGAGGGATATGGACCAAACGCAGGTGCGACTAGTGTAGCTGGGACCTGTTAGTCGGTGGGGGCAGGTTAGGCTGAAGGGCCTGTTTTCACGCTGTATGACTCCGTGTTTTAGCAGTTCCCTTTGTCTCAGTAATTCATTATATTCCTGACATTAATGTAAGAGCCACAATTGATGACCCAAATTCCCAGCCGACAGTGACTCAAAGCCGTGGGCTGCGATCCCTCTCGGTGGGATATGTGGTCCCCCGCGCTGCAGTCTTTCAAAACCAAGATGCTTAATGTTCAAATCCAATTTATATGCAAAGAAAAACTGAATTATAATTAAAGATCTGGGCAGCTTCAGATCTGGCAGATTCTGCAACAAGGTTTAGAGCAGGAACAGGTGGCACTGCAGAGCTGGAATTAAAAACTATATAGATTTAGGTTAAGTTATTAAGATTGAGAACTGATAGACCAACCCTGACACAATGGGCAAAGCCAGCTTGGACCTAGACTGCTGCCGTCCTCACTGGTCACTCTGCCTGTGTTTAGTTTCGTTTAGAGATACAGCACAGAAACAGGCCCTTCGGCCAACCGGGTCCGCACCGACCAGCAATCC